>NW_022589740.1:656075-772589 GCF_004348235.1 Phoca vitulina | reverse complement strand
ACGCACACACACACACGCACACACACACGCACCACACACACACACACCACACACCACACCACACACACACGCACCACACACACACACAAACCACACACACACACACACGCACCACACACACACAAACCACACACACACACGCACCACACACACAAACCACACACACACACACACACGCACGCACCACACACACACACACACCACACACGCACACACGCACACACCACACACGCACACACACACACGCACACACACACGCACCACACACACACACACCACACACCACACACACTGCACACACGTGCAAACCCACGTGAGAGGCTGGCTTTCCAGCCAATAGGCTCGTCCCGAAGGTGTGCAAAGCCCACAGCCCTCGCTTGGATGTGGCGCCACGGCGCGGGGACGTGGCCCAGCAGGGTGGCCTGTCTCTGGTGGTGGCTGGTGTCATGGCGGGACACCTCGTGCTCCCAACAGCCCCCCGGGGCTGGTGGAGAGGGGCCTGCTCCGCCGTGCCCGGGCCGTGCCGCTCAGGGTCAGGGCCAGACTGCACGGCGCTCCTGCCCGCGATGTTCGGTGGGTTCAGAGGAAGTACGGTGAGGACCCAGCCTGTTAAATGAAAATCGTCAAGGACTGATGAAGTCAAACGGAATTGTTTAATTCAGAAGTGAGATGGTTTCAGATGATATGGAAAGAAATGGCCAGTCATGCATATTTGTAAAGAACAGAAAGAAAAATTTGAATTTAGCATAGAAGATCTACAGTATGCAGTGGATGAGGAGTGTCTTTATGGTGGGGGCACTGAGCATGGGGGTGGCCTCCTGAGTGGGTGGGCCTCACATGGGTACCGATTTTCAATTATGCTAAAACCCCCACAGACCAAGCCATGCCCGTGTGGTTTCACCTGCCCCCCTCCCCACCCCAGGGCTGGGATCGCGGCCCGCCGATGTGCCCAGCCTGCCCCTCCCAGCATGAGGACAGGTGGAACCCACGTCAAGAAATAATTCCTATAACCCTAGTTTTCAAAAAAAAAAAAAAATCTGAAATGGTTGTTGAATTTCTTCAAGGGCTTTTTCAGCATCTAGTGAGATAAATAGGTATTTTTCACCTTCTTCTGTTAATGTGGTGAATCATTTATCTTTGTGACATACGTGTCTTGGCTTCCTGTTTGAACGCTCTCTGCTGCTGGCCTTTGCAGGCAGAGGTCTGTCCAGCTCCTCGTCAGGAGACACAGTCGTTCACGGTCTGGCCCTTGTCTTGTCCTCTGAGCCCCAACACTGTGGCCACAGGAAAGAGCTGGTTCCCCCCAGACCTGCTGCACCTCTGGCTTTCACTCACATTCTCCCCATCTGGGCCCTTCTCTCTGCCCCGTCTTGGCCTTTATTCTAATAAAGCTCTGTGAGCTAAGGATCTCTCTGTAAGGGCCCTAGGCTCCCAGTTTGCCTTTGTAGTCATCACTTCCATCCCCAGCAGGTGCGTACTGCTGGGGCCCCTGAGAACCCAAGAGAAATCAAATGGCCCCCGCTCTCAAGGAAGTCACTCCCTATGGGGGAAGTCACTCCTTGGGGGGGTTCCATGTGTGATGAGGCCAGGAGCTGTGGGGATGGTGGTCCTCCAGGTATTCCCAAGACCCCTCTGGGCGCAGAGCCTCGGGTAGGCAGACAGTGGCAGAGACCGGGGAGAGAGGCGGCTGAGGGCCAGGGGGGAACTGGACAGAGCAGAGGGGACCAGTCAGGGGGGTGACCTGGGGCCTACTTACATGTACTTGGCTGTTAAGAATGTAACTCCAAAGAGGCACATTTTGGATTCTTTTCTATTAAAAGATTGCTCAATAATTACTCTTTCTGTGAACAGACATGTGTGCAGGGTCCAGCCGGAGTCCTCACAGGCTGTTCTGTAGATGGGAAGCATGATTAGCAGACCCACGAATTCTCTTTAAAGCTCATCATGGGAAGGTTTCGGTAAGAGAATCAGCTTTAATGAGAACCGTGAGTGGTCATTATGAAGTTAAATATTGTATAGCCAGATTTCACCAGGACATTTCCACCCAGAAAGCTAACCTCCTGAGCACTTCCTGGTGCCCCCACCTCCAAGGAAAGCACCGGATTTATGAAAAAGATGAGGGAGGGTGAGTGGATGCAGGAAGTGTTTTGCGGGGGCCATCAGTCCCCCGTGGAGGGGATTCTAGGTTGTGAAGGAGGTTCAGGACTATTTTCCAAAAGGAGTGCACGATCCCGTTGAGCAGGGAACGATGCTCCATTGGAAACACACAAGCAGGTTCATGTCCAGTAAGCTGCTGGTGGCCTGGGGACGGTGGAGCGGGCTTGGAGCTGGCAGGAAGGCGTCACGGAGGGCCGGGGCAGGTGCAGGTCCTGGGAGACGGTCAGGTCTGTGTGGGCGGGGGGCTGGCGGATGCTCCAGGCCGGGGAGTCAGTGCAGGAAACCCACTGGAGGAGCGAGCGGCCGGCGTTCGCTCAGGGGTGGGGCCGACCTTCCACCGCGCTGGCCCGGGTCAGAGGGCAGCCAGGCATCAGCCGCCGTGTGTAAGTGGCTCAGGCTGTGGCGCCTCGGAGTCGGGGGAGGCTCCCCCTTTACTGGAGGGGCCCGTGTGCTGCTGTCCCCGGGGGATTGCCGGCGTTGGCAGGGCGGATCTCCTTCCTCACCAGGCGGGGTCCCCGAGGGTATGTGTCCGCTCCTCCGCTTCTCTAAGCTAACGTTTCTTCCTCCGCCGCCGACAGACTCGACCTCACTGTTTCTTCGCTTCTCTGATCTGCTCACATCCCAGCCTGTAGATTCCCATATAAGATTCTACCCATACGAGGAACCTGGTCCAATCACCATTCAGGCTATCATTAGAGTTTTGCCCTGTCCTGAGGATAATCTGGCCTTAGTTCATGTGCCCACACAACGGGGCGTGAGTTCCTCTTTGCCTGAGACCCAAGAAAGGGCGGTACGGCTTTCTTTACAGCTGGCTCCTTGTGATCTCCAAGCAGCATTATCCATGATTCTCGGAGTCACGCTTCCTTTTATTGAAAGGCTCAATGCACACTCACCTCTGCCACCCACCCTCCACGCCCACTGCCTGCTGCAGGCCACGGGACTCCTACGGGCCTCCAGCCACAGCCTCTGCCATCGGGGCTCAGAATTGCAGTGGAGAAGGCCAGTGCAGTGGCCCCTGGGGATTGTGCCGCCTGTCCAGCAAAGCGAATGCCCCGTCCCAGACGGGGTGGGGGTGGGGTGGGCAGCGAGTTCTGATGCGTCCACACCCTGCGGCCGCGTGCAGCCATTTAAGACCGAGCCTGAGAGTCCTGCCATGGTTGACTGGAAGAGATCTTCACGAGGGATGGTCAGGCGAGCAGAGAGCATGATGCAATGATGTGTGTCATCGGCGCCCATTCTCGAGACGGGGACAAGCACAGTGCTGGTGGGAGCCTCCAGCAGCCTACCCTGAGCCGCCGCCGGGCTCTGCAGAAAATCAGCAGGGCCACACGGGACCGAGCGACACTCAACCCCACAAGCCAGGGCCACGCATAGAGTACCCGGTGAAGCCAAAGCAGAGGAAGTGGGTTTATCTGGTGCCCGTGCGGCGGCTGACAAGATAGACCCTAGCTGGAGCCGAAGAACGAGTCTAAGCAGAATGATTGAAACCCAGAATGGATTCAAATTAGAAATTCATGAAGAAAGACAACGGGAAAATCTCCAAACACTTGGAAATTAGGCAACATGCCTATAAATAACAAAGGACAAAGGCGACATCTCAAAGGAAATTTAAAAATACACAGAACTGAACATGAAGGCACCACATATCAAAGTATGCGGGACGCGATGGGACAGAGCAGGGAGGGACGTTCGCGGCACCAGGTGCTCGCATGGGAGAAGAGAACATTTCTCCCACCAATAATCTAAGTGTCTTTCTCAAGACGCTAAAAAGGAAGAACAAAATACATGGAAAGAAAGCAGCAGGAAGGAAATCACAAAGGTAAAGGCAGAAAGCCATGAAATGAAAAACAGAAAATCAATAGGATAAAAATCAATGAGATGGATAAACCCAGCAAGATGAAAAGAGAGAAGACAGAGATCAGCGCGGCAGGAATGGGATGGGGGCTGTCTCGCAGATCCCGCCACGGCTCCCGGCCGGCCCCGTGCTCTCCAGAGCAGGCACAGCCCACGGCTGCTTCCTCGGGGCGAGGAGAGCCCGGCCGGCTCCGTGCAAAGGGCCTGTGGTGCAGAGCATGCTCCAGTGTGGCAGAGGTCCAGGACTGCGAGCGAGCAGGGCCCAGGCCAGCTTATTTTAGGGGGAAGGAGGGCTGAAGAAAAGCAGTGCTCAAGGGGACAGATGGCATTTTCTAAGACCAAGCAGCTAGTGCGGGGTCCGAGTGGGGACCCTGGTGGTAAATGGGGACACGCCTGAATAGAAAGGGCCGGCTAGCTCTGCGTCCTTCGCACATCAGCTGTGACGGGGCTTTAGCAGCAGCTCCGGTATGTGCTTCTGGAGTGTTGCTCCGCTCGCCCCCTTTGACTTTGAAGAACAGATGTGGCCTCTTGCACTGCTGTGATTTTCGGTTGAAACGGAGCTCAGTGGTTTCCTTTTACCCGAGCCCTGGCCGTCCTTCCTCCCTCTGACTCAGCGTCCCCGCCATACGTGAGGCGGATGACACACGCCACCAGCCAGCACTCACAAAGGCTTCCTGGTTGCTTTGATGAAAGCCGAGATGGCACTTATGTTAATATAATCTTCTCCGTGAGATGAAAGACGGAGAGAGAAGGAAGCTTGGATGCAGGGTTTGCTGAACCCAAATGGCCAGCTTCCTCCCTGTCTGGGAGCGGGAGGAAACCCGACAAAGAACACGGGCAAGCCGAAAGTGGGTCGTCACCTGTTTCGGTGGCCAGCCCTCGTGTCCCCCCAGGCTGTCCTGCGGTGCCGTGCCCACCGGCGGAGCGCGTGTCTGGCTCTGGGTGCCCCGGGCCTCTGGACAGGAGGACGGCTTTACTTAGCTCTTCGCCTTCCGCTTCCCGGGGGCGCCTCTGAGCCTCAAGTCCCTCGTCTGACGTGGGGCAGAGCACGGCGGAAGGGCGGCTGGTACCAGGCCTGGCGGGTGGCACGTGAATGCTGGCTGTTTGGGCCGCCCGTGGCCCTTGAACCTGAGGCCGGGGCTCAGCTCTCCAGAGCTCCAGGGGTCAGGGCCGACCTCTGCCTTCTCTGTGTGAGCGAGGTCGGTGACTCCATTACTGGAGGAAGAGTTCTGTCCTGTGACGAGACTGGTCAGCCCACCTCCTGACTCAGGTGAACCTGCTCCACGGGGCAGGTGTGGAGGTCCAGCCTGGGGGGGGGGGGACGGTGGAGGGGACCGATGGCCTTCCTGGCCCCTGCCTCGGGCTCTCAGCTTCACAGCTTCTGCAGAGGGTCTTGGGGCCACAGCAGGAAGGGGCACGGGCCTATCTTGGGGGGGGCAGCGAATGGCTGGGTAGTAACCTGCAGCTGGTGGGAGGAAGCAGCCTGAATGGTGGAGGCAGACGTGGTCGGGGTGGGCGGGTCTGTGCGGCCGCAGCTGGTGCCTCGGGTCCAAGTTGACCGGTGTTGGTAGAGAGCTTGACATCCACCCTACAAGGAGGTGAACAGACTGAGCTGTCCCGGGGCTTCAAGCGGCATTTATCGTCATGCCAAGTTGTTGTGGAGGGTGGATTAGAAACGATCTTAGTTTTTTGATGCTGATAGTATTTTCCAAAGTTTTGTAGAATGAACACACGTTATTTATCGGAAAAAGATGAGCATTAAAAATAAAATCATTTCAAAGGCTCTCTTAAAAGCAATGATCTTTTTCAAAATATTTTTTTGGTCCGTGTGTAGCAAACCGTGCCACCTTAAACATTTGGGTCAGTGAGCACATATATACGCATGTGACGCCCGCGCAGACTCCTGACCGTATTCCCAGGCCCTGCTGGGCTCCTTCATTCCCCAGCCAGTCAGTGCGGGGCTCCAGTATTCTGGATTAGTTTATGTCCCTGACCTGTTAAATGAAAAAAAATACTTAGCAATATTGGCCAAATTGGGGCTGTTAGGTATGGCCATTCCTTTAACATGAATAGTAACTTCTCAACAAATTTAAGGCTATTTTTGTAGGAAATTTTGTTAAGTATATACCTTTAATGATCTGTAATCCTATATAAAGTAGATGAGGCAAATTAGTGAAATCTAGAGTTAGCCTATTCTCAAATATATATAAACAGTCATAACAAAGTAAGTATCCCTAAATCAAGTCATTTTGGAGTCTCTGATTTTTCAATAGTGATTGCAGACAGAATTTTACTTGAATTTAAAGTTGCCACACTGTAGGTTGATGACATTTGAGCTCTGATTGGGTGGGTGGTAGCACTTGCACGTGCTCAGGCTCACTGGTCCCCACTGGGGGTTTGGAAGAGGCGAAGTTCACAACCCGCCCTGGCCTTGGGTTCTCATAGGTTGTTGAGTGACGATTCACCACGTCATGGATGAGACTGGGGCAGAGGCTCGTCTATACTGATTTTACAACCCACGGCTTCAACCCTGATTTCACATGTGGCCCCCTCCACGATAGAATTTGAAACCATTCAAGTCACTAGGGGTCAGCTTCATGAACAACAAAATCCCAGCAGGGGTATCACTATGACTGCAAATCCAGATGTCTGTGCAACAATTGGATGTCTATGGATACTTTTAGTTAACCATGCTTAGCTTTCTTTTATGGAAGCGATACATGCTAATTACAGAAAAAAGTCGAAAATAGTGAAAAGCAAAAGAAGAAATTAAAATCAACTGTAATCCCAGACTTCCGTGATGACTTCTATTAAAATTTCCATGACTTTTTTCGTCCTTTATTTTCACTTATGCAAAATTGAGGTCAGGCTCAGTGATTCTCCAGATCGTTAAATATTATTGGAAGGCATGGTTTTTAATAGTTGCATGATATTCTACCCCATTAATTTTTATAACTTAAACATTGTCCTATTTTTGTTTTTTTAAAGATTTTTTATTTATTTATTTGACAGAGAGAGACACAGCAGGAGAGGGAACACAAGCAGGGGGAGTGGGAGAGGGAGAAGCAAACTTCCCGCCGAGTAGGGAGCCCTACACGGGGCTCGGTCCCAGGACCCTGGGACCATGACCCGAGCCGAAGGCAGACGCTTAATGACTGAGCCACCCAGGCGCCCCAACATTGTCCTATTTTTGCATATTTAGGCTGTTTCTATTTATCATTATAAAAATTGAGTGTTTGATCATTCATTCATTTAACAAATTGCACTGAGTTTATATTATGTGTTAGGCCCCATATAGGTAATGATGGCACATTTGGGAATAAAAAAAGGAGATGTGGTCTCTGCTGTCCTTCAACTTATGTTCTGGTGAAGAAGTCAGACTCACCAAATAAATAAACTAATCAAATAGAGACTTGATTAAACCACTAATCAAATAGTTTATGCCCAAAATAGCCAAAACCATCTTGATGAAGAGGAACAAAGTTAGAGGACTCACATTTTCTGATTTAAAGAACTATAATATGGGCCTAAGTATAGGCACTTAGATCAATGAAACAGAATTGAGAGACCAGAAGTAAGCCCATACATTTTTTGGTCAGTTGATTTTTGACAAAAGTGCCAAGGCCATTCGATGGAGAATTGTCTTCAGTAGATTGTGTGGGACAACTAGATGTTCACATGGGAAAGAATGAAGTTGGAGCCTTTCTCACATCATATAAAAAATGAACTCCAAATGGATGAAAGCCCTAATTGTGAGAGCTAAAACCATAAAACTCATGGAAAACACACAAGGGTAAGTATTTGTGACCTTGGATTAGGCAATGGTTTCTTAAATTATGACCCCAAAGGCACGGGCAACAACAACAAAAATAGATAAATTGAACTTATCAAGATGAAAAACGTTTGTGCTTCAAAGGACACCACCAACAAAGTAAAAAGACAACCAAAGAATGGGAGAAAATATTTGCAGTCGTGTGTCTGATGAGGGACTGGCATCCAGAATATATGAAGAATTATTTCACCTCAGCAATAAAAATAAAAATAACCTTATTAAAAAATAAGCAAAGGATTTGAATAGACATCTTTCTGAAAAAGACATACAGATGGCTCATAAACATGTGAGAAGATGCTCAGCGTCATCAGGGAATTGCAAATCGAAACCACCATGAAGTCCCACCTCACACCCACTAGGTCAGCTAAAATAAAAACGATGGGCGATGACAAGGCTGTGGGAAACTGGGACTCCTCCACCAGTGACAGGGACGTAGAACACTGCCGCTGCTCCTGAAAAGGCTAAACAGAGTTGCCACGTGACCCCCGATTCCGCTCACGGGGGAATGCCCAAGAGAACTGAGGATACATGTTCACAGGGAGACTCCTTCGTGGATGCTCACAGCAGCGTTGCTCGTAATGCCCTGATGTGGAAACAACCAGGTGTCCACCAGCTGTGAACGGAGAAGCAGAATGTGGTCTGTCCATACAATGGATTAGTATTCAGCTATAAAAAGAAGTGAAACGCTGACACCCGCTCTAGCATGGATGGACCCTGAAAAGCTGTGACGGGTGAGGAAGCCAGACACAAAAAGACACGCACATACCGCCTGATTCCTCTTATAACGTCCACAACCACCAACTCTGCAGAGACAGGAAGTGGATTAGGGGTTGCCAGGAGTTGGGCGTGGGGAGCAACTCCTGAGGGGTCCCTATCCAGGCTTCTTTTTAGGGTGATAATGATGTTCTGGAATTAAATAGTTGTGGTGGTTGGACCGTGCTGTGAATATCCTGAAAATGAGGGGGTTGAACACTTCAAAACGATGAATTCTGATGGCATGTGAATTATATTTCAATAAAACATAATCACAAAAAATGCAGCCATGCTAAATAAAATGAGCCAGAGGTAAGTGACTTCGTGGAGGATCTGAGGCCCGAATGTAAGCGGCAGTTGTCTGGAAGAGGAGGGAGGAAGGTGCTCTGGATAACAGGGGCAGTGAGAAGGGTCTTGGGAGGGCAGAGGGGCAGCCCCTGTTCTGACTGCACCCCTCATCGTTGCCCTGCATTAGACGAAAGAGATGGGGCATTGAACTGTCAGCAAAATCTCATTTCTGAAGCAGTCAAGTTTACTGTAAAAATTATGATATTCAGATAAATAACAAAATGAAAATAAATCACCCATAATGGCATCCTGCAGAGTTGGCAAAGACAGAGGGGAAACGTGAGCTGATGTGCGCGTTGGTGCAAGTTTTATGAAAAGCCAATTGGAAATGCTTATCGCAGGAATGTGCTGTGGATGAAGAGTCAATGCTCAGAGTATGGAGTCCAGTGCTTGTGTTGATGATCCGTGGCGTAATGCTGCTTGTTTAAAACCCATGCCGTCTTGGGTATATCTCACAGTCATCCCATTCTACAGATGGAGAAACAGGGACTCAGAAATGTCCAAGGATTCGCTGAGGCTCACACAGGTGGTCAGCCATGAAGTGGCTCTGTAACCTAGGGCTGTGTGCGTCCAAAGTCCGCTCTTGCCAGACTAGCCAGCAAAATGCACAAATACATGCACGTTCTTCAGGACTTTGTCATTTGCCAGACCAGCAACTGTTGTCTCATGCTTTTCATTGAACAGAAGACAGGTGTGAAATTGGAAGCCAGGGGTCTTTCTTGTCCATGTGTATACCCCATGCTTGGCACATAAAAGCCCTGGATAAGTGTTGAATTGTGGAATTATGGTATACTTGTCTTCAAAGCCACAGGCCAGTTAACACGCAGATTTAAAGATTACGTAGTTAACTCACAGAATATATATTCATCTTAAAATGATAAAGAATCGTTGGGAAACTCTAAGCATGTGATTTAATTGGGAAGATGTCAACTTACTGATCTTTTAGGGAATACACTGTAGTCCCAAGTGAGGGTGACCTGCAGTCGTTTGCAGGTTGCTACTCTAGGTGGGGAAAATAGGCACCTAGGTAAACTGAGAGCAAATGTTGAATTTTATAGCAGTAGTGTTACAGTCTACGTTTTTTTCCCTGAAAAAAATTTTTTTAACTTTTTTTGAGATAATTACAGACCTACTTATTGCAGATATAATGTACTTTTGCTTCTCTCTTCCTTTGCTGAGATCAACATCCCCCATTTTTCTGTCACTGCTAATGACCTGCAGATGCACACCCTTGATCAGTCACTTGGACTAGTTCACTAGGGGGAAAGGCCCACAGAACAGTCAGATGTCTGAATTCCAGAGATGCAGAGAATGTTCAGATACATTACGTATCACAAACCAGCACAAATTGGTGCTAGTAAGTGAAATAAAAATTAATAGAAAGCTATGGTTCACGAGATTCCTGCATGATCGAGTAAGTATTATAAGCCCTCTATTTCTGGTCACTGGAGGATGCGCAGAGCAACTCTAACTTGGTTAGCCCATGGTGAGTGCATTCAACAAACATTTATTTGTACCCATTGTGTGTGAGGCATTAGGAAAGTGGACAGGGGTGAAGACACGGCCCGGCAGCGTCCTCCGGATGACATTATGTGAGTGGTGCTGGAGCCTGCAGTAGATTTGCGGATGATGGCACGGGCGTTAACTCCACAGTTTGGAGGCGAGCTGGGGTCTTAGGGAATTGACCAGAAGGGAGGGATGACAGGTCTAACTTTTCTCGGTCTTGAGTCCCAACATTGTCTCCACTGAGCACCGTGAGTTGCCAAACGGTGAGGAGGCACCGCGGTCCCGGGCGCGGGTTCTGTGCACGCACAACACAGTGCGCTCACGGGCTCAGGAACGCTGCTGCTCGAGGCGGGGAGGGGCCTTTTCTCGGGTCTGATCTTCGGTGGGAATCATTAGGGATGGGCAGGGTTCGAGAAGGGGAGCAGAGGAGGGGATGGGAGAGGAGACGAGTTTGCAGGCAGGGGAAATCGCATATGTGGACACAGGCCGTGGGACCCATGAAAAGCTTGGTGTGGCCGGAGCGTGGGTGGGGACGCAGCATGTGAAGCCCAAACGGCAGGGGAACAGCAGACCGACCCTTTCTTCACATCGATTCACCTGCTCTCCCCACTAGAACGGATCCTCGGTCAGTGCACAAGCTCCCTGACCCTGTCCGCTGGCGTCCGGCTGGTACCTGGATGAGCGTCAGCCACAGGTGGGGGCTCGGTCCACGTGACGTGGTCGGAGTGAGCCAGCTGCGGAGAGAGCTGTGGTGTGCAGTGGTGGCTCTTCTGTCCTCATTGCTGTGTCACCACCACCTCACGTGACTATATTGCTCTTGGCTTCTTCATCACGCCGCGGATGGATACTGGGTTGTGTCTCCAGTGTTGGGGTTTCACGGGCAGCGCTATGTGAGTGTGCTTGCACATTTGTTTGGAGGGCAGATGGACTCACCGCTCTCGGAGTGGAGGTGCTGGGTCACAGGGGAGGCACACATTCGGCTTTGGGAGGAGAGGCCACACGGTTCCCCAAGAGTTTGCCCCCATCTTCCCTTGGGCCAGCACGTGCACTCACCCTGCCGCTGATGACAGGAGTTGCCTTTCCTCTGTGTATCTGTCACTCGAAACTACCTTAAAACATAACACACAGGGGCGCCTGGGTGGCTCAGTTGGTTAAGCGACTGCCTTCGGCTCAGGTCATGATCCTGGAGTCCCGGGATCGAGTCCCACATCGGGCTCCCTGCTCGGCAGGGAGTCTGCTTCTCCCTCTGACCCTCCTCCCTCTCATGCTCTCTGTCTCTCATTCTCTCTCTCGCAAATAAATAAAATCTTAAAAAAAAAAAAAAAAAAAAAAAAGATTAAAACATAACACACAACTTGAACCACTAGTGTTTCTGTAATACCAGCTCTGAGGTCTGCAGCTAGTCAGTGTCCTCGCCCAAAGGAGACAAGAGGCTCCGGTCCTTCTGTTCCCCACCATCACCACCCTCCCTCCTCCAGGCACGGCCCACCCGCCAGACCAACATGGTGCTTTAGATTCAGATAATTGTCATATTAATGTCACACGTCACATGTCACAACCCAAGACTTAGCGTAGACTTAACCATTTCATTGGTAATTACACGTAGCTTCTTGCTTCCCATTTCTTTGTCTTGGCTTCATTTTAATTCCTGCTTGAACACAACCTCAAGGAATTCCTTCAGAGAGAGTTCCTGCGTGGTACACCATCTGAATCTGAGCATATCTGAGTATTCTCTACTCTTCCTTCCCTCCTACTGTATAGTTAGGTGGGCATTGAAGTCTCACTCAGGAAATTATTCTCCCTCAAAATTTGGAAGCTATGACTCTATTGTCTTTTTAAAGATGCCTCTAATAGTCGCTGAGGGTGGAAATCACCGGGGTTAATGATTCATAAAGTCTCCTAAGGTTCTCCAGCCGGGAAGGTTTGGCGGCTCAGGAGCAGTTCCCATTAACTGTCAGTTCTCAGAAGCTGCGCTGGACCTTGCCGCTCCTGGATGGTAGATGGTCCAGGCAGTTCCTGCCAGAACCCTGGGACTGTGACTCGTTGGCCTGGCTGGGATCCCACACCCATCCCTGACTATAGTTGAGGCTGGGGGATGGAGTTCAGTGAGGCCCATCTGAGAGGCGTGGCTGGTTTCATTGAGCACCTCCCTTTCCCTGGCACATCCGAGCGAGGTGACGCCCCAGAGGCCCAGGAGGGAGGTCCCAGGTCCCTGTAGTTAGAGTCTCCAGATGTCCGTGGGGGACGCTTTGTGACCAATCCTGCATCATCGCATCGAGGTCCCATGTTTATAAGCATGGTCTTTTTTTGTTTTGGTAGAAAGTGCTTACAATTTTTCATCATTTTGTGATTGTACAAGTGATGGATGTATATGTTCTTGTCATAAAAATGTTAAGCAACGCAGCAGCATCAGAGGTAGGGCCTCCTTCCCACGGCTCCTCGTGGAGCACCGGCTCCCTCTTCGTCTCTGCTCTCCTGTCTCCAGAGGTGGACCCAGTGGACCAAGCCCCTCCCCTTGAATCTGGGCTGACCCCGTGACTTACTTTAACCAGTACAATGTGGAGGAAGTGACAGTGTCTCCTGGAGACTCTGAGCTTCAATCATTTAAAAATGGCCGCATTTGGAATCATAGTTTGGATGTGCCCTAAGTGTTTAGCCAAGCATTTATGGATGAACATTCGAGAAGGGGGTTCACATTGTAGCTATGCAGGCAGTGATGCAATGAATGTTTTGTACGTACAATTTCACGCACTCACACATGAATAAATGTCTACAAATGATGCTGCTGGGTCAAAGACAAGTGCGTTTTCCATTTCCATAGATACTCCCAAAGAGTCTTCCAAAAAGTTTTCACCAAATTATAGGAACATAAGGGAGGGCCCTTTTTCCTGCTTCCTCATGCAGTTTGACCATTCAGCTGGGTGAAAAATGATCTCTCTGTTTGGGTTTAATTGCTCTGATCTCTTGCCCATTGTTTTCTCTTGAGTTGATGGGCTTACTTAATGACTCACAGAAACTCTTGGAGTGGCCTGGTCATTAATTTTTTCCCTGTTAAATTGATTGCCTTTTTCTTAATCTTTCACTTGTCTTTTTATGGTATTTACATCACTTGTCTTTGCTAACAAAAATTATTAATTTTCATGAGTTACCTTATGGCCTTTGAGTTTTAGGCCTTGGTAGAGAAATAGTATTTTATATTTTCTTATAATGTTTTTGTACGTTTGTTCCTCAGCCTTCACTCTTTAATCCTTTTGGGATTTATTTTTGGGGATGGGGTAAGGTGAGCATGTCATAGAGGCCGTGCCAATCCTATGCTGCGGTGGGCACAGCACACGCCTCACCCGGCCTCCCTCAGCCGTGTGGTCTGGATGTGCGGCCCGTCACATACTCATGTTCTTCAGAATCTTCCTGTATCATTAAACTTTGGAATTAATTTTTCAAGCTCTAGGAAAAAATCCTGTTGAGACTTCAGGTGGCATCACAGTAAAATCATAGATTGATTTGGGGGAAAATTGACATTTGTTTAGTATTAAATCTTGCAGTCCAGAAATCATGACACATCTTTCCACAGATGCAGGTTTTCTTTAATTTATTTATCCTTCATTAAAAATTTTTTTCAATTTGATCTTGCACGTTTCTTAAGCTTAATTCATGTTGTGTTTCCTACAATCGGAAACGAGATAATGACCCCCTTCAATCCCTGGTTTCTTTTGCTGGCCTTTGCCTGGTCGAGAATCTGCTCTGTCTTGTCAGCCTTGTCTTTGTCACCCCATGTAATGCACCTTATTTTTAACCAGGGTGAAAGCTTTGACTTTTAATTGGCGGGTTTGATCGATTCACGATTATTATGATTACTGAGATGTTTGGACCCGTTCCTGTTGTTTTGATTTCTATTTTTCCCATGTCTTTTATTTGTGCATTTCCGGCTTTCCCCCTTCTTTCTGTCGGCTGGACTGTCTTTATTTGTTTCCTCCTCCTGTTCTCTAGCAGTTTGAAGGTCAGTCATCCTATTCTTATTGCTTACGTGTTTTACAGCCTTTTTACAGGTATGTGATTGAACATTGTCTTTGCTGCTGCAGTTAATCACTTCTGTGCTGCCTCCAAAAACGCAGCGTGTCCCCCCAGCTCGTGCTTCCCCAGCTCCAACCTCTTCTTTCGGTCTGCCCCGACCAGCCGCGTTGGGGTCTTCTGAGATGTAGCTCTCTGTCACTGTAAAAAAAAATATTTAAACTTATGCGTCAGAAAGTATGAAGCACCAGGCGTACCGGTGACTTTTGTTGATTTGTTCCTTATTATTTTTCTCCTAGCCCACATCCTCCTGTTTTTTGTATTCATTGTTCTTCTGGAATAATTCTTTCAGGCAGTGTCTGTGGGTGGTTAGCTTTCTGAGTCCTCGCTTTGTCCTCCCACCTGAATGCCAGTTTGGGTGGATCTAAGATTCTTGGCTCGATATGCTCTTCTTCAGACTTCCAACAGTGGTGTTTGTCTTCTCGTACTGAGTGTGCAAGAGAACTTGCTCTGTGAGTAACCCGTGTCCCTTCCCTCACGGAACGTTTGCAGGATGTTTCTCTCTGGATCCTTTTGTCCTGAAACAGAGCTGCTATGTTTCCATAAGTGGGTCTTTTTATATTTCTTCTGCCTGCCTTAAAAATATAGACACTCCTGTTTCGTCCAACACTCAACATTTTATTCTCTTTGTTCTTGAATATTTCTTCTCCTCTGTTTCTTTCTTTCTTTTTTTTGGAATTCGTATGAGGCAGGTGCAGGAACTTTTGGATCCAAACCCCAAGACTTTACAGTTTCTTTTGTATGTTGGTCTTCTAGCCCCGCTGGCATGTTTTCTGGGTCCCATTGTCCAGTTTCCATAGTTCTTTGTACATCTCTTGGGCCTATTGATTGAATTTTCTGTGTACATCCTAAATCAATAGACTTTCTCTCTGCTGGTGAAAGCCAGATAGACGTGCAAAGGAAAAAATCAAAATGTCATACCTAATGGTAACCAAAATAAAAATAAAATGCCTTGGAATACATTGGAGAAGAAAAGCATGGGACATATGTCATAAAGCCACAGAGTCTTACTAAAGACAATAAATATCTAAAATAGAGACAATACTCATGATTAGGGATAAAAAATTTAATAGCAAATATAAGTTCTTCGCAAGGTAAGAGGAAATCGCCATTAGAATCCAGTTTTTGAGGGGTGGAGGAACTTCACAACATGATTTTAAAGTTCTTAAGAGGAAATACACACAAGAGACGTGGAATTGACTCAGGAGGTGTAATAAGATCAAGCTCAGGTAAAGGTCTATACAGAAAACAGAATTTAATATACCATGATGTTGGCGTGTCACTGCAGGAAGACGTGGATCAGTGGCAGGGACTTAAATAAGAATCCATCTGGAGGCTGACTTTGTTAACTCATGCCATGTCCTGTACAAGCAGATGAACTCCAAATAGGTTAAAAAGCCAAATAAAAAACATTAAACAAAACAGGTAAAGAAGTGGGGCACCTGGGTGACTTAGTTGGTTAAGTGTCTTGATTTTGGCTCAGGGCAGGATCTCAGGGTTGTGAGATTGAGCCCCACATCAGGCTCTGCACTCAGTGGGGAGTCTGCTTGAGTATTCTCTCTCTCCCTCTGCCCCCTTCCCCCACTCGTGCCCGTGCATGCCTCCCCTCAAATAAATAAATTTAAAAAAACATGTAAAGAAGTTAATGCATAAGTAAGTAATGAAATATTGTTAAATACAATTTAGGAGAATATCGTGACCTTCTTGAGCAACACAACACCCCCCAGAGCCATACAGAACGTGATAGACATGTGATTACAGGAATTACTACAATGTTCCTGCAGTAACAACTTGCATCAGGTAAAATGTAGAAACCATCAAAAGAAAAAGGATTGAATAGGAGATTATCATCCCATTAATCTACAATAAAAAGATAAGGAATATAATAGGAATCCGGGCCAAAGGTAACAACAGTTAGCTAACAGAAAAAGGAGTGAAAATGGCGAATACACATGCGAGAAAAATCACATATCTTTATAGATATCAGGGAAATGCAAATTAAAAAGAAAAAGAAATACTTTCGCCCATGAGAGTCAAAGATTCAGAAATGAGTGCCCTATAGTGTTATAAAAGATAGAAATTAGCTTAGACATTGATGGTAAGAGGGCAAATGGCTGCAGACCTTGGGGTGTGATTCAAGTCTGTGACGTTAGAAGTGGCCCTCACCTAGCACTCAAGGGTGGCGGTGGTGGTATTCCTATGACTCCCTGGAGCTCGTCGTGGTCTTCGTGTAACTCTGGGACAGCGGTGGTGGCTGTATTCACACAACTCTCTCAGCAGTGGGGGTAATGACACGGCTCGTGGGGGTGGTAGTACCTACATAACTCTGAGAAGTCAGTTTACACACCACTGCAGAGGTCGTGGTGGTAGTTATGTAAGTGTGCCGGTCACGGAGATCACGGAATTCCATACTGGTGGTGGTGGTACATATGAAACTGTGATGGTGTTGGTGGTGTTCACGTAATTCTATGACATTGTGGTGTCTGCATGACTGTGGCGGTGGTGGAGGTATGCACATTTGCCATGGTGTTGACATAATCCTGTAGTGGGGTGGCAGTATCCACATAACTCTGCAACTTTGGTGGTGGTGGTGTTCATGTAATTCTCCTACCGTGTGGTGGTATCCACATAACTGTGTAATTTGTCATGGTAGTCACATAAGCCTGCTGTGGTGGTCATGATGTTCCATACCCGCGATTGTGTGGTGGGGATGTCACTGTGGTGTTGGTCATGGTGTCTCCATAACTCTTCAGTGTTGGTCATGGTAGTCACAAAACTCTATGGTCAGGTTGGTTATGGTGTCTCCATAACCCTGTGGTGTTGGTCATGGTAATCACACAACTCTATGGCTGTGTTGGTTGTGATGTCTCCATAACCCCATTTTGTTGGTCATGGTAGTCATGTAACCCTATGGTCATGTTGGTCATGGTGTCCCCATAACAGCATTTTGTTGGTCATAGTAGTCACATAACTCTATGGTTAGTTTGGTGGTAGTATTCCCATAATTGCATCATTGGCTATCTATTCACATAGCTCTATGAGTTGGTCATGGATCCACATAGCCCTGTCATGGTGCTGGTGTTTGTGTACATCATCTTCAACTGTGGTGGTTGTATTTCTGTGACTCTATGATGTTGTTGCTGGTGTTGTTCTGGTGACTCTGTGAGGTTGGTCATGGTATTCACATACCACGAGGATGATGGTGGAGGTGGTAGTCAAATAACAATGTGATGGTGGTCTTGTATTCCCACGACCTTGCGATGTTGGTAGAGGTTGTGTTCACATGGTCTGTGAAGCTCATCATGGTGTTCCTACCACCCTGCAGCATTTGTCATGGCATTGGCGAGACTGAGCGAAACTGATGGTGCTAGTCATGTATCTTGTGACTGTGCTGATGGTATGATTCAGACAACCCTGTGACGTAGTCATGGTGTCTACACAACTCTGTGACGATGGTGGTGTTGGCATTAATGCATCCCTGCAAGGTGGTGGTATTCATGTAAATCTGTGACTTTGGTCAGGAGAGTCACATAACTCTCCTGGTTGGTGGTCATGGTATTCATAAGTCTCTGCAACAGTGGTGGTGGCAGTGATGATGGTTGTGGGGTTCATGTGTCTCTGGGATGGCCATGTGGTGGTATTCTCCTAGTTCTGCCAGGGTGGTTGTGGCATTCCGATAAGTCTACATGGCCGTAGCGGTGACCTTCACATAGCTCTGAGATGGTGTTGGACATGCTAATCCAATACCTCTGCAAAGTCATTCATGGTCTTCACAGGACTCAGAAATGGTGGTCATGGTGTTCACACAATTTTTCAGGGCTGGTGTGACCTTCACATAACCCCCTGTTGGTGGTCATGGTATCCACATAACTGTGAGGCTGTTGGTTGTAGTCACATAACTCTGATGTCGGTGACAGTATACACAGACCTCTTCAATTACTTTGATCGTCTTCCCATGAATCTGAGATGCTCTTGGTGGTGTGTTCAAATAACTGCAGTGGTGCTTGTGGGGATATTTGTGGTGTTGGGTAGTTGTTGACATAACTCTACAGTGGTGGTGGTGCTATATTTCCATAACTGCAGTGGTGGTGTGGGGATACGTTTATTGATGTGCAGCCAGGAGGGTTATCCATAAAACTCTGTGATGATCGTCATGGTATTCATGTAACTCTGCAGTGTTGGTGAATTTGGTATTCCCATAGCTCTGCAACGTTAGTCGTGGTAGTGCACAACTGTGAGACCAGATGTGGCATTCAGATAATTCTGTGATGACTTTGATCACTTCAATATCACTGCAGTGTTGCTGGTGGTATTCACATAGCTATGGTGGTGTTCACAGTATTCCCATTTCTCTGTGATGGAGAATAGTTGTGTTCACATAACCACAACTTTGGTTGTGGTATTCAACAGCTCTCTGATGGGTGGCGTAATATTCAGATATCTGCAGTGGTCCTTGTTATAGTCACACATCTGCAATGGTGGTCGTGGGGTATTCCCATAAGTTGGCAGTTGTGGATGTGAAATTGCATAACTGCGTGGTGGGGGTGATGTGTTCACAGAACTTTGAGGAGAAGTGGTGTTGTTGTTGACACCATTCTGCCACTTTGGTCATACTAATTACTTCACTTGTAACGCTGCTGGTGGCGGTATTCACATAGTTCTGGGATATTGTCGTGATGTCCCCATGCTGTGGCAATGATGGATGCGGCCATCCCATCACTCTGCAAGGTTGGCTGTGGTCTTCACATAGCCGAGTGACAGTGGTGGTGGGATTCGTACGCCCCTGCCATGGTGGTGATGACGTCCACACCACCATGACAGCAGCGGCACCCCCACCCCCGCACTGCTGTTCCTACTTCTCACAGGACTTGTGGCATCATTGTGGGTGATCAGTGGGATCGTTCATGGAACCTGTGATGGTGGATGCAGTATGTGTGTAACTGTGATGCTGGTGGCGCTAGGAGTTGAATAGCCCTGCGATGTTCGTCCTGGTAGACACGGAAGTCTGTGATGTTGGTCACTGTGATCATGGGACTCTGCGGTGTCAGTGGTCGTCTGATCTGTGTACCCCTGCGATGTGGTTCATCACGTCCACGTGGCCGTGGTGGTGGTGTTCCAGCCGCTGTCTGACGTGATGCTGGTGTCGCGTAGCTACACGAGGTGAGAGCGGTAGTCACGGTGTGTGGGTGTAGAGGCTTCCGTCCAGAGAACGTTAAAGTTTGGCTTAAAGTTACATAACAAGATACGACAGAGTCAGGCTCCAATTCAGGTTTTCTGAATAATTCAAATGCAGGCTCTTCTGTACTACAGCATGAGGCCTCTTCCTGCAAAGTCTAAATTTAAAGGCATTGGTATAAAACATCTGTCCTTTAAACTCCCAAGGGCTTTGGCACACAAATATTGTATCTCTACTGTTCTAGTTGTTTATCTACAGCTCTCGCTATGTCCGTGTATTTACATAGGCACACACACTTAGAGGTGTGAAACGGGTTAAAGATTTAGCTACAAATTTAGATGTGTAAATGGAAACTTCCGAAAGTTTGTGTTACATAATGCACAAGAGGGTTTTCTGGTAAACCAAAATAAAGCAACTATGAGGGTAATGGATATAAAGTTTGGTGAAACTAAATACATTGGTTAAATAATGAATATTTGGTCAAAATGTTGGTATTAGAGTGTTTTCATTCTTTCTTTAGAAATTATAAACCTCTAGACCCTTGTAAAGGAATAGAAATACGATGTTGGGATGTTGGGGTGGTTACATGCAAGTACATGTTTAAGCAATTATTGAATTATGCACTTAAGATTTCTGCACTTCATGGTACATGTTATACCTCAACAAAAGTTTTTAAAAATGTACTTCTGAATGAAATGCAAATACTCGTGGATCTCGGAAGAGTCAAGTCTGGTGCCACGTAGGCACTGAGGATACTTACTCATGGGTGTGAGTTACTGCTTTTACAGAAAGAGAACAAAGCCTCACAATGTACGTAAAGTTAAAATGTGATTTAAGAAACGTGTGTGGCTTCCAGGAACGCCCTTGAAGCAGTTAGGAATTGTCTCTTCATCTCTGTCCCCAGGGCTCATGATTTACGTTTTTTTCCCCTTGCAGTACTTGGGGTGCATTGAAGTTCTCCGCTCAATGAGGTCTCTTGACTTCAGCACAAGAACACAGATTACCAGGTAAGCCCTCTTGAACATGGACTCCTGTGATTTTACTTCGGAAAGGAATGATTGCAGAGTTAGCAGCCTAGAAATTTCCAGAGGGAAAGTCTTGAGCACTGGTGACGGTGACAGGGAGTCAGAACCTGGTGCATTCAGGGTTTCCACGTGTTCGTCCATGTCCATGATGCGCGTCTCTGACATAAGAACCTTGGGGACGCTCCCGCTTCCAAGTTCTCTTTATAATGAAGCTGCAGACACGTGTAGTGCTGGTTGTTTCTTTATACGCAAACTCTAATACCAAATTGGTATTTCAAAATGCACTGACCTGTGCGATTTCTTTCTAAAGAGAAAATGAAGGTGTCAGGAGAGACATGCACAGAGAATAAAATGCATGGATTGCAGGCAGAGATATTCATGGCTGTAGTAATTTAGGAAGCAACCAGTTGTTTAAGGGGGTCAGTGATGTTGAGCAGGTGTGTATGGTCTCCACCATCAACCAGATTCTAAACTCCTTGAGGGCCAGTTCTGTAGTTAAGCATAGTTTTTAATAAAGTCATAGCCTTGTAGGGCTTAAACCTTTAGAAAAACTCCCATTTCAGGTCACCTGGAAGAGGAGAACTGGAAAGCCAGGAGGGGTTCATGAAATAGCTCATTTCTGCGGGCCACGCGCTTTGCTTGCTTTCGCGTTTGTGGAATTATTTGGTCTAAATAGTGACCTCAGAAAATGCCTCATACTTGGGGCATTCACATCGGCCTGTTGTATATCTTTGGGTTAGCAAGCCAAAGTCTAATGATCGAACTTTAGAAAGCAATTATTTGTGGTAATGAGCTGCTAAATAATGTACACACTTTAATTGTGGTAAACACTGCAGTGCTACGTCTTCCTCGCTGAAGAAATCTGTGTTCAGAAGAAGCGCTGTTTCTCTTCTCTCTGAAGCGACCCCAGGCACACATGGTGGGAATGCACCAATGTTATAATCCGCGCTAAGGGAAGAATCCATCTCCACCGATTTGTACAAAATGGTTTATGGAAGTTGCCAAGGCAAAGGAACAGTATTCTGAACAGAGAGCATTCCAAAGGGAAGTGGGAAGGTTTATGCAGCCAGTTGTTTGTCCTGGGCATGAGGTGGCAGGTGCGGGGCGGTGTCGGTGGGCAGAGCGCTGGGCCCCCTGTCTGGGGGCACGGGGACTGCATGACTGTTTACCTTCTTGTGTGTGCTGGTGGTTTCGTTAAAGAGAATTGTCAGCCGTTTCTGCTGAATTCCCTTAATAGCTCCTGTCACTTCGGAGATGGTTTCATTTCACTTACATTCTCCTGATGTACCGATCGAATGTTTAATGCCTCCTGTGCACGGGCTGGCCCACGTGGGCTGTCCTGCTTTGCCGGGCCCCTGCTCCTAGGGAGACGGATACATAGGCAAATGACGGAGGGGCGCGGGGGGGCACACGCCTGGGGAGCAGTGGTGGGCAGGGGCGCGAACAATCCCGGTGCTCCCTTGATCAGGGTCCCGGTGCTCTCGGGGGCGGAAGTAGCGATAACATTGTAGAAGGAAGCCGTGGGACAGACAGTGGTGGATTAGGCGGTCTCGGTGTCCATCCCGTTCCATGCAGGCTCCAGCGAAGGTGGCCCACGTAACGGGCTGTGGGGGAGCGCCGTTCTCGGACTCAGGAAACTTGGTGTTGAGCTCTGGCTTTGTTAGGCTTTTTGAAAACTCTGTGCTTGTCTCTGCATGCTTTCTGCTTCTTGCCTTGTTTCTATCACGTGACCTGGTCCTTATTTTAGGTAATAGCTGGAGTCCGCTCGTAGGAAACAGTTTGACACACCAAGGTCGAAAGAAGCCTTTGGCTCGAGGAGAAGAAAGCCCAGCACTGCAGGGGGGCACGTGGTGGAGCTGCCGAGGCCGCTGTGGTCTCCCAGCGCTAACCAAGCCCGCCCTGCCCTTACTCCTTACACTAAAGTTTGCCGGGAAGTGGGATGTGGGTACATTCAATGTGATTAATGTGCAGTAAACAGGCTCTGGGAAAATGTGTTTCCAAAGGCTCCCCAGCCGTACCGTCCATAAAAACCTATGTGTATTTCTGTAAGCAGGTAACCAGCGCCTACTCCTCTGTTAGACGGTTTCACGCTGTAGATGTGTCTTTTGGAGGCCACCCACGTGTCCTTTCGTGGGGTCAGTTTAGTGTCGTGCTGTCCTTGGGTCTGACTTTAGGTTGACTGTCAGGCTTTCCATAGAGCCCCCTGTGGATTACCGATCGCTCACTAGCAGGTAACTCACAACCGCCCGGGAAGCTGGCAGCGACTATAACTGGTGGCAGTTAATCACCTTGCACCCCTAACACTTGGAGCAGAGCAGCTTAGGGGCTGCCCACCGCATGGAGGGACGTCCTGTGTGTGGGGCCCTGCTCTGCCGTTTTCCACCTGTGTAAGCTTGGCCCCAGCTTGCACACCTGTGAACAGGGTGCAAGGATGATGCCCACCTCAGTGGTGGTTGTGGGAAACCTGACGCCCATGGGGCGGGGCCGGCAAGGCTGCAGAGCCCCAGAGGGGCGTGAGGGAGGGTCTCCAGTTGGCGTCACCCGGGGCGATGGGCAGGGTGTTGGGGAGAGAGGCCTAAGCAGGGAGGACCGAGCTGGGTTTCCAAACGACGCACTGGTGGCCAACAGTGCCCCCCAGAGTGGTTGCCCGTCCGAGTGGACCACACCGTGCCCCTCCCTGAGACGTCCTCTCTCCGGACTGCTCTCCTCTGCGGCCGGGGGTGGGGGTGGGGGGCTGGACTGTGTTACGGAGGGACGAGCCACGTCAGACGGAGAGAACTTGGGGGAGAACGTGCGCTCTGCCGGTCGGGCCCGCCCTGTGCACGGTGATGGGAGGCTGTCCATGTGCCTTTGGTCACTGGACCAGCGAGTCTTTCCTTCTTCCCTCTGATTTCCTCGTCTGCTCATTTTTATGTTATTTATCATGTTAAATTGTATCTATTATTGGAAGTCATCTTAAGCCATTTTTAGGACATGGAGGGCTATAAATGCATACACAGTTAACCCCGGAGTACTCAGCGAGGTGGCCCTTCTCCAGCCATCAGTGCAAACATCTGACACGTGTTGTTGGCTCCAAATGACCCCAGCTGACCTCCTGCACTGCTTGGACTCGCCAGATGACGGTCACGTAGACAGGCGGACTCAGCCATGTGCGACTTTGCCACTCTTCCCCGTGAGCTCCCGTGGATGTTCGACACATTGTCCGGATCCTAAAATAAACTCATTCTTCCAAATTGTAGAGTCAGCAGTGTTTTCTAGTTTCATTATTTTGTTTCCCTTGTTTTAGGAGCTGCTGTAGCTTCCATGGGCCCCAAAGACCCTGGTTAGGCCCAGACCTTCTCCAGCACCACCACATGGATGTGACCCACTCCCCAGCGTGCCCCCTGGCGCGCACACCCAACGGTCTGCTCCAGAATCACCATGTCTGGAAGATTCTCCAGAAACATGCATAAAGCCCCTTTAGTGTGAAAATCAAAATCAAAACCTGGGTAAGGAAAACACCTCTCTTTTGGGAAGGTATTTCCCTTTCGTTCTCCTCCAGCATCCGAGTGGGGGCTCAGGAAGAGTGGGGGCTCAGGAAGTGTTCATGGCTGATGCGGTCTGTCGTGGTGCTGGAGTCCATTGCTGCCCGGCCACACGCTCCTCACATCGTCAGCGCCGGGTGGAGGGTAGTGAATGCGGGACTGGCCGTCAGCCTGCCGGTGGGAATACCATGACGTGGCCGTCTTTTCTGTCTGAGGTTTTCTCTCTGCTGGGCAGTCTCTTGGTGGCTGCAAGGGCTTGAATTTGAACAGAGTAGTGGGCTCGCCCCGGTGACGTGATGACCGGGGGCAGAAGCCCGGGGACGCGGCACTGTGATGGGGGCTCATGATAGCGGAGGATGCCGCCTGGCTTGCAGAGTGGTCTCTCGCTCGTCCTGTACATGGAGGGGCCCATCGGTAACCCCAAAGTCAAGCCAGATGCCCGCAGCCTGGCCTCGAGATTCTGTCCACCGTCTCTTCTCCAAGTCGACCTGGGAGGCCGGGCAACGCTGGCTTCTCCGGGCACGTCCGGCTCCAGCGTTCTCTACATGCCCTCAGAAAACCAAGTCCAGGGGAAAAACCAGCCCCCGCCTTCCGTCACCCGTGTGCATTTCCTGATTGGAGCAAGCATACTGTGCGGTGTGGGGCAGGGCTGCACCTGCTAACGGTCTATCGGGCTCTGAGCAGCGGCGGCCGGAGATGGACGCGGAGGAAGGCGCGGGGCTGCCGGCCGCTGGGGCAGCCGCCTGTGGTCCAGGGACTGACTCACCCCGCGGGGTAGGATGACGGAGACACCGGGGCCGTGGGCTCCGGACATCTGCTCAGGTCTGAGAATGGTGGTGTGATCCCCGCACGCCGCGCCGAGTGGGCGGGACTTGCTTCTGTTGCTTTCTCCCTTTGCAAACCCAGAGGGAGTAACTCGGAAGGTCCTGTATTTGAAAATCCACTCTACCCGAGGTGTTAAGACGGGTGCGTTTACACGTGGCGCGCGACACAGAAAGCGAGGCTGGCTTTTGCTCGGGCGCCTCGGGGCTGCCGCATCTTCCCAATTAGAAACACTCGATGATGGCACTCCCGGGCTCCTTTCTCACTACTCAACAAACACCTCTAATGTTGACTGGAGCTCAGCGAGCCAGAAGAGGAGCAAATCCGTAATGCTCTTCCGCGGGGCGGGCTGACTGTCAGAAATAGAAAGGCGACGGCGGGTGTGACAGTCTGCCCACCTGTCCCTACGTATTTGGGGAACGCAGAGCCACTCCCTTGTGACTTTAGCCTGACCGCTTCGTTCTAAATTGACTTGTTCCCAACACGTGCCACGGGCTGAGCCTCTGGCAGCCCTGTGCCCCGAGGGGCGAGGCCTGGTGGGGAGGGGCTAGTGGTTTCCCACTTTAGAAGTCTGTCTGACAACACCAGCTCTCCCTCGTGCAAGCTCACCGGGCTCTGGACAACAGCTGAGTCCTTCTCCGTCACCGTCAGGACAACTCCGTGCCCCTGTCTCCTGCGTCGGCATCTGCGTATGAGGATGTACGGGCACAGCTGCTCAGCGGGCCACACCCAGGAGAGGCCCGGAGTCACAAGAAACTCCGACAAGCGTTCAGCACATGCAGAAGTAGCACAGACACTCGGGAGAGCGTGCCCAGGGCCTGAGCAAGTCCGGGAAGGCTTCCTGGAGGAGGGAGCATTTAAGCCAGTAGATTCTTCCCCTAACTATGTGGCAGATCCAAAGGAAGCATAGGACGGAGGCCATTGCTTTCACAGGGCTGGGCTCTGAGGCCAGACCACAGGGGCATCTGGGACGTGGGTGGTCACCCCTGAACACCCCTCAGCTGGCCCCACACGGGGTTCTGTCCATCTGAATCTGCAGTGATTCCAGTGCATGCTGCAGGGTAGGAGCTGAGCCAGACGTGCAGGGAATACGGGGGCAGTCTGTACCCATCTGAGGTCCCGCCTAGAGCTGGCTGCTATTCGGACACCAGGAGGGCCCCGAGGCAAAGGGTCGTGGGGTCTACTTTCCTATAGGACTCATTTGTGTGTTCAGTCTGCATCCATAATGCTAACGGATTCACTCACTTGGTGAGCATTAAATGAGACATTACTTCTGGAAACATCTGGCCTAGGCCGTGCACAGTGAAGGTGCCCAAGATCGTTCCCTTGACCAGACCCGCATGTGCTCGTACCTTATTCTGTGCCCTGGGCGGACCCTGAGACACAGTGTAGGGAGTTATTTTGGAGGGCGTTCTAGGGAGGCCAGTAGGAGCAGGGGAAGGGGTCACTGACAGAGGCCCCATCACTGGCCAGCCTCCTTCTCCCATGGAGGGATGGGGACTCTGGCACATTTGCCCACCGACTGCCTCCTGCTAAGTTAAGTGAAATTGAGGATTGTCCTGGGCAAAGGACAAGGGCACCCTGGCCGGGCTGAGGATGCCTCAGGAGCCTCCATCAGAGCAGCCTTGCCAGAGTGGACCCCTGAGGCAGCAGGATGGGGTCACGGGCACCGCCCATGGACCCCAGAGTGGGCTCGGGGCATCAGGATGATGGCTCCTGGCCTGTCCATCTGAATCGGACTTTTCAGTTGTAACCCCTCTGAACAGCTGTGCTGGTCCTGATCCCTCCTAGCAGAACCCTACATACACCAGATGAGGCTCCTAACCCAGTGGGCAAGTCGGGGGACCCTTGGGCACCAGCCGAGCACCGCCTCCCACCCACTTGCTACCTCTCTGGGCTCGGGTTCCTCTCTCCAATTTTCTGTGCGGTATTAACACTGATAACATAATTATTGTAATTATAATTGATACAATGATTAGTCTGTAATATTATTTGCTGGTTGATATTATTAGTAATTACCAGTATCAATTCGATCCAGGGTATTTTTTCTAGCTGAAGAGAAAGACCGTAAGTTACTGAAAAGGGTGAAATATTTAGTAATGTGGCTTTATTTTCACTTGAGCCAATATTGTCTAGTATTTTGTTCTGTGTCCCTGCTTTGTCAACCGCTAATAATAATTGATAATAATACTAATCATGGCTCTCGTACTGAATACTGACTGCATGCCTGGCCTTGCGCTGAGTGCATCATTCATTCGTTCAACAAACGTGTCGATCACATGCCACGTCTGGCTGCTGTTTGGATATTGAGAACAAAGCACGGGGAAAGAGCTCGCCTTCACCACACGACTTTGCCGTTTTTGTCGATGAAAAGGTGAGCACGGTCGAGTATCCGCGAGTGACCTCAGAGAGCGGCGTCTGCGTGCAGGGCTTTGCGCAGGAGCCCTGGGCGGGCTGTGTGCTCCCAGACGTGAGGAAGCGGGATTGGAAAGTTCTCGCGGACCGAGCTGTGCAAGCTGGGGAGTGGCCGCGGAGATGTGAGCCAGAGCGGCGGCGGCAGACCGTGTGCCCCCAGCAGAGCGGCAGCCCCATCGAGGGACGAGGGATGGGGACGGGTGTGTCCTTTGGGAAGCACGCGATCGCCTGGGAGAGCCCCCGAGGCACCGCCGGGAGAGGGGACGCGCTGGGGATCGCAAACGCCCCTCCTGGCCGCCGCGGAACAATGGCCTGAGCCGACTCAGAGGGCAAGGACCCAGAGCGCTGGGTCTGTGGGAGGCCCCACGGTCCGTGAGCATGCGGGTCCGTTTGGAGGCAGCGTGGACTTGCAACTGGGGCTCTGCCCCTGCTCCGCTTACTCTGCCCTTCCCGGGGCTGTTCATCCCGTGCTTCAGCCACCCTCGTTAGCTTTCTCCAAATAATAGGAGGAAATGTAATGAAAGTGTTCTTAACAAAAAATTTCATGTGGATGGTTTAGAGAAAGTGAGACCCTCACCACCTCAGCTAGCTCGAAGTGAGTGGGGGGCGGCATGGGGCGCGGTGGGGTGGGGCGGGATGGGTGTGCAGGGTCAGAGCAGGTGAGGACGGGCGAGCAGGGTGGGTGGGCTGGGCCCGGCTGGGGGAGGTGGGCAGAGAGCCACGCCATCGTTGTCTCCAGGAGGTCCCGGGACAGGTGTCTTCCTCTTCTTGCCCTGAACACCTGCGTAAACCAGGCTGGCTCTCGTTTTCTCCCCACCTGGACAATCCAGACATCCTTCTACTTCCATGTGTCCCCTGTCCTCTCAAGGCCTGGCCAACAGCATGTCAGGCCGGCCTTGCCGTGCTAACGCTCTGGTAAGCGGCTGCAGAGCAGGGATACATGTTCGGCTGCAGTCACCGCCCGTGGGCGTGAGCACGTCCAGCCAGGGGCCTGGCTCCTGGCCGGGAGGGTCGGGGTCAGCTGGACCAGTGTGGACGGGTGTGGGCAGCCACTGGGCCGCACGGGTGAGCCAGGCTCTCGCAGGATGTGTGGCAAGGACGGGCAGGTGACTAGGGTAAGCCCAGGTGACACGGAAACGCAGAGAAGGGTTAGACATGGTGTCTGAGTGTTAGCAAAGCAGGATGAGGACGTCGCAGAGCCTCCAGTGCAAGCCTCAGGATTTGTTTGTTAGCTTACTTCTTTGGCAGCCTACTAAGCTAGCTCCTGATAGAATTTTCTTCGTGGTAGGCATGTCACACTTTGCATGCTGAGGACGCAGGGGCTTTCTTAATGGCCATGATGTCCTCCCGTGGAATTCTGGCCGGCGGGTTGGGGTGAGACCTGGGTGCAGGTGATCCTGCTAAGATCTCTGGGTGAAGGCAGCGGGCATGGAGGACGTTTGTGTTTTCTCTACCATAGTGCACCAGAAGGAGGGGACCGCCCCACCTGACCTGGGCTCCCCTGGAGTCTGATTCCTTTCAGAACGCAGCAGGCTAGACAGAGGGGCCGTAGCGACGGTCTCCGTTCTGTCTGCGCTCCGACCCGGGGCAGGAGCTCCAAAGATTTGATGCACAGGCATGGATCATCTTATTTTCTAGAGCAGTTGTTCTCAAACTCAGGCGTACACTGAAATCACGTGGACAGCTTGTTCCGGCAGGTGGCCGGGCCCCGCCCCCAGAGTTTCCGATTGAGCCGGTCTGGAGTGGGGGCCGAGAATTCGCATTTGCAACAAGTCTTCAGGGGATGCTGCTGTGCCCGGGCCAGGTACCAGCCTTGGAGAAGCGGTGCTGCAGAGCTCTATCTTTAACTTCCGAACCATTTGCAACTCCCATCTATGAAACCACAGCTTTGAAAATGAGTCCATTTATTTTTTTTCAAGTGATCCCACTCATCCAGAAATTTTAAAAATGGAGAGCATAGTTGACTTGGTGGCTTAGCATGGTTTAAATAGAACCTATGAGATGAGTATATGGCATTCACTCTATGCTCTCCTTAAGGACCATCTGGTGTGGTGTATATTTATAATCCTCGTGCCAGAAGCACATTTGTGTCAGGATGTACCTCTCTGATTGCTCCCTTTCTGTCTCTTTCTCTGAGTTCACTTGCCCCCCAAATATATCCTTCCATAAGGATCTCCTTGCCCTTGTGGAGAACAGTCTCGTGTTACAGGTTCTGGAGTCAGACGATCTGGGCTTCTGTGTGCGCTGAACCACTTTCCAGCTGTGCCACCGTGCTAGTGACTTAAATTCTCTGCATCTCTGTTTCTCCATCTTTAAAATGGGAACCACTGTGGTCCCTCCTTCATAGGGTCGAGAAGTGATTGAGTTAATATCTGAAAAGCACTTAACACGCCGTCTAGTGCACGGAAGAGCTCGAGACATGTTTGCGGATATCGACATTTCCACATTCATGATATTCTGTCCAGGTTGGCCATCTCATTGCCTTAAATAATACAGGTGTGTAAGCCACGACCCTGTGTCCACACCCCTGAATCTTCTGAGTCCTGCACTGAGAGCGGCCAGACCTGTGTCTTCCTGGGCCAGGTGCCGTGCATTGGATCTCTGCCTCCTGTTCACACTTCCCCCCACCTCACCTGCAGTACCATCGGGCCCAGCTCACAGCTTCTGTAAGTACAGCCCACACCTTCTCCCAGAGTAAAAACCAGGACTGTTCTACCTTATCTTTCTCCCTTGTTCAAACACTAGTGCTTGTTGGTTCTCCCTGGGCAGCCTCCCTAGTACTTTCCTTCCTTCTGCCCTCTCCTTCAAGTCCCTGGGCACCTGTTCATGGGTTAGTGTGCCTGAGACATACTACTCCCCATTGATCTTTATCCATTACCTGCAGAATCCAGTGGAAAATTGTTAATTTAGCAGCTTGACCTGTCCAGCTACCTTTCCAAATATATTTGTCATGACGCCCCCTTAGGCTTCCTTTGCACAACCACGCTGACCTGCTACCGCCTCATTCTCCTGGCCTGTGCTGCATGCCTCAAGGCCAAACATTCAGCTACAGAAATGTCCACTTTAGCCCTGAGCTATAAGATCACATTGTTTGAATTGCTCTTACCTCATTGGACATTGTGGTAGACTTCTGAAGGCATAGACCGTATTTCATCTATCCAAAATACCATTTCCCGTTTTAAAAAAAACTCATTATTTTGAAACCACTGAAAGAAAATATTAAAAATATTAAAAAATTAAAAATATTAAAATATGACACTGCTTCAATTTTTACATATATTAAAAATCATATCAATTTTTACATATATTGAAAAAGCTATTTTGTATTTTTGAAGGCACAGATTTCTATCATTATAACTCTTGTACGTCTGTTAAAAGGAAAATATAAGCAATATGATAAAGGTATCCCTAAAACTTTTTTCCAACTCAAGTCTGAATTTCATGAACCATTGCTTGACTCAGAATCATTGCTATGTTTTCTCTAAGTTTTATTGTTCTTTAAGCCATTTCAAGAGCATTGGAAATCAATGAAATTGAAATTAGTAAAAGAATAGAGAAAATATTCGAAACCAAAAGGTGGTTTTTTAAAAAAAAAAAACAACACTAAAATTGATAAACTATTGCATCAGTCATGGAAAGGGAGAAAATTTGGATCACCAACAACGGGAATGAAGGAGGGGCCATTCCCACAGGTACTATAGACGTGAGAGGATAATAACAGAACATCACGAACAACTTTATGCCAATAAATTGAATAACTTAGATGAAGTGGACAAATTCCTTGAAAGTTAGAACTACCAGAGTGGCTTAAGGAAAAAAATAACCTGAATGGACCTATATCTATTAAAGAAATTAAATTCATCATAAAACAAACAAGCAAAATTTCCCATGGAGAAAGCTCTAGAGCCACATGGTTCCACTGGTAGAATCTACCAGACATTTAGGAAGAAATAACACCTGTTCTTCACAGTCTTTTCCTGAAAATATGAGGGAAACTTCCCAGTTCATTCTATGAGGCCAGCATTATCTGCTATCAAAACCAGGCAAAGGCATTAAAAGAAAAAAAAAAAAAAACCTTGTGAAATAGACACAGAACCCTAACAATATGGTAGCAAATTGGATCCAGCAATTTATCAAAAAGATAATAATACATCATATACTGGAGGGGTTATCCAAAGACTGTAAAGTTGGCTCAACATTAACAATTTAATCAATGCCATTCCCCATATCAGCAGATTAAAAAAGAAAAAAATATACAAAAATCTTAATATATGAAGAAAACGTTTTGACAAAATTCAACATACATTTATGATAATAACTCCCCCACTAGGAATAGAAGGACACTCCCTTAATCTGATAACAGGACATTCACAAAACCCTACAGCCAACATCATTGTTAGCAGCTCTTTTTTAACACTGTACTAGAGATCTTAGTGTGATAAGACAAGAAAAATGTAAAAGTCATACAAATTGGACAGGAAGAATTGAAATCGTCTCTATTTACATATGACACAGAGGCCATCTATACAGAAAATCCTGAAGAATCTACATAAAAGCTTCTAGAACTAGTAAGTGAGTTTAGCAAGGTTGCAGAAATGAACTGCAAAATGAAATTTTAAAAGGACCATATGCGATAGCATAAAAACATGAATTAGTGTTAATTTTAACAAAACATGTGAGATTTATATGCAACAAACTACTAAACATTGATGAGAGAAAGGTCTAAATAAATGGAGATACATATATGTGTGTGTGTGTATAGATATATATATACTGTGTTCACAGACAAGAAAACTCCACATTGTAAAAATGTAAAATCTTTAAAAACTGATCTATACATTTAATACAATTCTAATCAAAGTCCCACTCAACTTTTTGTAGAAATCAATCAGGTGTTTCTTCAATGTACATAGACTAGCCAAGAACCTAGAATAACCAAAATAATTTTGAAAAAACAATAGTATGTTGAATAAAAGTGATGAGAATGGGCATCCTCATCTTGTTCCTGACTTTAGAGGAAAAGTTTTCAGTTTTTCACCTTTGAGTGTAATATTGGGCTTGCCCCATATGTCCTTAATTATGCTGAGATGCGTTCCCTGCATACCCATTTGTTGAGAGTTCTTACCAGGACTGTATGTTAAATTCTGTCAAGTGATTTTTCTGAATTTATTGAGATGATTGTATGGCTTTTATCGTTCATTTTGTGAATCATGGTGTATCACGTTGCTTGATTTGCAGACTATCCTTGCATCCCTGGAATAAATCCCACTTGATCTTGGTGAATGATCCTTTTAATGTCCTGTTGAGTTGGGTTGGCTGGTGAGATTTTTGCATCTGTGTTCACCGGGGACGTTGGCCTGTAATTTTCTCGTGGTGTCCTTGTCTGGTTAGGTATCAAGGTAATGCTCCAGCCAGAATCGCGCGTTGTATTTAGTTGTCATGGCTCTGGGCTCCCTTCTACTGGCACAATGGTCAGCCTTTCTTTGTCTTTCTTGACATTTATAAAAAATACACACTAGGTATTTTGTAGAATCTCCCTCAATTTTAATTTGTCTGTTGCCTTTAGGTTATGTATTTCTGGCTGTATAGAAATTGTGTCCTTCTCAGCACTTGTTAGGAGGTGCATGATGTCACCTTGTCTCAGTAGCGATGATGTCACTTTTGATGATTTAGTTAAGGTATATTTTTCATATGTGTTCTTGATATAATGTTCAGACTGCATAAAAAAGCTTATATTCATGGATCCTCCCTTAGAGTCATAAGCATTTTCCCATCATCAAAATCTTTTCATATTTGTTGGTCATTATTGAGAAAGGGCAAAGTCTAAAGTGTCTGAATGCAGTGGGGCAGGGGGATTGAGCCACGTGGCCTTTGAAACACAGGGTTTGGGGCACCTGGGTGGCTCAGTCGGTGAAGCATCTGACTTTGGCTTAGGTCATGATCTTGGAGTTCTGGGATCGAGCCCCGTGTCGGGCTCCCCACTCAGCAGGGAGTCTGCTTGTCCCTCTGCCCCTCCCCCTACTCATGCTCTCTCTCTTTCTCCTTCTCTCTCAAATAAATAAATAAAATTTTAAAAAATAAAAATAAAAAAAGGGACACCTGGGTGGCACAGTTGGTTAAGCATCTGACCCTTGCTTTCAGCTCAGGATGTGATCTCAGGGTCGGGAGACTGAGCCCCATGTTGGGTTCCATATTCATTCAGCACAGAGTCTGCTTGAGTTTCTTTCTCCATCTCCCTCTGCCCCTCTCCATTGCGCTCCCACATGGGCTTTCTCTCTCTCTCAAATGAATAAATAAATATTTAAAAAAATAAAAGAAAATAAACACAGGGTTTGAGTTTCCTTGATGAGGTCTGGGTGAGATGCTGTCAGAACCCACCGAGGCAGCAGGACTCACAGAAGGGCACTCTAGGAGCTCATGGCCCAGCACATTGTCGGTGGTCAGTCAATATTTGTTGAAATCTTAAACTTGCAGGAGTCTGGAGAAAATGGCTAAAAATGAAGCATCAGAAAAAGCAGATTGTTAATAGTGGCAGCCCAGAGGATGTGATTAGTGAGACAAACTCTGTGTGGAAAATGTGTTATTAAATCAGTTCTCCTTCCTTTCTGCCCCCCAGGGCCTTTTCTCGGAAAATTAGCGTGGCTGCATGTGATGAGCAGCATGAAAGTAATTTATTATAGAAAACACAGCTTTCTTTGAGGGTGACATGGTAGCATAATGTCCTTTCTCTTCAAGTTTTTATTTACTGCTTACAACCTGGAAGAATGAAGATGTGGGTAATTTCCGGATTAGCCATTTAGAACTGCTTTTGAATTACAGCCTTTAACTGCTGGGGAGGAAATTCCACGAGCCAATCTGTAAGTTGCTCTCTTTTATTCAAATGGGCTAAAATATCAGATGAGAGACACGTGTTGCTGCGCAGTGGGTCCGACCCTGCCTTCGGAGGTGCTGCTTTGTGGCTGGTGTTCTTTTAAGGCAGTGAACCTTCTCTGTTAGATGCCTTTGGTACCTGGAGGGGTGGGCAGGTATCCTTGCCCTGGGGCATCTCCCCAGGACCCGGGGTCTCTGCAGCGCCCCCTCTGGTGGAGCTTCTGACTCCACCTGTCCCACTGGGGGGGGGGGTCACCTGTGCCAGGAGACCGCCCTTCTCCCCGACACCCCGTGCGGTGTCCTCCTGGTGCTTTCTTCTGTTTGAGCAAAGCCTCTTCCCCTGCTCAGGCCCCAGCCTCACGCAGGTGGCTGCCAGACCTCTTGTCCCACCGGCATTCTGTCCAGAGCCCAGGCCCCTTCTCCCTGGGGAGGGCAGCCAGCAGGTGGCTCCCAGGACTCTGGTTTTCAGACCCCACGAGGAGGTGTCCGAAGTAGCAGCAGACCCTCCCTGCTGCCTGTGACCACATCCTTTGTGGACCCCTGGGACCTGCAGGACAGCCAGCTGACGGTGAAGGTGGGGCTGTCCCCGCAGCCTGCCTTCCAGAGACACCCTTCTTTGGTGTGAGTGGCGAATCACGGGCCATCCCTGTTGATGTTGGTGGTGTGGGAGCTGGGCCCTGGGGGCTAGGGCCCTGGACAAGAGATGAAAACTGAGCTCCAGGCCAGGGCTCCTTGGCCTCGGCATCACTGACATTTGGGGGTGGGTCATGCTCTGTTGTGGGGGCTCTCCCATGCATTTTAGGACATTCAGCAACTCCCCCCACTGACCTCCACCCGCTAGATGTGCCCCCGACGTTGTGACGACCTAGAGTCTTCAGACTTTGCCCGGTGTCCCCAGGTTAAAACCACTGCACTCCACTAACCTGCATTCCCCCAAACTGAATTCTGTGTCATGATAAACATCGTGTGCATCCACTAGAGAAATGTTAGAAAGCAAAAGTACAAAAAAAGAGAAGAGGCAGTTTTCTTTCACGTTTCGCGAGCATGTTTTAGGCAAAGTTTTGTGCTGTTCCTTTGATCCAACGGGTACTAATGAGTCATCAGGCTCCCAGAGTAACTGAGTTGTGTGTTGTGTGGACATGTGATCTCTGGGTTACTCCGTCCAGTGGATTCACTCCTTGGTGATGGCGAGGAACTCAAGCCTCCACATGTGGGAGGGCCGAGTCCAGCACAGACCTCTCTAAGGGGTGGGAGGAGTGGGGCTGGCCTTGCGGTCTCCACCCGGCTCCCCGAATCCAGGACACAAGCAAATAATGATGTCCCGGTTCTCCGGGAAGCAAGAGTCCTCTTATGCCCACTTATTAGCAGGTCCCATCTTGTATGCTCGGTGAAATTCTTGTTTTCACCTGACTGTGACTCTCGTCCGTATTCGACATCAGTGCATGTAGTGGAGTAGAACCCGGTCCTCTGAAATGTACGTGCCCAGACATATGTTATTTATGATTTCTTAGCTGGGGTTTGTTTATATCTGAGGCAGCGCATTCTGACATGTGGCCAGACGCCCACAGAGCCTTTTCATAGCGGCTGAGCAAGGATTTGCTGAGGGATGTCCCGCAGAAGCATATGATCATGTAAGCTTGAAAGGGCCTTAGCTCAATTATTTAGAACCTCAGGCAAGAGTTCTGTCATTATAGGGCATGAAAGTGCATCGAAAACACGGGGATGCACTTGACGGGAAGTACTGAAGATTTAATCATGCCCAGAATAGAGGCAGAGATTAACATTTGTTCGCACGTCCGCCGGCCGTCCGGGCCCCGTGGTCGGCCTCCTGCGGGCTCGGGCACCCAGCCTATGGCGTCGGGCTTGGACCGCAACGACTCTGTGCTGGCTTCTACTTAATTGCCACTTTTTTTTTTTTTAAAGATTTTATTTATTTATTTGAGAGAGAGAATGAGACAGAGAGAGAGCATGAGATGGGGGAGGGTCAGAGGGAGAAGCAGACTCCCCGCCGAGCAGGGAGCCCGATGCGGGACTCGATCCCGGGACTCCAGGATCATGACCTGAGCCGAAGGCAGTCGCTTAACCAACTGAGCCACCCAGGCGCCCCTTAATTGCCACTTTTTAAAATTTTACCATTTTAACCATTTTTAAGTATATAGTTCAGTGGCGTTCAGTACGTTCACACAGTTGTGCGGCCGTCCCCACTGTCCAAATCCAGAACTTTCTCATCTTCCCAAACTAAAACCCTGTCCCCATTCCACACCAACTCCCCCCCGACCCCAGTCCCCGGCGTCCACCACCCACGTTCCGGGCCCGTGATCTTGATGACTCCAGGGACCCTGTGTGGCTGGGATCACGCAGTACGGTGGACCCTTGAACATCGGTTTGAACTGCACGGGTTTGCGTCGATGTGGATTTTTTCAATGAATATAGTCCAGTCCTGTAAACGTACTTTCTCTCCCTTATGATTTTAATGACATTTTATTTTCCCTTGCTTACTTTATTGTAAGAAGATAGTGGATAATACATGTGACCTACAAGATTCCTGTGCATCCACTGTTACATTACTGGTAAGGCTTCGAGTCCACAGTTGGCCATTAATAGTTAAGTTTTGGGGGGAGTCAGAAGTGATACACAGATTCTCAACTGTGTGGGGGTTGGATCCTAACCCCTGGGTTGCTCAAGGGTCAAGCGTATTTGTCTTTGTGTGACTGGCTTGTTCCGTTTAGCGTAATATCCTCCAGGTTTGTCCTTGATAGAGCAAGGGTCGGGATTTTCTTCCTTCCTAAGGATGAGTAGTGTTTCTCTGTGTGGACGGACCACGTTTTTATCCATCCTTCTGGTCAGTGGACACTTGGGCTCTTGCCACTGTTAGGCTGCCGTGAACGTGGGTGTGCAAATACCTCTAACGGATGTGACAGGGTGTCTCCTTGTGGTTTTAACAAAATCATCATTTGCATGTGGATAGCATTCACCGTTTTATCCAGAGCTCTGCTGCACCTGAGTTCACACCTGGGGCTGTAGGGGGTGGGTGTTTGCGGGTGACTCGCGTGCCAGGAGTCCCGGTCTGAACTCTGCAGCTTTCCACCGCACACAGGGCTTATGCCGCAGAACGACCCACATGCCCCTCCCCCGTCCACCTGTAGGGCCCCAGGCAGGCCACCTGGTCCCAGGTTTGCACCTGCAAAATGGAGGTCACACTGACCGCTTCCGCAGGAGAAGATGCACACCCTCACGGTGGTAGAGCAGGGCCACATGGTCGATACTCCGGAAGCGTTGGTTGTGGCTTCAGTGTGAGTTCTACGGTCCTCTCTCCCGTGGCAAGGACGTCACCCCTCGCCGGGCACAGAGTCATCGCCTAAAATGCTGTGCGCTCTGCTTGGAAATGCCTCTTGGGTCCCTTCCTCCTTCCGCCCCGCCCCCCCCCAGGGCTTCCCGGGACTCTCCACCTCAGGGGCTCACGTTCACATCAGCCCCCCGAGGATGTGCCCAGCAAGCCCTCCCTCCTCCAGGTCTCCCCTAAAAATACCACGTTTCTGATCCCAAATCACTCCCCACATGTTTTCCTGGAGCCTCAAGCTCCTCGGGACAGCAGGTCCTATCCTGATCCCGCAGGCTGGTTTTCTTCTCCTTTCTACGCTTGTTTTGTGTTTACACATGAGCTTGCTGAGGTACGACATGCCTCTGTCGTGTGCCGAGTGCACAGATCTCAGGGGTACAGCTCCCTGGCATCTGCACACACTGGGTAGCCGTCAGCCAGCCCAGGACTCAGACGGTTCCCTGCCCCAGAACGCACCCCACACCTCCCCAGGCCCGCCTTGAACCGCTCATAGGCGGGGGGTTGCCATGTGCCCTGGGGCCTGCCTTTTCCCTCTCCCTCATCCTTTTGTGTGCGACCTTCACTCCTGCTCCTGGCTGCCCACTAGCGTGTTCTTCCCTGCGGCTCGGGCACCCAGTGAGGGCGAGGCCACAGAGTGCCATGCTCAGTCTTGCGCATATCTTCTGGGGACCACGTGCGCGCATTTCTCCTGGACGTTGCCCTGGGGTGCACTGATGGGCAAAGGGTAGGCTATGCTTCTTGTCTCATTAAAAGTTTTTTTGTGACAGTGACCTCCCCTTAGCGTCATTGAGGTCCGATTTACATAAATAAAATCCAGCATCGTAAGTGTGCCACGTGATGAGTGTGAGCAGTTGTGTATAGATAGGCACTAATCACCACAGCAAAGCGACACAGAACACGCCCTTCCCCTCCAAATCCCCTTGTGCCGTTGGCGGTCCGCGGCCGCCCCAACTTCACGCAGCTCAGCGCCCCAGGGGTCCCAGTGTCGTGTGTGTGACTGCGGGCGGGTGGGACGCGGCTGCGCGGTTTCTTACAAAGCTCACCGTGCATTTACGTACAGCCCCGCCCGACGACACACGTCGCGGACGTCAGGCCCCGCGGCACCCGAGCTGGAGGCAAACATTCTGCTCCTGCGGCTGTGATACACTCAGCTCTAGAACAGAATGACTTAATGATGCGTGTGACAACATGGACGAGGCTCGTGGTCTACTCTAAAAATATTTTTCCTTTTTAAAAATGTAATTAAAACTTGCAACAAGTCGAACAATGCAGACGTACAGAACGAAAGATAAAGTCACCCCACAAACACATCCTACATACGCACACACCACACATCGTGCATATGCCGTAAGTACACACGCACATCACACGCACAGGGACCCCCCGCTTTGTTAACAACGGGAACGGCACCCACCCATCACTCCCCGGGTGTCCTTCTTGGTGAGCAGGTCGGGAGGTTTGGGTCTGACTCATTTTGTGGCAGGTCTGAATCCCGAAGCCTCTGCCTCGCCGTCGCCTGCCCCATCCTGTGTTGCTTCGCTGGGAGAGCTCCGCAGCGGGGACCCGCGGGTCTCCGTCCCTGTGCGTGCGGCGCTGGGTCCCGCAGGGCTCCTGCCGTGGCCGCTGCTGCCGTTCCCCCAGCACGAGCGGCCCCTTCTTCACAGGTCCGCGGCGCTGGGCCTTCACGTCTTGCGTTGTAACCAGTTTTATGGTCAAACGCTGTTGCAGCTATTGTTTTTGGCGTGTGGCACCTCCTCCCCGATGCTCGCCGGCCGGTCTCATCTCCTCCGAAACAACCTCCCTGGTGACATCACTTGTCCGCTTTCTGTTGGGTTCCTTTTATTTCCTTATCAACTCGTGGGTGCCTTCCTCACATCGGATGTGTGCTGGAAATCGTCTGCCTTACGATTAAAGGTTTAAATTAGAGCGCGTTTATTCAAGACGCGTTTTCCTGTCTTGTGTAGCTCCCTCATGGTAGGATGATGCTGACGATCTAATATGTTTATTTCCTTTACTTTTTACATTTGGATGTTCCCTGTGCGATCAGACAGCCATGGGCCCAGCCCGGAATCCCCGTGGTGTTGAAATGCCGCCGTATCGTCCCTTCGATTCCCCCGGGCATGCGGCCGTACCTCTGGACTCACGTCAACCTGCTGACGGTCTGCGGTCCCGACCCCGGTGGTGCCGAGGCCGGGCCTCCACCCCCGCGGGACGCGCCGCCCCTTGCTGGGCTTCCCGTCAGCTAAAACTAATCCTTCGTCGCGTTCGTGCAAAAAGCTGTCCTGAGGCTTACAGTTATGATGGGATTAGCAGAGGGCAGTAGTGGGGAGAATTCTCGCTCCATGAAGTCATGACTTCAGGTCCAGGATGAGGCGTGCGTTTCCGTTTGTCTGGGTCCCAATTCTGTCCTTGAGCACTGCTTCCCACCGGCTTCTCGCGGGCACACCTTGCCTGGCACGGTGGCCGTGCTTTGGGCCTCCCTGCGCACGGGACCCCCTTCGCCCCGTCGCCCCGTCAGTGCCCACTGCTCCTGCACAGCGTCTTCCCTGCTTCTCTCTGCGCCCCAAGGCCTCACACCCATCCCGGCGGCTTTCCCCCGCGTCTCTCCCCCGCGTCTCTCCCCTGCGTCTCTGCCACAACATAACCTCTCCCAGCACTCCCGGCGCCGCTGCCTGGTCCTCCCTCCTCCTCCTCACTCCACGCGTTTGGTGTCACCTGCCTTCTCTCGTCAGCTCCGAGCCCACGGGCGGGGCTGGCTCCTCTCCTCGCGCGTCCCACTGCACGCGGGTCTGGGTTGCTCCGCACACGCTCCAGCCCCACGGAGAGAAGGACCCGGCCGACCCCAAGGCAGTGCTGGCTCCGTGGTCTTGGCCGAAGGAGGAGAGCGAGATGGACGGGGACGATTCTGTGCTCAGCTGTATCTTGTCGTCTGGGGGAGATGCTGCGTCCGAGGCCCTCGCCGGCCTGGCTCATCTGGGCCGGGCGTCCCCACCTCACGCGCGGTCAGATGGTGTGCGTTTGCGACAGCGTCCTCAGCGTCCCAGATCTTGACTCCTCTAATACAGTGTGGTCTGGGAAGACTTACACACCTTCTCTGAACTTAATTCCTTTTATCTTAGTTATTCTTTTTTTTTCTAAATGGGAAGAATGGCTCCTACATCTCAGGGGTAGTGGCTCAGGTTGATGAGGGGCATGAAGACGGAGGTCAACCTTCCCCACCCTCGGGGTGCTGGCTCTTCATGACATGTGTGTATGCGTGTGTGTGCGTGTGCGAGCTGCCCTCCTACACGGCGGAGTCCGTCTTAGTGAGCCTGGACACTGCCCTCCGGCCCCAGACGCCCCCCGGCGCTGCCTTTCGATCGAGGACACCTTTACCCCCAGCGACTGCCAGACACATTCTCCGAAGGCTGACCGGTGACTCCTGTGCTTCACCGGGGCCCCTCCTGTTCTCCAGTCAGAGCGCTCTGTTCTCACATCGTCGTGGAAGCAGGTATGGACGGAACGTCCGACGCCCCTCTCCAGATAGAGCCGTCTGTCATGAGCAGACTGTGCGGTGAGCAGGAGAGGGAGGTAGGCTTTCCTCAGTAAATACTCCAGGAGTGCGGGCCGCCCACACGAGGGGTACAATTTTTTTTAAGATTTTATTTATTTAATTGAGAGAGAGCGTAAGAGAGCACAAGCAGGGGAAGGGGCAGAGGAAGAAGCAGAATTCCCGCGGGGCAGGAAGCCTGATGCGGGTCTCAATCCCAGGACCCCGGGATCATGACCTGAGCTGAAGGCAGACGTTTAACCGACTGAGCCCCCCAGGCGCCCCAAGGGATACGATTAACACGTTGTTCAATGAGGAACGGTCAGACCAGCCTTTTATTTCTTGCCTTGCGGGGGGGCTCTCTCCCTGCAGGGCGCTTCCCGCAGGACTTGGGCGGGCGCTTCCAGGAGCCCCGTGCCACACCCCCAGGGCCCCTGACCCCGAAGTCTGCGGTTCTCCCGGCCATGCGCACCTTGGTGCCGGCTCTGCCCGTCCATCGTCCTTTGCCTGATGGCCCTGCAGCTCTTCGCCTGAGAGTAAACGCAGTTTTGACGACGATCCCGTGGCGCCCAGTGCTTATGCCTAGGGCTTTGTTCTGTGGCTTTTTAAATTTCACGTCTCTTGTCTTCCAGAGTTAGCGTGTATGATAACCTGTGGTTGTCTTTAATAACGTGGCGACCAGCAGCACCCCCAGAAGAGGCGGGAGTATGGGGTGTGGCCTGGCTCCACACTCCAGGGGCCCCCCAGACCTCCAGTTGTCCTGAGTGGGGAGCTGGCCAGGACCCCAAGTTGCCACGAGGCATGAGTGCCATTTGCTGTCGGGAGTGTTTTGTTCTGCTCCGTGTCAGAGTATCTGCACACGGTCCTCCGGACATGAGGGGCCACGGCGGGGAAATCGTGCCCAAGTGAGGAGGTCTTTTCCCGCAGGACTGAGGGAAACACGATTTCCTTCCTTTGGGGAAAGAGCCTCTGGCATTTGCTGTGCTGACAACCCCGTTACTATTACGTGGGTCCAAGTCTCCTCGACTGGAAAACAGGAAAATTAGTTTCTGGTTCCATTATTAACTTACTGCGGAATTGTGCAGCTCAGGCAAGAATGGAGCCACTGGATACACGTGTGTCCGTGTGCGTGGAGGGGCGTGCGCGTGCACAGCGGACCCACGCTGCCGGAGGGGACCCACCACCCCACCCGCCCTCCATGCCGTCTCGGCGCGGGAGACTAAAGATAAGATGTTAGTACAATTCCAAGAGTGGACTCTTCAGTAGCTCATGCTTACACACGGGTCTACTTATTTTCTTGTAGTTTTCTAGAGACCATATGTTTCTAGGGACCATATGTCTGCAAATGAATCAGATTATGGTCAACGTGAACGTGCGTCGTGTTTGGAGCCAGAATTGGCTGCTGGGACTTTAGAGTTGTCTCCTTCTCTCTCTGTCTCTGACGCTCTGTCTACATGTGCACATGTATGTGATTATGTGTAGACAGCTGACCTTGAACAACACGGGGGTGTTGGGCACGGATCCCCCGCACAGTCAAAAATCCATGTACAACTTTTGATTTCTCAAAAACATAACGCTAATAGCCTGTTGATTGGAAGCCTTACCAAAAACATAAACAGTCAATTAGCACATATTTTATATGTTATATATATCATATACCATATTCTTAGAATAAAGCGAGCTAGAGAAGATAAAATGTCACTGGGAAGATCTTAAGGAAGAGAGGATACATTTACGGGACTGTGCCGTATTTATTTAAAAAATCCACACACGATGAACCTGTGCAACTCCAGGGGTCAACCGTATAATCAATTTTAGGATCAGTTCATGTGCCTCCATCAGTTCAAGCTCCTCTCTCGGTTCCGAAGGAAGATGCGTCCTTGGAGCTTTGACGTGAATACTGCCGATGGCAACATTGACAGGCATGCTGTGTTTGGCCCATGCCAGGCACTGTGAATGTGAAGATGCTCCGTGGGCTCGTGGATGATCTCACGCGGCTGGGGTGGCGGGGGCAGAACTCACACCTGCGCCCTAACCTCTGCCTGTAAATCTCCTTGGGTGCAGGGATCCACAGGGTCCTATTGGCGAAGAAACACACGTCTATTCCTTGCTGGCGCGGACAGTGCAGGGACTCGGGAGGCATTTCTATCGCTAACAACCTTGAGGGTTGATGGAGCCGTGCATACCTGTTTTGGAAAGTGAGTGTGTGTCTTCGGGAGGTGGGTTCTGTGTTACCTTCTATGGGCTTGTGTCCCTGGGAAAGCCTCGTGGGAAGCCGATCGGAGCTGAGCGAGAGCTGCCGGCCCACCCGCCCGCCCGCCTGCAGGCCCCCAGCCCCTCTCCACCCCAGCTTGCTGCCTGGCGGCTTCTCAAACCCAGTCCTTCAAACCTTCTCTTAATGGGAGTCAGAAGGTGGGAGCAGCTTGGTGCCGTGATCAAGGACTTCTTAGCTTCAGAAGTCAGAAGAAAACATGGGCCCTGAGGAGGCCTCCGTGTGTTGGGACAGTTTCCATGGGAAGGGCAGGGCAAGGTGACCGGCATACGGCTGGCCAGCGTGAATAATCTCAGTGGGCTCAGAGCGAGCTATGCAGTGTCCCTAGTTGCCTGGCCTCTGGCCCCCGGACAATTCGGGAAGAGGAATGTTGCGTTCCGGGTGCGTGGATGGGCCAGACAGAGGAGCGCTGGCTCTGGGTGGGTTGGTTTGCACATCACAGGTGCGCTGGGGCAAGGCCCTTGGCTGAGAACTGGCCAGCCCAGAGGGACATCTCTCCCCAGCCAGGAAGGTTTTTTAAGATGTCCAAACTTCATAATATACAGAAAACGACCCCAGAGGCCATGTCTGAGTGGCACGTGACTGCTGAACAGGGCTGCATTCGGCGTCCTCCCATTGCCTGCGCCTGGCTTTAGCTGTGGCCCTCGGACCTGCGCCCTTGCAGCTGCGGGAGCTCAAGGGGAGGACTTCATGGGGGTGGCCCTCTGTCCCCTGTGCGCTGGTGAGTGGGACAGGACAGGCACGGCCGGGTGACGACTGAGCCACCGTTTTACAGACACAGGAACATCGGAGACCGAGAGGAGGCCAGTGTTTGGTGGGAGGACTGGGATGCAGGCCTGCCCCGAGCTGCGCAGGGCGTATCCGTGGCCTGCTCCTTTTGCCATTGAGCACAGATTCACGTGGTTTCTTTATCCCCCAGGACAGATTCTGGTTTCTGGTCCCCATACCCCAAGCTCCTGGTGGATTATAATGGCATCTAGTGTGTCAAAGATCTCATGATTCTGTGAGGACCACGGGATTCTAAGTCTGTTGTGCGTGGCCTTCCTGGGGAACAGGTTGGAGGGTGCCTGGAGGTCCATGGGCTGGAATTCAGAAGAAGAACCATCTCTGTGCACCTGCCATGCAGCCGGGCTTTGTGGATTCATGGTCTCAGTGTCCCACTCCCTGGGCTCTGAGGGACAGGCACTTGCTGATTGAATGCTCTAGGCTGTATGGCTTAGCTCGCCTGCCTCCATTTCCCCAACTGTGACACCAGCATGAATGGTCCTACCTTCCAGGTGTGTGTGGATTGAATGAGGCCGTAGGTCGAGAGCACGGGGAGCAGGGCCAGACAGGGTGTGCCCTGCTGTTATTGGGGTGTGTATCCAAAGGGCCAGAGACTTTGGGGTTAGGTTCGCTTGCATCTCTGGTATTCCTGCTCATTCCTAGCAGGAAGCAGATTTCAATGGAATTAGTTTCCATTTGTGAGATTTGATCTCAGAAGATGCATCTCTCCAAACGGGTAAGTGGCTCCTAAAATCTGGGGGGGGGGGGGGGGGGGCGTTACGGCTGGGTTTCCACGGCTCTCTGGATTTGTCTCTGGTCGGGCGGCCCCGGTGTGACCCGCAGGGCAGCACTGCGGACCCATCCCGCCGCCTGAGGACGTGACTCCTTTATAAAGTCACATCTGCCTAAAAGAGCAGCCAAGGTGGGCTTCTCTCGCTTGGATTTGGCTCATCAGCAAAGTCGCAAAGCAGTTGGGTTGGAAGTGGAAGACTTTTTCCAAACCAATGGTGAGAATTTTAAAGGGGAAAGGAAGATTCAGGGAAAGCGTTGGTAAGACTAAAGCAAGCCCCCCATCTGTCAAAGACGTCTGCGACCTCCCTGTGACCTTGAGTGAACTTTAACCTTAGTTCTTCTAACCGAACGGAATATTAGCTTCAGTAGTACCGCAGGTGGGCTTTACTCGTGGGTCCGTACCTTCCTATCCTTCCCGGGGGTTCATCTTTCATTTTGTGGGATACTGGTCTGCCTGGGTAAGGATCCTCGTTCCTAGTTTCCTGTGGGGTTCTTATGGGGACTTACAGGATTTGTTGTGTTTGCCCGTGTCTGGTAATCATCAGCCAGTATTTATTTGCACCTACTGTGTGTGTGTGTGGGGGGCGGACCACAAACGCTGAGAACGTAGGGATCATGATGGAGGGGCGAGTCCAGGAAGTTACGAGCCATCAGTGCGGTCGCTTTGGCACCCCACTGACTTCCCAAGAGCTGCACAGATCTTCAAACACACGGCACCGCTTACACTTGCAACATACTAATCGTTGGGAAGATTTAGGCAGTTTCAACCTGTTCCAGTGAAATTGCTTTTTAGAAATTAAGTCTGAAGTGCTTTTGACGGCCAAGATTACTGTGTGACTCTGCGTGTGCCCGATGGTTCAGTTATATTTGGATGTTTGGGCAGCAGGCGCCGGGGAATGCGGCTTGCTTTGCCTGTGGATGGCACTGAGCGAGAGCCGGTCGCTCTACCCCTTGACCCCGGGGGGCAGGCTCCTGGCTCTATCCCCGCCGTGTGGCTGGTGTCTGGCTCTGCGACATCACCCACCGGTGTCTTGTGGCTTTTGGGCGGACATGCTGACCAGCTTTCATGTGTCCTTGGGAAGGGAGAGAGGCCATCCCGTGACACGAACACATGGGACATCACTCGCTGTGGGTAGGCATCTGCAGGTTTCCTCCCCGATGGTCGGCTTCGCAACTCCTGCCACCGATGTCTGGCTGGCCTCCCTGCCCCCTTCTCGCCACCTCCTTGTCCTGCACACAGCGGCTGATGTCCGTTCAGCTCCACGTCTATCTTGTCAGCCTGCGTGGAGGGCCTCTGTGGTATGTCCCTCCTCAGCCACCCCTAGGTCTGAACCCTCCACCCGCGGCTCTGCAAATCCAGCCCATACTGCGCGGCCGCACCTCCCACCCCCACAAGCCACGCTCCTCTCTGGGCCCAGATCCAGTTTGTATCGTCTCATGACATCTCCCTCTTCCGCCCTTTGGTCTCCAGCCCCCTTTGCATGAGGCCTGTTTGCCGACGGGCGTCCTTGGCCTCTAGTTTCTCTGAAAGACAGGACTGCGGTCTAGTAGTTACCAAAGTGCCCAACGTCCGACAACAGCCATCGTCTTCTCCGGACCATTCCACATATCACTGGTCTCCTCCGCAGGTTTCCTGAAAACACAGTCTTGCACACTTCTCCTGGGTGGTCGGGGGGGGGATGGGTTTGGCGTGGGGGTGGCCATGGGGGATCAAGGACAGCTTATAGGTGTGGGGTGGGGGCGACCCTATGGAGGCCGGTCCCGTTTTCCCCCACGGGAAGGCCAGGGGCGGAAAGCCCATGGTGGGGCCAGGCAAGGCTTGGTTTAAAGGACATCTGAGAAGATTTGAGACAATGGGGTGGAGCTATCGGTTGGGTGTGGGAATTGTCTCCAAAATCCTAGCCCTGGAGGAGATGTGGGGGCTTGAGATAAAGACTAAGGATGCATTCAGAGCAGAGACAGTAGGACCCCTTAGGGCAGGAGTGGGTGGAGGGCAGCACAGAGGCCCCAGGGGCTCAGCTCCAGCAGTCCTGACAGGCAAAGGCCACTGGATAGGGCTTGGGAAGACCAGATGGGCTGGAGATGTAGTTTGCTGCTATTTGCCCAGCACCCAGCTGGGAGGACTCACAGGATGAGGGGGGTTATGGAGCTTGTTTCTTTGGTGAGAGCCCTGTGATCTCCCCCCGCCCTGCAGTGGGGAGGGACCGGGTGGTTCCTTCTTGCTTCAGACAGAGTGAGGGGCTTCAAAGGGATGATGTGGACTTCCGCAAATGTGTCACTAGAGTGAGGGGCGCCCGGGGCACTGTTGGTCTCCATTCCAGGACTGGCAGTTGCTGACGGCCTCCTGTGGATGACCAGGCTCGGGGCTGGAGGCAGGGGGCACCTCATGTGGGCCCTGAGCCCACTGGATCCACGGCGGCAAGAGGGCTACAGCTGCCCTATGGGTGTGGACGCTGCAGAGGACAGATGTGCACACGGATGAAGGACCAACACCATCCATTTCACAGCATGGGCACCCAGATATTTCTGGGGAGAGGAGCCTCCAAAGGAGCAAAGAGCCAGATGCAACCCTTGGCCCTGCTGGGGGACCCTGTCCTGGGACTGGTGGGGTTGCTGCATGTGCCCGACTTCCTCTCTGCATGAGTTCCCACCCAGCCATGTTGTCAGAAGCTACAGGGAGGCACCTGCTGTCCTTTGCTTTCTGGAGTCTCAGCTCCAGGCAGCTCTAAGCGGGGGAGGATGGCTCTAGTTTTAAGTGATGTTCAGGGTATTTCCTGTTACCTGGGCTGGACATCTTTATTACTGGAACTAGGAAAATGGAGTGACTTGTAAGTGCCTGGGGATACTTTCTTGGCTGAAAGTGGGTGGGTTAGATATGGGGTGTGTCTGGGGTTTCATCCAGAGCCAGGGAGGGGGCCCCCCATATGCACGGAGACAAGAGTTGGGTGCAGTGAGCTGGTTCTCAGATTGTCCCCTGCTCATCCACTCATCCGAATTGCACAGAGGACAGAGAGGAGGTGGGCAGGATAGAGCCCTGAGGCTGAGTCACAGAGAAGGCAAGACAATGGCAAAGAACACCAGGAGGGCAAGGATGTCAGAGCAGCGTTGTGTCAAGGAAAGGGAGTGTGGCAAGGGAGCAAAGGGTCTGCTGGGGGCAGATGCATGCAAGCAGGTTGCCCACCACATTTGGGGCCATGGCCGGTGCAGGCAAATTTGCAGGGGCAGTTCGTGGGAACAAGAGCTGGCTTGGAGGAAGGGGGGTGAGGGCACAGAGGGCACCATCACCAGCACGGTGTTGGTGGTCCACTTTGAGGCGCTGCCTTCACTTATCGAGCTGGCTCTTATGACAGCCACGGAGTGTTTCCCACCCTATTACAAGCTGGCTGCAGTGAGTGGTGGGGTACACATATCCCCAGGCTGTCTCCCAGCGTGCTAGAGAGTGCATGCCCAGAAGTGGATCTGTTGGACCGAGGGGTCTGCACACAGTCCGTCCTGCTTGATGCCACCAGTCTGCCCCTCGAAGGCTGTGCTGCGCTGCTTCTCGCCACGTGAAGGGCTTTCTTACGATGTGTCGTCAAGCTCTGATCTTTGGCCGTAAGGTGGCATTTTAACACAGACTTTATTCTTCTTATTTTGAGTAAAGCCGAGAATCTTTTCATACATCCAAGAGCCGCTTGTATTTCTTTTTCTGTGAACTCTTTGTTGGTATCTTTTAACATTTTTACATTGGGCTTTTGATATTTTCCTAATTGAGTTATATTAATTATCTTTTTGAGTATGAAATGTTACCATTTTTTCTTCTGCATAAAGTCTTATTTTTATGCTCTTGAGTGTGTCAGTATTTTCTTTTATGTTCTGGATTTTTATCATCCTTCCACTCAAATAAATTGTAAAAATTCCTCCCAGCTTTTTCCTTTTCTTTTTTCTTTTTTTAAGTATTTTATGGCTTCATTATAATGAAATTAAGCTTGCAATCCATTTAGGATTTATTTGTATATAAGGCACAAGACAGAAACCCAGTTTGATTCTTTTTCCTGGATAGCTGCCCAGACACTGAAACACCACTCATGTAACTCTGTCCCCCTTGGGTATGAATTACTGTATTTGTCACTCCAGGGGAGGAAAACACTCTTCAATCTGCCCTCCTGTGTTCTCTGGCTAAGGCCCTGCAGACAAAAGGCAGACTAACAGGAGAAAAGCAGGTGATCAGTGCATGCAGTACACACGCACGCAAGGAAACTCAGTGATGAGTAACTCAAAGAAGTGGTTAGAACTTGGGCTTATAGCACATCTTAACAAAGAACAAGAAATCCAGACAGAAGAGACAAAGCCCAGGAAAAGAATTTTGGGTTTCCCGGGGTGGCAAATTGTGGGGAGGCAAGTACACGAGGAAATCCACAAACAGGGAGAGCTAGCTGTGGTGTCAACTCCTGTACTGGGTCTCGGGGTTGCAGGGGTTGTGGGGGCTGCAGGGGCAGGGCTGCCTGGTGATTCACCTCCATCCTTCCTGCAGACAGGGGAATGGGGCTGTCTCTACAAATTTATGTCCTGCTTTTAGGCAAATGGGGGGGAAGAGCAGAGCTATTTCTTGTGAAATCTTTGTTGGTATCTTTTAACATTTTAACCTGCTGCTTCTCAGCTGCCTTCAGCTCAGAATAATCCCAATGCCAGCATGGCCTGCGTGGCCTTTGTGGTCTGTGTGGGTGGCATGTTCTGCTCCCCTTCACCATGTTTATCTCTCCTTTTTGTTTCTTCATGGAATGGATGGCACTTTGCCATCACATGTGTTTGATGACACTCCATCTGCTAGAATACGACCCCATGACGGCAAAATCACCATTTGGGACACCTATATTTTTTTATGATTTTAGTCTGTAAAATGAGTGTGTGGCGGGGGGAGTGGGCAGCACTAGATGGATGAATGGGGACAAAGGTGGTGCTCTATGAGTCCAAAGGACCCAGTTCTCAAATCCTGTTACACTCCGTGCAGCAGTTATGAAATAAGGGGGGCGGTGCTGACTCTCATGAGAACTTCATGCTGAATGAGGGGAGGTGGTGGGACCATGACAAAGGGAGGCATCAGTTACTTTCAGGTGACTGTACAGGTGCCAGAGATTCCTGTTAGCTGAGCTCCAAGGTCATGGCTTGGCTCACTGAGGTGGGGTCATGCTGAACAGGTGGTCGAGGCGTAATCTCTGTTATTAATGACAGGGGACCACCTGTTACTGCCACCTGAGACTCAAACCAGGATTCGGTGGGATTACACAAAGCGAAGTAATTATTGCTAAATGAACATACTGAGATAGGACCACTCACGCAAATGCACTGTGCTAGACAATAAGGAGGGATGAGGAGAATCGTGACCTCTGCGGTTAGACCGTGGAGTTAGCAGGCATCTGAGGGTGGCAGTTACTACGTTGCATCACAACCCTATTTCAGGTGGAAACGGATGCCATCAGCCTGGGTGCAGAGACCGTTCGCATGCACACAGGTTAGCACATGAGCATCAGAAGCAAGTATGTGCTGGTGATGGAGAGAGGACATTTTTCCCAAGAGTAGCCTGATTTGCAACCATGTAGGGGGATTCTAAAGCTCACAAGGGGATCCTTTGGACTTAATTGGGTGCTCAAGTTCTGAGAAATTTCTGGAATTTCTGACATTTGCAAATCTTAAGGACAAAAGATTGAGTCTCTGAATGCGCCCTGGGATGCTGGCTGACTCTCAGTAGGAGGACTTGCTTGACAGATGGGTTTATTATTTGCACTGCCTGTCCCCAACCCATTCTAATGTCTACGGGTGGTTCCCACGAACCGCACACAGGCGGGAGGGAGGCCTGTGGCCCGAGCTTCATGGCCCACCAACTCAGACGCAGAAGTCATACAAGTTAGACACGTGACAGTTATCCTCTTGGGAAACTGTCACCCAAGGCTGATTTCTTTCTCTCATTGTCCATGTTGGCAGATCGGGAAAGAGATCCAAAGCTTATTATGGATATTTAAGGAGAGACTTATGGGAAGCTTCCTGCCGGGTGATATCTTTATGGCCTGCTGGGACCATCAGAGACTTGGCTGGCTTTGCTCAGCCTAATCTGTCACTTGATATAACAAGCACAGTGCAGAGATGCACTGAACTTTTTTTTTAATTAAACAGATAAAATATAGATGCTGAGGTTTATATAGTTCTCTAAAGAGACAGCTTGACCTTTTTCAATAGGAATTTACTTTTAGAAGATACTTGGGTGATCATTTTGATAGAACCACAGTTGGAACATTATTATAAAATAAATGACTAAGCATAAACATCAAACACACTCATTCTTTTTAAATGAACTTTTTCTGAGTCACGGTGAATCAGTCTACAGTCTTCATGGCATCTGAACTTCTAGAATAGTCTTTGCCCACTCCCTGCGGTGAATTCAGCAGCAAAGACGAGGCTTACCTGAATAGTCTCTTACCTAATTTAACAAGGACAGATTTCTCTCAAGACCATTGTCTTGTGGTGGCAATTATTTTTCTAGGTGATAAAAAATAATTTCAAGAAGTATTTAGCATAGAAAACTTGCAGAATGTTTCTGAAGAGCCGTTGTGTTGTTTGTCATCTGGCATGTCCAGACCCCTGTTTCTTTCTGTGTTCTCTTACTGTTTTGTCCTTTCCCCACGAGCAAGGTGAGATATTCATGTTCATCCAGCTCCTTTCTGGGCTCCTGAGTTTAGAACCACCTCTGGCCTGTCCCTGTCACTTCCCACTGAGGCCAGCTCACAGAGTGACCTGTTTGCTTCCAGGCATCTGCCGCCAGCCACATCCTTCCCACCCCCTGCCTCCAGTATCTGGACCAGAGCAGCCTCCATGTGGTCTGGTCCCCACGCTCCTCACCTCCCGAGGTCTCCTGCTTGGGGGACCCTCTGCAGCCGGGCCTCCCGTCACACCCCCATACCGAAAACTCTCCTTGCCTCCATTCCTCAGGGCAGCGCCCAGCACATAGTAGCTGCTCAGTGAATGCGCGCTTGGGGGAGCTGCCCTGCACAGACCTCATGTGTGGCTCAGCCGTGTCCCGCCGGAGTGCCTCCCCTCCCTCGGAGCCCTCTTGGTTTGATGACGCTTACCAACTGCAGAAGCTGAGAATAACACTCAGAGGACCAAGTTTCTTTTGATAACATTCTGACCCACTTTGGAGGGATGCTGACCCGTAGCAGTACTTGTTCTGGTCAGGGCCTGTGCCAGGACCGTGACCTTGAAGGGAACACCAGGAGGCCACATGTCCGGGTCCTGGTTTATTAGATGGCATCCTAACCAAACATACAACAGAGGAGCGTGGCATCAATACCTGTCACACGGTCAGGATGCATCCCCAGCACCAGGAAGAACCAGGGCGCTGCCCGTCAGAGGTTCACGATGACCTGTTTGTTCAAAGGGAACTGGGTGACCCCTGCGGGGCGAGGGGACTGCTGTCTACTCTGAATGCACAGCAGGTGTTTTCCCTGGGGACGTGCACGTGTGGTCTCTGGGCTGCAGAATCCTGACTAACGTGACAAATGGATCTCTCTTCCTGCCTCCTTAAGGGAAGCCATCAGCCGTGTGTGTGAAGCCGTCCCTGGCGCCAAGGGAGCCTTCAGGAGGAGAAAGGTACTGCGCCCTGTGTCTTCTCCCACGCGGCACCTTCGTCACACCCCACCCGTCAGGGCCCCGCTAGGGTCCCCCTGCCATGCGCTCGGCAGGACGGTTGGCGGTCACTGGCCGACCCAAGTCAGCACCCCCGTTGCACCCCAGGGGCCAAAACCCACAGACAGTGATGAGAACAGACACGTGAGACAGGGCCCGAGCTCCACTAAGCCTTTACGGGCGTGACCTCACTTCACTGGAGCAGCATTTGGGACAGACGTCCCGCTGCTGTGCTGGTAGATTTAACCAGCGGCTCTCGGGGGGGCGGAATAAGAAGCACCAGATCTGTAGTGTTTGCCAGTTCCCGTGGTGTGTGTACTCCGCTGGCCGACTTCAAGCTCTAATGTGACATCCCTGAAGACGTGCAGCGGCACATCATTGCACGGGTCCCCACCCGGTGCCCAGTGCAGTAGACGCACATGGCCGGAGCGCATTGCACGGGTCCCCACCCGGTGCCCAGTGCAGTAGACGCACATGGCCGGAGCGCATTGCACGGGTCCCCACCTGGTGCCCAGGTGCGGTAGACGCGCGTGGCCAGAGCGCATTGCACGGGTCCCCACCTGGTGCCCAGGTGCAGTAGACGCGCATGGCCGGAACAGCACAGATGACCGTTAATGTAGCAGAAACAGCTAGAAAGTGACAAGTTTTGAGTATTGTTTTTTTGTTTTTTAAATGTAATTTATTTAATTGCAAGTTTACATAAATTAGTTTTTCACAGCAGCTGCTTTTTAAGCCCAGCTCATAAAATTCCTGCAAATGTAATAATTGTCTCTCATTAGCTGGTATAGCCTGCTCCAGGATGCCACGGATATTCCCGTTTTACAGATGGCATAAACTGAGGCATAGAGAGAGAAGGCACAGTGTGCGTAGGTGGTGGGCTGAGCTCAAGCTCAGGTCACTCCATCTTTTCACTCTGAGGTGGTTAGGTCGGTAGGGGAAAATATGGATTGAAAGAAAGCTCAGAAAAACTCTCTGGGTAGAAGTCCAGCAGGTACGTAACGAAGTGCTCACCATCAGGCCTGTCTATGCCTAGACTCTATCGGGGGAGCATCTCTGGTGTCTCTGAGTCTGTCCTGAGGCTGAGGTTTGCAGGCAGTTTGCGTGTTTGCCCCTGTCACTTCCCGGGCTGCAGGTGGGTTTTGTCTTCATGGCCTGGGGACATTGGTGAAGCCACAGGGCAGCCGGGTTTCAGGCAGAGAACTTTGGATCTTGAATCTCGCATGCAGTAGCTAGGCGGGAGCGTGAGCACAGAGCTAGGGAAGCTCCTCTTTCAGAGCCAGGCGAAGGTGGTGGAAGTAAGGTGCATTTCCGGGCTCCACCCCAGGTGTGACTTAATCAGAAGGGGGGGGCGTCTCTATTTTTAAATAGCTCTGTCAGGAGATTAAAAAGCAGTGCATGCCTGGTTAAGAACTAGTGTTAACTGGCATATCTAAAGAGGGCACATTCTCATCTGAAAGGGAAGCGTGGTCAGTGGGCCCTGGACGGGAGGCGGGTTTGGCAGCGTCTGGGGGAAGGTGCGTGGTGGGAGAACGCAGTCCCTCGGGCCTGTGTGAAGGACCCTTAGTTAAGCCGAACCAGGTCGTCCGTCCTCGTGCGGGCCCAGCAGGTTCTAAGTCTGTGAGCTCGGGCCTGGATGATGTTCCCGCCAGAGGGTTTGTGCTCCGTGCCCCTCAGCAGTGAGCAGTCTCGAGACTGCGCAGGATGCTCTTGGCCCCGTGAGCTGGACCCTCCTACTCTGGCCCTGAGTCCTTTAATGAAACCGGTTTCTGGGCCTCACAGCTGTGCGCACTGGTCTGTGCACGTGCCCCAGGCTTAGGAGGGACATGAGACGCGTCCCCCCAGGAGGCATCCGGACTGGGCGCCGACGTCCCGCAAGTGTCCATCCCAGCGTGCAGCGTGTGTGCAGGAACGGATCCCTCGGCCTGTGCGTGCTGCAGAACTTGTGTGTTAGCGTCGGGCCCGCCTCCCAGCTCCTTTGTGCCATAGTCTCCTTCCCGAGCCCCGGGAGGGCGGGAAGGTGGAGGTTTGGGGGCGTGGCAGACGGGAACCACGGAGAGGCTGCGACAGTGGGAATCCGAAGCTAAAATCACGCTGCTTGATTTCACAGCCCCCCAGCAAAATGCTGTCCAGCATCTTGGGCAAGAGCAACCTCCAGTTTGCGGGGATGAGCATCTCCCTGACCATATCCACCGCCAGCCTGAACCTTCGGACGCCCGACTCCAAACAGGTCTGTAGGCACTCGGGCGCCCCGCCCGCCCACGGCCCCCACGACAGGTGTGCGCGGCAGAGCACGTTCGTCTAAAATCTCCACTCATCTGCAAACTTTAGCTCCTCTGAAGGGTCGCCAACAGAATATAGATGGAATTGGTTTTCTTTAATTCTGCTATAAATGACCTTTCCCTTGAGGATAGTTCTGAAGTCATGGATTTACTCGCAGTGTAAGGAGAGGTGCGTGTGGCTGCCACGGGTTTCATTCCTTTTGAAATCCCGTTTCCTTGGCTCTGCAGCCCACGCCTTACTTCCACATGCGATCATCTCAGAAGTGGATGGCACGTGGCGGCTTAATGAGCCCTGTCTTTTCTGTCTCCGTGGTTCCTCGTCCGGAGCCTCTGGCGGTCGGCAGCAGCCTGTGATAGCGGACATGGCCTGGCCGGAGTGGGAGGTCTGCCGCCGGTCGAGGCCACACAGTAGTGGCGACCAAGGGTGAAGTCAGTGGGGGAGGGCCGGCCCCTCGGCAGCGTCTGTCGTAGGCGTCTCTGACCTCAGTTCCTTCAGCTGGAACAGTGGGTAGAGCTCAGGGGCTGTCCTGGGTGCCCACAGGTGCAAACGCTCACACACAGGGGCATGAGTCCTGCTCCGTCCGGGCCTCCGGGCAGTGTGAGCTGGACATCGGACGCATCCACACGGCCAGAGATGGGCCAGCCCCAGGCCTCCGAACGACCCTCCCTGACTCTGGCCGTGTGTTCCCAGGGATGCCTGGGGTTACCTTTATGTCACTACACATATCTTCATATTTACTGATTTCAGTGTTTCCCAGGTAAGCGAGCAGCACCCCAGCTTCACTTATTCATACAGTCCAAGGCAACCCCCACCTGAGTGTTGAAATAAATTCTAGATCCAGCGTAGAAACGAGAGGCAACGTCTGGGTTTGTTTCGACGCCTCGCACTCCCTCCTTTTCCCTTGCCCACCCAATAGATAATCATCATCTTTTCACATTGGTCCACTGATGGGTGGGGGGACTGTCATTTAGGTGGTGGGTTGGGAGGGTTCAGCGGGCTCAGCCTTGCTCCGGGGCTGTCTCAGGGCTGCGCACCTGCGGCCCGGGCTGCAAAGGCCCTCACCCTGCCCAGCGGGCGAAGGAGGCAGGTCCCCTCGGCCCCAAACCACACACCCCTATCCACACTCACACGATGTATGGTTGCTCCTGTTTATGGAGATCCTCAGGGTGGCCCTCAGTTCTGTGGGCTACACCTCCTAGTCCCCCCTTCTCCCTCATTCTCCCTTAAAACAGCAAACAGGAAGAGGGGAAGGGATACGGCCGTGCTGGGATTGGGGGCTGGTTGGCCGTGTCCGGTCCTCACTGTCTGTGGAGGATGGGTGTGGGGCTGGGCTCAGGGGCGGGGCGCCCTCCTGGACACAGGCGTACAGCCTGGGATGGTTGGCGCGTGTCCCGGCCACATCCCCCGGCTCTCCCGAGGCGGAGTGTACACGGGCTGCCTCTTGCAATCAGTTTAGGAGCAGGCCCGGCTGGACGCTCCCCGCCCCGCGCAGAGCGACCATGAAAGGGCCCGGCCACCCCCGTCTGCAGAGCGCTCAGGGAGGAGAAGCACCATCAGCCTCCCAGGGACGGAAACACCTGCTTTCGGTTCACCATCTCCAGACTTCTTGCTCTCCATTTAGTTTCCGTCTTAGCCAAAGGGCTGAGAACAACCACACACTAACGGTCAGGCATGATTGTAGAGACCAAATACGATTTCCATTGTATCCCCCAAGTCATAACATCCGCTTCAGTTTCCAAACCCCAGTATGAGAGCTGCCTTACGAGCAAAAACTAAGCAAAAATCAACACCTTTTAGAAGTTTATCCTCACTTGGGGATTGCTGGTGCTCGCTGCCATGCTAGGGGCTTCCTGGCCCGGGACGGGAGGCAGGAGGGTTCCGGAAGGCTGCACACGGCTGCAGGTGGTTGGATCCGGCAGGGTCCGCATGGGCTCCAGAGCTGGCCTCCTTGTTTTTATCCAGTTACACACTCAGGTCTTTCTAGATCCCGAGCGGTTTGCAAGTGCCAACAACCCAAATAGGCATTTTAACTGTCTGATTTTCTCTTACAGCTCAGCCATAGTCTTGCTTTGAGGGTTATGGAAGCGTGGCTGGGAGGCCCCTAGGATGGCGGGGTGTGGCCTCCGTAATTTCCCCCTGCCTGTTGCCGAGGGCCTAAGGGGCTGTGCAGAGATAATTCCACACTGGTGGTATTGGGGTAGGGGCAGGACCGCTGTTTCCATCCCTGGAATTTACTTCAGTGTCATTACATTGTCTTTAAAATGATACAAATAGCAGGGAAAACTTACGTAGCTTTTTAAATTTAGGGCAGCTCCTAATTTACTCAGGGTCTCCTGACTCCCACCGCAGGCAGCCGTCTACAATGCTAATGGAAATTTCCCAGTTTAAAATTAACTTGGGATGTCCTCCGCCTTTAAGTTGATCACATTGATTACAAGAGTGCCCGAGACGGTCCCACGTCTGATGCGGGCTTTCTGATTTGTACGCGCCCGGGATTTAAGTGGGTGACATCCCTCGGTGCTCGCTGGGCCTGTGCCGCAGGCCGCGTGTGTCTCTGGAGACGGACACCGCACCGTGGACATGTCTCGGCTTGGGGCTGAGACGCTTTCCTTGTCAGAGAGCCCCGTGTGTGGTCACAGTGCTGCCCACGGCCCGCTGTCGCCCCTGGGCCTCGGGCTCCCCTCCTTCCTCCCCCGACGGCTGCCGTCAGACCCACGTGACATGGCTCGGGCCGAGCGGCTAGACCGGCAGGGCCCATGTTGGGAAAAGCCCATTAACGGTGGGCGGCCGTCATGACTGATCACTGTCGTGTTCGTCGGGTACCCGCTTGGCCCATCTTCAGGACACCTTGCGGGTTCCTCCCACCTGCCACCAAGCAGTTGGTTTTCAGAGCTGAGGGCCGCGTACTGACGACCTGTCTCGTTTCTTGTTCTGGGCAGATCATCGCGAACCACCACATGCAGTCCATCTCCTTCGCGTCCGGGGGAGACCCGGTAAGTGCCCGCGGCTTGTGTTCCTTGCTCCCTGGGAGTCCCCGAGAAGGGGCCTAGCTTCACGACCGGGAAAGGTAACCGGGATGCTGGCTACCCCCTCCCGATGCCACAGGATCTTCTCGACGACCATTAATTTTCATTTCCTCAGCCCAAAGCTGTCCGAAATCCTTCAAGTGTTGGCCTTCTGAGGAGCTCCTGGGGCCATCCCCAGTCTCAGAGTCGTCAGGGTCGCCGACTGGAGACTGCGAGTCCTGCCTCGTTCCTTTTTCCTGTTGGGCCTCCACGAGGGCCCTCTGATTTCCTATTTGAAGTCAACTGGAAGGCTGTGAATTTACTTAGTCTGCTTTATTCATAGATGTTTGGAATTAGAATTCTTCTCCCCAAATTTCATGCTGTCGTCTTACTGGTTTGCTTTGCCAGCAGGGAAGGAGTGCAGAGAGAGAGAGCGAGAGAGAGCGCAGAATGAGAATGTTCTATTTTCGTATTGCCTCTTTCGTTAAGAAGGTGGGGTCACAAAGGGATTTGCTCCTACATCGGTCAGGAGCACTAGGAGGTGGTGTCCATGATCAGTTTCAGGGTCACCAGAAAGCCTCCCCCCTTCTCCTCCTCCTCCTCCCTCCTCCTTCTCCCCCACCCACTCACGGCTGCTCCCTGTTGCCCACCAGCCCTTTGGAGCCACCCAGGCAGCAAATCGTCTCCAGGGAAGGAGAGCCTGTCAGCCCTTCCCGCAGCGAAGGGAGGAAAGCACCCCTCCCCCCAAGACTGTTATCATACCATTTCTCATTGGCCCCAGTAACATTTTCACCGATCTGGGGAAATATTTAAAAATTAGGACAACAACAGGGTGCGTATTTTCTTGGACCTAAATTGACTCAAAAAGAAGAATTGTTCTATATCCTGGCAAGACGTCCCTTCGCTGTTAAATAATCTTTTATAATCGCAGAATGGAGGTTTAGAAGTGGTGTTTTGTTCTGTAGAAGTTTACGGTCCAAGGCAGCCCGCGTGACTGGTGCCAGAGTCTGGCCGGGGAGGGAGTATTTCCCAGGGTCTGTGTTGATCCCACACGCTCTTCCTCCCCTGCTCCCTTTACCTGGGGAACCTGCCTCTAGCCTGAAGGTGAAATCGAGGGGGCGGTTTCCACTGCTGGTCTGGTCTCCACATTTCCAAAGGACAGTACTGTCTGGGCCCGGGTGTCCGGGCTGCAGACAGCCTGTGCCTGCCGCCCCCGCCCCCGCCCCAGCTGCTGCAGCCCCCTGAGAGGCATCATGGGGCCCAGGGCGCTGGCAGGAGAGGGATTTGCCACCCTGCACGTGGTTCTTTGCCCTCAAACCCCCACCTAATTGACAGAGGATGACAGGGTACCATCCAAGCACCCCTCAGTACTTCCACTGACTCATGCTGTCTCCCACACTTAGGGTCTTATCCTCAAAAGTCTCCCATCATGGTCTCCTCTTTCCCCTCCCCTCCCTTCTACTTTTTCTTTTTTTTTAAGATTTTATTTATTTATTTGACAGAGAGAGACACAGCGAGAGTGAACACAAGCAGGGGGAATGGGAGAGGGAGAAGCAGGCTTCCCGTGGAGCAGGGAGCCCGATGTGGGACTCGATCCCAGGACCCTGGGATCATGACCTGAGCCGAAGGCAGACACTTAACAACTGAGCCACCAGGCGCCCCTCCCTTCTGCTTTCTTTCTAGTCCCTTCATTTCTTACATTTAATTATAAAGTGAAAGACCTCATTGAGACACACATCTAGACAGTGGGAGTCGGCCACATCAAAGCCATCTGAAGGGCGTCTCTGAGGATGCTGTGTGGAGGGACAGGTGCGCCATTCTCCGCCCACGCTTCACCTGCACACCTAGCTGTCCTCACACCTTCCCCTGTGCCTGCATCGGCTCTAATCGACTTGCAGGGGCTCTAACTGCTGACCCAATATGATGCTTGGAGCCATAGTTTCTGAACTTTGGGAGGTAACCCAGCCTGAAAAGTAAAAGGAAGAAAAGGACACACCTGTAGTCAACAGATTCTTCCAAGAACTTCTCTCAAACCTCATCTAATGCTGATTTTAGGAGTGGACATACAGAGATGGAAAATTCTGGAAGCCAAATACATTGGCTAGTGTTAAAATTATGTTACTCTCCAGGATGCACACAGGTCTGTGAGCTGCTTTCAAATTTCCTCATCATCTCATCATTTAAGAAAAAAAAAAAAAGGAAGCATTCAGTGACCCTTAAAGTAATTCATAACCTTTTTATATTTTCTTCTGATTTTCTTTTTCTGATGCTGAAAATGTCACTAGGAGGACAGGAAACCCAGTTACTTTCCATTTTAACCACTCAAATATGTGTTCACATTGTGCATGAGTTCCCATTCCAAACTGGTTTGTCACCACTATAATTGGTGGATATTTAAATAAAACTAACAATTATTCCAGGTTGTATTCCTGGTTCTGCCACTAAGTTTGTATCTATTTACTGCTTTGTGCTTTGGTTTACCCAGTAAGAAAATGGCATTTTGAAATATCAAATAAGACAGTGAAAAACACTGTTAATCCAACTCCCCAAAAGGTGCTATTATTCTAATCTACTGTAGTTAACAGTGTTCCAAGGCCCCCAGGGAGTGCTGGAATGCTGGCCAGGCTCAGAAGGTCTCGGAGAGTGGGAACAGGGATGGGATGGGCACTGGACAGGCACCTGGAAGCCCCATCTCAGAACTTGGGGTGTTCAGTGTGTGGCTGTGTGATGTCTAGAACAATGTTCTGAATAGCAATACACCCCCACCCCCACAGTGTGCCAGAAAATGATCAATATTGACATTAGAAGAGCTCAGCTCTGGGTCCATCTGGAGGATGGGACACGTGTCACAGCTCCTTCCTGGCCTTCCTTTCCCAGAGCAGCGTTTCTCAGGCTGGAGTAAGAATTTAAAAAGAAGAATTTCCTTGCACTTTCCACTCGTGCTGACTCAAATTGATTTTGTTACCCAAATATGCACAAACATAAATCAAGTATTGACTCCTTCTGTTTCAACTTCTTATTGAACACTAAACCCCAATCCAGGTCAGAAATTTAATACTGATAAACACGGGAAAGCTGACAGCATTCAAAGCTACATTAATTTGCTGTGATGGATGGTTTTGGGTCTCTGCTCTCAGCGTGCCTCTGGAACCTGCCACCACGGTGCAGGATCCTTCAAGGTCGGCCTCTCTCCACTACCTTGGGTGCCTGGATGACTCAGTCCTTCCACTAATTTATTCTATTCAAGCAAGCCCTTCAGGGATACATCATTATGTACAAATGTGACATTCATTGCTTGAGTTGGGGCAAAATCATCTAGTCTGAGTGTTCTTTTTTCTCTAATTCTTTACAAACCTGGCACTCGTAATATCAGAAACCCAACAGACAACCTTGGTGCTGACAGCACACACAGAACGGACACCACAGTGGTCCTTCGGGTGGTCCCGGATATTCTTGTATTAATTTTTAAGATTATCATGGATATGAAAACACAAATTTAAAAAAAAATTCTGATGACATCTCAAACAACGGGGACTATACTTGCCCAGCCCCAGGGTTCCATGGATCACAGACAGAGAGACACGAGTGCTGTCCTAGGACCCTTCCAATGCTGTTAGCCCCTGAACCCATGAAGAACATCTGTGACTCCAAGCTGCAGATGGCTTCAGATCCCGACAGATCTTCCCTGATGGAAATGACCGGAAGCCGGGTCCACACCCTTCCCAGCTCAGTCTATGAATATACCAGTGGGCAGTGGCCTGAGCAGGAGGATGGAACAGCATAGGCGGGCTGCACGCCAGAGGGACCCGGGTAGCAGCCCGTCATGTCAGAAGCTGCCAGGAGAGCCCTCGCCGTGAATTCTGGGAAACGGCGTACGGATAAGCGCCTGGCACCGCCGGCAGTGGGTGCTTGTGACCCCTGTACGCCCCCACACGCACTGTCCTCCCCCTCCTGTCGGAGCGTTTTCCTGGAGCAGAGAGAAGGGGTGGTGTCCTGCCCATGGAGAGAAGTAATGGAGGAACTCACGACACAGAGTCTGTCAGATGCTGAACGCGATGGGAGCCCATCTGTAACTCTGGAGCTTTCGAAGCAGTGACATTTGGGAAGTATCTGCCACAATGGGGTGTGCCTTTACCAGTTGCCCCCCGGAGACTTTTTTGAATGTTGCAAATATCAACTTTGCAGGGATGTCTTTTCTGCTTTCAACAACGAGGAGAATTATGTTTCCTCTGCCGGTTTAGAAACTAAAACCCACATGGCGACCCCATCCCACTTCTGAGGACAGAGTTTCCTCCATGTGGCCAAGCCGACTCGTGTGTCCCCTGTTACAGCCAGACTACTCCACGGAGCTCATGTGTTGGAAATGTCTTAAGGGGATTAAAATTACCGCTTCTGTCCGGGAGGAAAAGCACCATCACATCTCATCCACCCAGGAAGGCGTTTGCCACCCAGCTTCTGGTTTCCCCTCGGCCTCTAGACCAGCAGCACCAGCATCAGTGGGAAACTTCTCAGAAACGCACATTTGGGGCCTCATCTCAGACCCACAGAATCAGAAACCCCGAGGTGGGGGCCCACAATCTGTTTCCACAAGCCCCACGAGGGAGGCCTCGGCCCGCTCCGATGAGGACCACGGCAGAGCCGAGGGCAGGGGCCTCAGCCTCCATCATGGCAGAACCGTCTGGGGAGCCCCAGACCTCCCTCCCCGCCAGTCCAGCTAGGTCAGGTTATCTGGGAGTCAGGCCTCGAGCATCAGTGTTGTCAGAGCCCCTGGGGGTCCGACACGCAGAGGACGGGGTGCCCGTCACGTCCCTGCTGCCGGGGCGCGGGCACAGACAGCAGGGTCAGTGCAAGCTGGGGCGGACGCAGAACTCAGGCCCCGGCCTGCGCCTGCCGAGCCAGAGTCCCCATTTCACGAGGCCGGGGGATCCCTGCCCGCGGAGGTCGGAGGAACGCCGGGCTGTCGGAGTCCTGGCCGGGCTGTGTGCCGCGCGTCCAGCTGTGATTAGTGACGTGCATGTCTCCTTACAGGACACAACGGACTACGTGGCGTACGTGGCGAAGGACCCCGTTAACCGCAGAGGTAAGCAGTGCTTGACTCCTGCGGTCTCTCAGCCACATGCAGCCAGGCTTCACGCCGGGCTCCAGACGTTCCTCATTATCTCCGCCCCCCTGGCCGACCCGAGCGTGTGTCCTGACGCAGTTAGTGACCGCGGGGGTTTGTGGGCAGGCAAGTGTGGCAGCATCCTTGGCCGGGTCGGGAGACGCTGGCGACCCTGAGCGTCAAACACGCACCTGCGTGCGGATGGCTGTAGCTCGGTGCACCTGGCCTGCACACCACAGATCCCACGCAGCCCTGAACGTGGCCTCGGTGACACCTGGACCCTCCGCAGCCCGCCGTCCTCCTGCCCAGCTCCAGCTCCGAGGCCAGCTCCACCAGCCCAGAAGCCTCTGCTGCCCGGCACAGCCCTGGAGCGCGGGGGCCGAGCTCTCGCGCCGTCCCCCCACACCCCACAATGCTGCCAGGGCCTCAGACGCAGGCTGGATGGGGGATCTGAGGCACTGGAGCACTCTCCACCCTCCCAGACCCTTTATTCCTAGACCCTACCTCCACATCCACAACCCCATTCCTTTGATCATGTACAAAACCCCAGCCCCACCCATGGGTGCTAATAGCCTGGGTGGGGGCAGGCTGAGTACCGTGCGCTACCCTCGAATACGGGTCATCCCACAGCCCCAGTGTAGAACTCGCCGCCGAGGATCGTGGCTGGGATTCTCGCAATACAAAGCAGCCCTTCTGCCTCAGCCGGCTGGTTCCCCTCCCCCCCGCCCTCCACCCCAGGTCCCACCTGTTAACATTTTCTAGTTTGCTTTACAGGACTTTTATCTACATACACACACATATATTCTCTTCTGTTAAAATTCCAATGCAAAGGGGAGCCTAGCGTTCTGTTTCGGCCCCCTCCCCCATTCCGCCTCTTGGACACGTTTCCAAGACAGCCCACGGAGAACAGTCCGTGAGGTGACGCCACGTGACGAGATGCGTCCGCCAGGTGCTCCGACCCCCGGGGGTCTGCGTACAGACTCCCTCCCTGCTCTTCCCCACGATGTTGTGCGGCCCCTCCCAGAGGCATTTGCAGAGGGATTAGATGGTGGATAGGTCAGCGGACCTTGCAAATCATCACCCAGTCTGGCTGTAAACATTTGCACTCCTGTCTAAGTGCTCCTTCCAGGCAACACCGCGAGGTACCGGGGCCTGGAGACGTGGCTTCCGTCTGCATCTGCAGGCTCTGAACCCGCTCTATCTGACCAACGGGCTCGGCCCTCAGCCAACGGGGAGCTCCCCCTGCAGCCCTGCCGCTTGCAGATGTCCCAGGAACCCACTTAAAGAGGGCCCGGTCCAGGCTTCCGGCTCCCTGCCGTGTAGACTAGCAGCCCCGAGGATGGGTCCTGCAGCCCCCTCTGCAGAAACCGTGTTGTTCTGCAGTTCTGCTTTTCAGAAGGGAGGGCAACTGCTCGTTTTTGACCCTTCCCCAGCCTACTCTTCTCCGAAGTACCAACCAGGCAGCTCCCTGGCCGGTGGGGATGCAGGGGTGGGTCTGCGTGCCTGGAAACAGGCAGGTGGGGACCGGGTGTCCCCCTCCCTCCCGCCCAGGCTCCTGCCTCCTTACGGGCTGGAGGGAGACCTCCACTCCTACCACGTCATGCACAACCATGCACCTCTAACAGCTACGTAATATGGGCTTGCTCTGGGTCTCCCGGGTTGATGTTTAATAAAAAACAATACCAACAATAAAATAAAGTAATAGCAGTAATCAGTAACAAAAATACAGCTGGGCATCCGTGTCCTTGGGACACACCTCTTGGCCATCCCTAGTGTCCCCAAAGGGCTTGCACTGCGATCGGGAGCCGCTATACAGTCACTCTGCTCTTCTCGGGATATCCTGTGTCCTCAGTGCACCCCCCTCCAGTCTGGGGGCGGGGGAGGCGAGACGCCTGAGGACCCCGGGCCTGGCAGTGGCCGTCGGAGGGAGCTGCACCGTGCCCGGCCGGCTTTGTGCTGCAAGAGGACGGTTTGGTGGTGTTGCAGGTGCAGGGACAGCTCCCCTGTGGAATGCCTCCTCCTGCCACCCGCCCCTGCAATGCCTCTAGGGAACCCTCCTAAAATACAGTGACGTCCTAACCATTGGCGCGAGCCAGGTGGAGTGTGACACCCACACTGGTCCTTTTCTCTGGGGAGAATTCTTTACCCCATTAGTGACATGACCCTGCGGGTCACACAGGGAGGTCTGGGACCCCCGTGGCCCCCGCGGACGTGTGTCTGGGAGGAGACATCCTACTTTCCCACTGGGCCGGCGGGTGCCCTTGCAAATCGGCTAAGAGGTGCTCCAGGCCCCCCGAGGAGCCCTCTTCTGGCCACTGACACCCCAACTTTGATTTACTATTTAGCACAAGCTGCTTTTCTGAGAAGCTGCGCGAATATCTGGGCTCACATTGGAGCAGGTGCAGGTGGCATGCAGCGGGAGGGACCCGTGAATTAATACCCCTTCAAACTCATCTTTAATTTGTTTGAGTTGCCACATTCAGTGAGGACACTGGACTCCCACTGGGAGGTCAGCGAACAAGCTGCTCCCATCCACGGAGTAGCTCAGGCCTTGCCCCTCGAGAGCTGGGTTAGGTCCGTTCCCAGGCCCACGGGGCCTTCGCGGGGCTCACTTCTTGTTACGATCAGGCTCTCTGTCCCATCAACGTTTCCTTCCAAACCCTGGTTCGCTCTGCTGGGCTCGGTGTTGGTACTTTATAGACTGTTAAGAAATTCCTAAGAGCGATCAACTGGAAATCACAAATGTCTAAATGTATTTACAAATAGAACGGTAGTTTAGAGAGCAGAGCCGTTAAGAGATGCGTCCCCGTGGTGATGCTCTACCGTCGTGGCGCAGGGAGCGGGCTGCGGGTGGCGCTGCGGGGACAGTCCATGAGGGACACGTGCCCCTCCCGTGGTGGAGCCTGGCGGCCCCGGTGTCTCTGACGGGCCCTGCCGCTTGTGCTCACAGCTTGTCACATTCTGGAGTGCTGCGACGGGCTGGCCCAGGATGTCATCGGCTCCATCGGACAGGCCTTTGAACTCCGGTTTAAGCAATATTTGCAGTGTCCTTCCAAGGTGCCCACGTTCCACGACCGGTGAGTAGTGCTGTGACACCCTTCGCAGTGGCCTTTCTGTATTTTACAGTCTTTCCTCTTAAAGCCACTCGAGAGGAGAAAATCACGAAACGGCCTCCACGGGGTGTGGTCTGGACAGACGTGCTCGATCACAGGGCTCCGGGCTCGGAGGCACCTGGCGGGGCCGGGCTGAGGCTCAGGCGCCCCACAGATGGAGGCCGACATATGGGCGATGCAGTGAGTGTTGAGGAGAACGTTTTCTAGAAACTATAGAGACGGTAGCCAAGGTTACAGGAATGCACTGTAATATGTTTGGCGCCGTTTCCTCTGCAACCAGGTGCAGGTCCCACGTGTCTCCTCCTTGGGTCTGCATGGCGTAGGTGCGACGTGCGCCTTGTCCTTGCCGTCGTGGTTAGCACGGCCGTGACGCGGGGCCCCGCCACGAGGCCCTGAGCTGGGTGGCCTGGGGACACCGAGCCTCCTGCGCCCTGGGCACGCATGCCCGTAACCAGGATGAGCCCCGGCAGCTCCAGCTCATTGGTCCTTCAAGTGTCTAATGAAAGAGTAAATATGAGTAGGAATTGTAGGAAACCTTCAGGATGTCGCACCGAGTTTCTTCAGGACAGAAGAGCATTCTGCGCAGCACAAAGCCCCCAGAGAAAGTCACAGGGGGCATGTCAATAGTCTGTCCTTGCTCGGGCTCACATCACGAAAGCCTCTTCCGACGGTGTGTTCGCTGTCAGTGAAACCTTATTTCTCCTGAATTTGCTTTCCACTCTTGCTCCAGCGTCTGCAGTCACGTTCTGTGGCTTCCTCACGAAGGCAGTGTCTACCTTCACCTTCATTATTAAGAAGGAGTCTCTCACCCCTCTGAGCTCTGCCCCTTTCGTGACTGAGGCTTTTAGTCCATTGTCTCATCTCCCGGGAAATGGCTTTTAAGACATCCGTTTGGGAGGTGCCTGGGAAGACCCCACTTTTCCCAGCCGGTAGAAGCTTCCCCGAGCTCAGACGCGGGAAGCGCAGTTAGCTACAGTGTGGCAGGGCTTTTATACTCTTTATACACACCCATTTATCCGCACAATGTATACACCGTATGTAAAATTTGAAAGTTTGTTCACTATTCTCCTGCCACTTTTAAGTTTCATATATAATGGGACATAGTCATTAAAAAGAGTAGATTGGTATAGGTGTATTACCAGAATAAATCTCAAAAATCTTAAATGGAAAAGGATAGGAAACATTTATGGAAGTTTTAAAACCAATGAATAAAATTGTGCGTGTAGTTTATGGATAAATGCGTGTGTATGAAGAGTACAAAAACGTGTAAGAATATTGTACATTGAAAGGGTCTCAGAGCCGTTTTGCCCCCTCCTATGGCTGTCAGGCTGCTGGTTTTCACTGTGATCGTGGGCTGTTGGTTTTCACGGCTACCATGGAGACAGGAATAGGGCAAGTTAAAATGCCATAAGCCACTGTTCTTACAGCTGTTTGCTTTTAAAAAAAAAACAAAACCACAAACATTAGTTTGCTGTAAGCTTCTGATTAATATCCAGGGTTCTGAAAAAGTTGATTTTGAAAAACATTTTTTTTCTAGTTTTCTTGTTTGTTTTATGGAAGAGAGAATTTTCAGAGATTTTTACTCTGTCATTTTCTCCGATGTCACTAAAGTCTCTACTTTTTAGTTGATTATGCTTTGATTTAGGGAAATGAATGTGCCTTGAGGATCTGTCTCTAGACATAAATCCTTTCTTACCTAATTAAATGTCCTTTTGAAAAAGGAGTTCTTCTCTGTTTCAAATATGGTTGGAATTTTCCAGGAGGTAGAACTGCAAATAAGGTAGAAGTATCTGGCCAAACCATTCATCTGCTTTTTAGGGTTGAGATCTAGATAGTGAGGGGACAGTGACTAACTCCCTTTTCTGGGGTAGCACCTCCTCACATTAGGTTTGTTGGTTTTGACGACAAGCTCAGCTTTTGGCTAAAGCTCCGGAAAATCCTCTTCTAACAGAATGCAGAGTCTGGATGAGCCTTGGACGGAAGAGGAGGGGGACGGCTCAGACCACCCATACTACAACAGCATCCCAAGCAAGACACCTCCTCCAGGGGGCTTCGTGGATGTACGGCTGCACGCCAGACCCCACGCCCCCGACACAGCCCAGGTAAGTCGTGTACCTCTGCCTGGGTCGTGGCCACTTGAGCTTTATTTCCTTTCATCTTCCACTCGATTGACAGGCTGTGTTCTGTCCAGTCTTTGACAGAATAACTCACCTGTTTTCTCCCCTGGGATGACACAAAGCAGACAAGTAGGGGAGGCTTTTGTTTTAACATCCCAAGGTGTTAATCAGATGTCTTGGAACTATATTATGATTCTGGAGGTACGAGTCTGGGGGTCTCCTCTCCATCCTGGGACAAATCCCATTATACTGGGAGCTCAATGAGAAGAAGAAAGAGTTCAAGACTTAAGAGGCCTGGGGGCGCTTTGTGTTCCCCGAAAGGAGAGTGGATGTGGGCCCTTAAAATGATGAGAATTTTATGAGCCTTCTCTTTTACGCATTTCCCTGATTTTTCCTCCAAATCAACATTCCAGTAAGGCAATTGCTTTGTAGAGTTACAGTATCTCTGTTTCATTACGGAGAATTTTTTGATGTCACCTACTTTGTGCGAATAACAATGACACTAATAAAAGTGGCAAAATAACAGTGACATCAAGAGTCAGGAGCTCTGACGCAGAGATGGACGGGGCGGGCTTGGCCAGGTGCGTGTGGTTGTGGGAGGCATGATCTGACACACAGAAACGCACCAGCCGAAGTTGACTTTACGAGTGACGGCGCTGCATTAAGAGGGCTCCATTTTTGGCCACACGGAGGGAGGGTTGGTGGCGGCAAATAAAAACAGGATGGGCGTGTGTAGTGTTGATGTGAAGCAGCCTCTTCCTCACACCCACGCAAACCTATTTCCCAAATCCTAATGCTGACCGGGAGGCCTGAAGGGAAAAGTGGGAGTAATTGGGAAAGCACCCGACCCTCCGTTGGGGCCCCTTGTACTGCGCTGTGGCTTTTAGAGATGGGGAAGGGGACGAGGATGCTTTTTCTCTTTATGTATTTACATGTGTCTATAGTTTGCAGGAAAAGAGCAAACGTACTACCAAGGGAGACACTTAGGAGACCCGTTTGGCGAAGACTGGCAGCAAACACCTGTCAGGCAAGGTGAGAGGCAGGGTGAGGCGGGCCGGCCTCGGGGCACCTTGGCCCAGCTAGGAGGTCCCCTGGAGGCATGCCTGGGGGTAGGGGTCCTCGATCAAGCGCTCACCCTGGGCCTCCTGCGCGGAACCTGGGGCACGAAGGTCTGCTCTGTTTGTGAGGAAGGGTGCCTGGCACTGCATTGCTAGAATGGAGTCGATTTACAAAGCACCCACTTAGACTTAAAGGCAAAACAGGGCAATTTAAATGAGGCTGTGGTTCTTCTGCTCCGTTCCTTGCTTTGGGGCCTCTGCAAAGGGGATAAGGGGACCCGGGCAGCCTCCCCGCTGTGCCTGCTCCGCTCCTCCACCCGGGTCAGGGCCAGAGTCTCGGCCAGGCCCTAGAGATCACGTGTCCACCCTCGCGGGCTGCCCGGTCGCATTTTGACATGAAGGCTGGGAAATCGTCTGGGCCAGAACACAATAGCGGTGCCAGGGTCCGAAGACGGGCATCAGACCCGCAAGAGGAATTATCTAACAGCCCATAGGATCGTCTCCGTGTGGGGTGGGGCAGCTTACGGGCAGATGCACCCATGACCAGCCTTTCCGTTGTAAGAGAAGAGGGGGCTCGTTTTCTTGTTGCAGGGTCCTTGGACATCTACGGCATGCCGGAGGGGAGAGCGCCCGCGGCCCCTGGAGAAGCCCCCACCTACGTGAACGCGCAGCACCTCCCGCCGCAGGCCACGCCGGCCTCAGGCAGCAGCGCGGAGAGCAGCCCGCGGAAGGACCTCTTCGACATGAGTGGGTTGCCATTCGTCTGGGTTTCCTGTCTTCTGAGGTTGCTTTCTGCCATGCCTTCTGTTGAAACCTGTGCAGTTAGTATGCTTTCTGCTAGCAGGGTTCTGATGAACAGGGACGACCGTCTGCACTTTTCTGGGTTGTGATTGGGCTTTTCAGGGCTTTGAACTCGGCTGACCTCTGCTTTGGGATGACAGCCCTCTCTGAGGTCCGGAGGCAGAGTAAATTCCCCTCTTTTTGGAGCTGACATTCCTCTTGAAGAGCTGCCCATGCATCGAGGCAAATGATACACACACAAAGCACCCGCTTATTCACTTAAATATTAGTTAGCTGTTACGTGCCAAATACTATATCAGTTGCCAAGGATGCCAAGGTGAAATGCATGCCCGTGCTTCACAGAGCCCTCGGTCTGTTGAGCAGGACCAACACGTACGCAAGCAAGGGCGATACACCTCGCGTGCACATGCTCGCTCGCTCTCCCGTATTCCTGGTATTCACATACCATTCTGCTTACTGGGGTCTGCGGGAAAGCCAAACAGAGGGTCTCGTGGAGCGTAAGTAACCATGGTGTGTTCACGGGTAGCAACAAGTGCCCGGGGGGAACCCCAAAACAGGGTGAGGAGTGTGACAGGAAGCTCCTCAGCAGTGCAGAGATGCGCTATGGACCTTCAGTTCGTCGTGTGGACTGAGACGCGTAAATCATCCATGAACTTGGTAATGGAAGTAGGAGTTGTTGCTAAGGAATTTTGAAGAAGCTTCCCGAGTTGACAAAGAGCTTTACATCTCCATATTGCTTTGTCAGCTCCCTGAGAATTTTACAGGCTGGAGAAATCCCTTGAGAATTTAAGAAGTGTCTACCATGTGTTAGGCTCCTGCTACTTTAATTTCTGCAACAGTCCCGCAGGTAACTACCATTACTGTCGCGCTGTCACGGAGGAGAAAACAGGCTCCTAGAGGCTGGTCAGGGCAGCTTGCGGGCCTGGCGCGTGCTCTCCGTGGCGCCGTGTGTGAGTGAGGACGTGCTTGAGTGCTGCTAACATCAGGCAGCCCCTGACCACAAAAGTCTCTTTCTCCTCGGACACTTTGGTTTCCCACGCAGTGGATTTCCATTCTGACTGGCAAAAATCACCACCGACAGAAGAACTAGGGACTCTCGGGGCTTGGAGCCACCTTAACCGTCATCGGATCAAATCCCGTCTCTTAAAGAATGTGGGAACGGTCTCAGAAGTATGAAGCGACTTTCCCAAGACACGGAGCAAAGTGGCGGCTCTCTGAGCGTCCATTCCAGCTCTAATGAGGTTTCCCAACAGCAGTTTAGAAGCAATATTTATGGTCAATTTTCACTGTTTAATTTAGTCAATTTGCCAGTGGCTCTTGGCCCCAGAGCCTGAGGAGAGGTAGATAAGATGAGGGTTTGAGATGGAAAAGTGAGAACTAGAGCCACCCTTTGTCATCCATCCATTTCCACCTGCTCCCAAACCAGAGAAGGGGAGACAAGAAGAAGAAAGGGCCTAGAGAAGCTAGTTTCTTTTTTAAAATGTTTTTTTTTTTTTTTTTTTTTTTTTTTTTTATTTATTTATTCATGAGAGTCAGAGAGAGAGAGAGAGGCAGAGGCAGAGGGAGAAGCAGGCTCCCCGCCTAGCAGGGAGCCCGATGCGGGACTCGATCCCGGGACCCCGGGATCATGACCTGAGCCGAAGGCAGACGCTTAACCATCTGAGCCACCCAGGCGCCCGAGAAGCTAGTTTCTATTGAAAAGTCTGGACAAAGAATTATGCCAGCACGCTGTGTTGTTTCTCTTAAACCACCAGAGCTAAATAATGATGGTGCTGCTCCTGGTGCTGATGGTAGCAGTGGTGATGATGAGGATGGTGGTGATGATGGTGGTGATGACGGTAGTGATGGTGATGGTGGTGATGGTGATGAGGGTGATGGTGGTGATGGTGGTGGTGATGGTGATGGTGGTGATGATGATGGTGATGAGGGTGATGGTGGTGAGGATGGTGATGATGATGGTGATGGTGGTGATGATGATGGTGATGAAGGTGGTGGTGATGATGATGGTGATAAAGGTGATAGTAGTGATGGTGGTGAGGATGGTGATGATGATGGTGATGGTGGTGATGATGAAGGTGATGGTGGTCATGGTGGTGGTGATAATGATGATGGTGATGGTTATAGTGATGGTGGTGGTGATGGTAGTGGTAACGCTGATGGTGGTGGCAAGGTGATGTTGATGGTGGTCATGATGATGGTGGTGATGGGATCATGAGGGTGATGATGGTGACAATGGTGATGGTCTTCATAGTGATGGTGGTGGTGGTGATGGTATAGAAATGTTACAACAAAACTTTTCAACTACTCCAGATAATCAGGAAGAAATAGGATAAAAAGAGAAGATCTAATTTTAGGCAATAGTTTTAACCTGCTTTTATTCCCAGATTTGTGAACAATTTAATAAGTATCAAAATGCCCTGATTTGGGTTTCATTTATTCACCTGACCCCTGCCCGTCCTCTACTAACAACTGGTCTCGTTCTAGAGCATTCATTGAATATTTGTGGGTATGGACTCCGTCCCAGGAGCAGTGTTGGATCTGGGGACGTAGTTGTGCCCAGGAGAGAGCCGACCCGTTCCCGGGGTACAGGCACTGTGCTGCTTGGCAGCGTGTCTCCATCCTCACACCTTACGCTCTGCGGCACCATGTGCGTTTTCGAGTGCTTTTGTACATATTACCTCATTTGAAAGTGGAGAACTGGGGTTTCATCAGGTGTCCCTGGGGACTTTTCGTGCTGCTGTTGTCTGTTGCCCTCGGTGGGAAGTGTGTCCTGAAGGGCGTGCAGTCACGCTCGAGCTCAGACACTCACACGGAGCCTTTTTCCACAGAGGAACAAGCAAAGGCCAAGGGGAGGTGGCACTCCTGACCTGGGGCAAGTCACACAAAAGGGCCCCGAAAAATGTCAATTTTCTTCTCTTTTAAAAATCGGCCGGATGCGAGAATTTTGAAACAAACATCTGATGGTTGGATATAGGTTTTGCACCAAATCTAACTTTGCAGATTATCTTCCTGTTCGTGTATTTCCATTAGCATTGGCAGGTTTTCATTCAGAAGAAAACAAATTTATTAAAAGGCTGGCTGACGTTCCAGAAGAAGTAGATGGCCTGCAATACGCGTGGCCTGGTGCCGTGTGCAGAAGTGAAGTCATTCTGACTGGCTAGACAGAGGGTGTGCTTGAATCCCTGGGGCGACGCACAGCGCCCTGCTGTCTTGGGAAGGCAGACCCGTCAGAAAATCATGCCAAGGTTTGGGCTGTGGTTAATATTACCAGCCAGTCATTTTTCTGTAGGTTTGTTTCTGGTGCAAGTTGCCTTGGCGTTTCCATCGATCACGTGGAGCGTCCTGTCGTTTGTTCTTCTTGGGGTTCACTTGTTTCTGGTGATTGCTGTTGACAGAACCTTTTGAAGATGCTCTCAGGAACCAGTCCTTGGGGCCTGCGCTGAGCAAAGCAGCCTCGGTGGAGTGCATCAGCCCCGTCACCCCCAGAGCCCCAGATGCCAAGATGCTGGTGGAGCTGGAAGGGGAGCCTTGGTACCAAGGGGAGATGAGCCGGAAGGAGGCCGAGGGGCTGCTGAAGAACGATGGGGACTTCCTGGTCAGGAAGAGCGCCACCAACCCAGGTTCCTTCGTCCTCACGGGAATGCACAACGGCCAGGCCAAGCACCTGTTGCTCGTGGACCCGGAAGGCACGGTGAGCACGGGGCGGGACACGACCTGCCTCCTGACAACAGTCTCCCCTTGGTCTCTGTGCTGGATGACCACACTTTCCCTCCACTACCCACGCGGGCCGGCTGAGGTCTTGGCGGCCACTCCTCCGGGACCCAGGAGCCCAGGCGCAGAGGGCTTATGAATTCAGGCCAGCACCGGGCTCGCGCTTGGAAAATCACGAGGCGTGAGTTTCCAGCTTTAACGCTGATGTCCTTTACAATAAATAAATACAAATACTGAGAAAGTCTTCCTGTCCAATACATTCTTAGTGGATGCGGAAGGGCAGGGGTCCTGGGCTTTCAGTATTTACCTCAAGTATCTCTAGAAGTTGAGTCACCGAGTTTGTGTTCCTAGAGTGCATGCCGTGATGAGGCCCTACATAAAGCCCCTATTAATCAGCCTCTTGCTTTCCCACTCGGGGAAGGCACGCCGCGTGACAGTGAGTTTGGCCTTTCCTGGCAGCACGGTCGCGTCTAAGAGCTCTGTGGGTTTGCCTGCATTTCCCATCCTCCAGCCAATAAAGAGATTGGACTTGATCTTGGCACAGTCCAAGAATTATTAACTTGAATAAATATAATGACATTAACTGAACCGTTAAATAAATTCCAGGATTGTCGTTTAAAACCCGTTATCCAGTGAAAACAAAGATGCAGGTAACATGATCAAATAGTAGCTAAGAGCGTTGCCCGTCCTGATTGACAGGTAGGGACAAAGCCTCAGTCTTTGGTTGGACTTGAACACAATTTAATTTAATTTGGTGGCGGGGGACTGGACCTAATTTACGGCTTCAGGTGTCTGCACCTCGGCTCTGTGCCCCCTCTCCCCCCTGCACCTGGACGACCCCTCCCTGGGAATGTAATGTGAATCCTTCCAACCCACCTTCTTCGGTGGTCGTGGGGATTTTTCCCACAGATATACGTCGGGGCAAATAGATACTGTGTGTCTGTGCATCTTAGAAGTTTGCAACCATGATAGTGCCCCTCAAGTCCCATTTCATTTCGTTCGTTTTTCCCTCCGCACGTGTTTTTGAGATCTGTCTGTGGTGCTTTCCACATGCGGAATCGTCACTTGGCTGGGCTGCCGGGCGTCCCCTGTCCGTGGCCACGTGTCACTTGTGGAAATGTCTCGGGAAGGGCTGAAGGCACTAGGAATCCTCCTGCGTGTTTCCCCACGATGGTCTTTCGGGGGCACATCCTAGGACTGGGGTTCTTGCTCACAGGATGTGCGTGTAGTGTTAGCAGGGGCTTGTGTTTGCTTCCGGAATGGCTGGACTACTGGGGGCGAGGCAGCCGAACACCGGCTACCCTCCTCCGCCTCCTCCTCATGTCGTCCTCCCAGCATGGCGCATCTGGGGCACGTGGCAAGGAGGAAAGCGTGTCTCCGTTGTTGGCTGTGTCGTCCTTCGACCCCGCGTCCACAGGTTCCTCCTGGAAACGTCACATTCCCACCTTTCCACCATGCTTCTCTTCTGATCGTCTCCCTGGACCCTTCTGCTGAGTTTCTCAGACATAGAATTTCCATATGAATGCTCCCATTTTTTCACATATCTGATCATTTGTCCGTGATGTTCTCCACCAAATAGAAGTTTCCCTTTTATAAAGGTTTACGGTCTTGAGTTTTAGAAGATTTCCTCACCTGCAGTCACGAACATACTGTGTTCTATGTTTTCTTCGTTTGGCTTTGAAAGCTTTATTTTTCACATTTATGTTTTAATTCTCACTAGAGGTACTTCGAAGATGACCTAAGATAGGGACCCCACGTTGCTTAGATCTCCAGGCAGTGAGCCAATGTTGGGTCATTACGGATGGTCCTTGTGTTACGCACTCTGCGCTCTGCATGTCCGGCTGTTTCTCAAGTGTCCGCCCTGTTCTGTCCAGCTGACCATTCAGTCCTGGCACAAGTACCATGCCGTTTGGTCATTATGGCTTTGAAACATCTGGCTTAACACCTTCCTCTTGAAACTCCTTTTTGTGTTCTCTAGTGTAGCTTTCTCAGACCTTTATTCCTCTTTGTTCTGGTTTCAGAGTCAGTTTATCCAGGCACCGAAAATGCATGATTTTGGTAGGGCTGGCGTTGAATTTACAGATGAGTTTCAGGGGAGTGCTGATAGTTTTTAGCATTAAATCATCACGTCCACGAACATGGCATGATCTCTACTTATTTAGTGTTAAGATGTCCTTTGTTAGAATTTAAAAATTCTCTCCAGGAAGTTCTTGTGCTTCCTCTGTTTGGTTCCTTCCTAGAGTGTCTGGTTTTAATTTTGTAAGTGGTGTGTTATTTTGGTTACGTTTTCCCAACGGCGATTGCTGCAGGGAGAGGAATGTGGTGTGATCTCATGCCCAGAAATCTTGCTGATGGCAGCAGTTTTTCCAGAACGGTGGTCGTGCCATGGCAAACACCAACAGCCATGTCTCCTGCCTTCCAGCCTCCGACCCTGCGGGATGGTCTCGCCCCACCATGCTCACCGGGCGCCCTTGGGCGTTGACCGGGAGAGGGCGCCCTTGTCTTGTTCCCAGCCTGTAAGGGGCTGTTGGAGGCTTTGTTCCATTAAGAATGATGCAAGCTTTGGGTAGATTGTCTTCATCAGCCCAAAGGATGTCATTCCCTCATTCATTCGCTCACTGCGCAACGGTGCACCGAATAGCTACCAAATCCAGGCACTGGTTTTGACACCTGGGCTATGGCCGAGAACCTGTTACAAAACGCACCCTCTGCTTGTGTGGAATTTGTACGTATTAATTTCTTAATTACTTTTGTGATATTGGATTTTATCAAATGCTTCTTCAGCACCGCCTGAAATAATGTAATAATAATGTCTTTTCTTGAGTCTGTGAACATGGGGATTTGCACAGGCAGGTTTTTGTGATGCTACGTCCTGGCACGAGCCCTGCTTGGTCCTGACATGGTCTTCACGAGCTGCGTTGCTGGATTTGGGGATCTAACACTAACTTTAGGGTGTTTCCAGCTGTGCTTCCTAAGTGAGGTTGGTCTTCATGGTCTTTGCTGCCTTTTGCTTGTGTTACTCATCTGGTTGGGGTGTCAACATTATAGGGTTATGTTCACCTCTTACAACAAGCTAGGCTCACCCCGGATCAGAGAAGCCTTCCCTCCCCATCGCATCTCACATAGAATCCCCTGGAGGGCCCCTATTTATGCACCGTGCTTTATTTTCACCTTGAAGCCCTTATCACAAACAGGCGCTCATTTATTTGCTAACCTGCTTACTAAGTGGTTTTCCCCCCTGGATTGTCATCTCTGTGAGGCGAGCAGCCCTAGTCAACACGCTACCCCAGCACCTAGAAGAGCGGGTGCTCGACACGCATGTGGCAGGTGAAGGAGGCGCAGAGGGACATGGGGCTTTCGCGGGAGCTGAGAGCCCCAGAGTCCACATGGTGCTAAGGGGCCCGAGCTACTGATGGGGATGTCCTCACAGATAAGCTTTTCTAAACAGAATCCGTGCAGAGCGATTTCCATTTGCAAGGGCTGCTACTAATGCTTCTCTGTTTTCTGAAAGAAAATACCCAAGCAAATCTGTGAAAAGATAAAAATTGTAATTGAAACTTCAGGTATTTTTTAAGGATGAGAAGTTCATAGTTTACCTAAGTTGTACCGTCTCATAGAGCGAAGACAGTTAATGTTTTATTTACTCAGTCCTTACAGACACAAGGATGATTAAGGAAGGACAGGTATGACCACTACCATTCACACGCGCACGGGGGGCAGGAAAGTGCCGCAGGTGGGGGGGGCCAGGCTGCGGCCGTGAGCTCACACCACGTGCTGGAGCGAGCCCCGACCCCAGGCTGTGCTGTCCACGCGGCTTTAATTTCGGAGAAGTATGTAGTGCCGCTGGGAAAAACTGTAAGTCCCACCTCCTAATAACTGTTCTTTTGGGAGGCTTTTTGCTGGATCTGCTGATCTAGTTTAATTGATCCAGTGGAGGAGGGCTTCAGCTGAGAAAGACTTAATCACAAATGTAATGTCGCTTCCTTGCTGTTAGGACACCAAAATAGACGATGAACACATTCTCTTCAATATTTATTCATCTGATTTTCATGGTAATTGGTTGGTCCCTGACTATAAAGGGGGAAACTTGGCAGAACAGATTACTCAGAGAAAGAAGGATGCAAAACAGTTCTGAGTCTAAATTTACTGCAGAGTACACCAACCTGTGCGCCTTCGCACTGCACACTGATCGTGCAAGACGGGGGCTCCTGGGGTCGCTGGAACCTCGGGGCACGAGGAGGGCACTGGCAGGGCTCCTGAGTCCCCGGGCAGGTGTGGGGCCGCAGCTGGGCCGACGCCGGCGCCAGGCTCTGCGGGAGCGGCTCCCGAGGTGGAGTCTGGAGCGCTGGTTTTTTCTGCGACATCTTCACCATCATTCAGTCGGCCCTCTTGAGCCTAAGATATTCCCTGAGGCCCCCGTCCTGGATTCGTCCCTTTGGCGGGAAGGGCCAGCAGAGCGGGGCAGGCACGTGCTTGCATTTGAATGAGAGGCACCTGCACCGTGGCTGGTGTTCCGTGGGCTTCCCGAACGTGGTCTCGGGGCGTGGCACCTTAGAAAAGCACAAGCCGGCTTTGCATTTGGGAAATCACAAAACAATGCCAACCATCCAACACCCCACATTTATTAGGATTTTATTTTATTCTGAGAGTAATTAAGAAAACAAATCCGCCCTATCCCTCCACTTAAAAAAGCCTTGTTATTTTAAAATTCCCTTTGTCTCAGGCCAACTAGGCTATGCTGAATTGACAAATGACTGGTTTGAGCTGGGTGTGTGTCAGGAGGCTCTTTTTCCCCCCAGGTCCTTGGTTGGGTGACTCGGGTCCTGGGGGGCCTCTGTCTCCCGGGTCTGCCTTGTTAACCTGGGGGCTCCAAGGAGGAGAGAGGGGTGGAGAGAGCAGGGCTGTCGGTGGCCTCGCCGGGGACTCTTCGGCCCACACGGACCTGACTGCAGGGGACACGAGAGCCGTGCAAGGTGCAGCTGGTGGGTAGGGCCGTCGTGTCTTTTAACTTTGTATCATGTAACACCTGCAAAGTATAACTGAGCAAGATGTTACGAGACTTTGATGGGAAGCGACAGCCCAGGCTGCTCACCCCATCCGACCCCGATCCCGAGCGGCAGGTGCACCAAGTTCTGTCTGCAGGTGCCCTCCTGGTGCTCAAGAGGCTCTTCAGAGATTTCATATCTTACGGTGTCATTTCTTGATGTTGCCTCTGAAAAAACGAAAGGTTAGCCTCTTTTTCAATTTTTGACAAGTGTTTCCATTTTTCCAGGTCGTCTCTGTGCATGTAAACATACAGAGCCTGTGTTGGTCCAGAAGCGTCCGTCCCTTCCGTCCCGCCTCCCCATCCTCCCGCTCTGTCATCCCCACCTTCTGTGTTTTCTGAATGCACAGACGTAGAGACAAGAGTACTGACCTCCTATGTACCTATTACTCGCTGCAAAGTTTACTAGTGTTGTTCTGATCTCGCTTCACCCCATCCACTTGCGGGGAGGATATTTTCTGAGAGGACAGCTCTCTTTTCCGGAATGATCTGAGGCTACCTTGCTCCAATGCGCCATCGCCCCGGGTACAAATGGGAGTGTCGTGCACTCACAGCCGGGGTCCCGTGCAGCTACCAGAATAGGCTCTCCACCCCGAGGGGCCACCGCCACCTGCTCTGCCTTCCTGCACCCCTCCGCCCAGCTGCCCCAGGAAGTGGTGTTCGCGAGCGTTCACCTGGAGGCTGGACGAAGGGGGCCTTGGGCCGGCTTCTCCTCTGCAGACTCTCTCCTTCCCTTGTAATTATTAAATATTTGGGGGGGGAGGCACAGTGAAGCTTCGTATACACCCTCTATCCAACCAAACTTTCACCCTGCTAATGAATTTGTTTTCACCCGTGTGGATTGACGGCTCCCTGTGTGGTTCGGGGGTTAGCACCAGCTGCCCTATCTGCTTCCTGCTCCTTCGAGTGGGTTTCAGTGCCCCTCTGACGTGGCCTCATTCTTTTGTGCCTTCTTCCTTCAAATACACAATGGCCTCTGCTGCAGTCCTGGGAACCCCGGCCTGGCTCTTTTTCATGGGGAGACCAAGACCTGCACTTGGGGGTGTGGAGCACCTGCAGCTCAAGATGGACAGATTGGTGCAGACACGGGCATGCATGCACATGTGCACATCTGTGTGCATTTCTGTGTGTTAGAAATCATATGTTCACAATAATTCTTCCAATTCCACTCTGATACCGCAGGGTTCATCCTACTTTTTTCTTTTCCTACATTTGTAACTCTCTTCTCCAACAACGAGAAGCCTGACCCCTTAGCCTTAGTATTTTCACCTCTCTTTGGTTAACTCACCTGTACTATGCCCCCCCCACCACAGCCGCTGCCCCTCCCCTCGCGGACGCCACCCTCACCCTGTGGGGCGGCAGCGTCTCGGCGCAGCCATTCCCCGTGGGCTCCCTGTCCCCCTGAGCATGCTCTGACCACCCCCTCCCAGCCCTGATGCCCATCGGGCCTCTGACAGCCCGCACCTGCCTCGTGCTTGCTCCTGACTCGGCCTGGACTCCGGTCTTCTGTGGGGGGCCACTGGGGGCGCCCCCACCCGAAGCACAGACATCTGTCTTCCTTGGCGTTTGGACTGATTGTTCATTCAGGAAGGAGAGGCGATGGAGAGCGAGGGGAGGGAGGAGATCCTCAGAGCTTTCGACAGCGTATCCAGGCGGCCTGCCGTCCCTCTCACGAGTACTTCAGCGTGGTCTCCTACCACAACAACACGACAGCATTGTTAGAGCCGACGAAGCTAAAGATAGTGACTTCACATATTCAAATTCCCCTGAGTATCTCAAAGACGTTCTTTGTATAGTACGTGTGTTGGAATCAGAATTCAAACGTGGTCCACATGGTGCATCTTATTCTATTTTCTTTCCGTTTCCCCCGACACCAGTGGTTTGTTTGAGTGACTAGACATGTATTTGCCTGTAGAATATCCCACATTATGATTTGGGTTGTTGTGTCCCCCTGTGGCTTCATTTCCCTGCTTCTCTGACCCCCAGATTTTCTATAAACTGATAGACACAGAGGCTTTAAAAACAGCCTCAGTGGGATATGATTCACATGCACACCCGTTTCAAGTGTATGATTCAGTGCTCCTCAGTATATTCACAGATGTGTGCATCCATCACCGAAGTCGACTTGGAACACGATTATCACCTGCGAGAGGAACGTGACAGCGTCCGTCCGTCACCTCGCCAGCCTCGAAGCCCCTAGTCCCTTAGCATCTCCGGGTTCTCCCTTCTGGACTTCCCTCAGAATAGAATCATGTAACTCTGTAGACTTTTGTGACTCACCTCTTTTCCCGAGTGCGGTGTTTTCCAGGTTCATCCATGTCGTAGCATGGGTCAGCAGCTTGTTCCTTCCTGTGGCCAAATAACGGGCCACCTACGGACAGACCACATTTACTTGTGATGGGTCTGCCGATGAACATTAGGCTGTTATGAGCAATGTTGCTGCAAATATCATGTCCACATTTCTGTGGGGACGTGTGTGTCCATTTCTCTTGGACCTGTACCTCGGAGTGGATTTGTTGGGTTGTAGGGTAACTCTATAATCTGTCACTTGAGGAACCATCAGACGGTTTTTCAAAGCAGCTGCACCATTTTCTGTTCCAACTCACGGCGTGCAAGGGCTCCGATTTCTCCACAGTGCTCCTACCCTTGTCATTGTCCACCGTTTCGATTCTGGCCGTCCTTGTGGGTGGGAGGTGGGACACCATTGTGATTTTGACTTGTGTTTCCGTGATGACTAATAATGTCACGCATCTTTTCAGGTGCTTATTGGCTTTTTATGTATCTTCTTTGGAGACATGTCTATTCAAATCCTTTGTCAATTTTTTTTCTTCCTTCTTTTCAGATTTTTTTTATTGTGGTAAAATACATAAAACATAGAATTTACCACCGAAACCAGTGGTGAGTGTAGAGTCCAGTGGTATGGAGTGTGTGCGTGTGGGATACAACCACCCCCACCAGCCATCTCCAGAATGCTATTCATCTTGCAAAACTGAAACTCTGTCCCCATTAGATAACTCCCTGTTCTCTCCATCCCCCGCACCAGGCATCCTCTGTCCTACTTTCCATCTCTATGAATTTGACTCCTCTAAGGACCTCACGTGAGTGGAATCACAGTATTTGTCCTTTGGTGCCTGGCCCATTTCACTCAGCATTGTGTCCTCAGGGTTCATCCTCACTGTAGCAGGTGTCAGATCTCCTGCCTTTTCAAGACTGCGTATGGTTCCATCGTGTGGATGGACCGCATGTTGCTTACCCATTCATCATTTGATGGACACCTGTGTTGCTTCCACATTTTAACTAATGTGGAAAACGCTGCTATTAACACAATATACAGATCTCTCTTTGAGACTCTGCTTTCAACTTTTCAGGTAGCCACCTAGAAGTGGAATTGCTGAGTCATATGATAATCCATTAACAAACATTTTTTGAGAAACCATCAGTTTACAGTGGCTGCACCATTTTCACCAACAGTACGTGCACGAGGGTTCCAATTTCTCCTCATCCTCGCCAACACTTGCTGTTTTCTGGTTTGGGGACAGTAGCCATCCTAACAGGTGTGAGGTGGTATCTCATTGTAGCTTCGATTTGCATTTCCCTGGTGATGAGTGATGTTGAACATCTTTTCATGTGCTTGTTGATCATATGTAGATCTTCTTTGAAGAAATGTCAATTCAAGTTCTTTGCCCATTTTTGAATCAGGTTGTTTGTTTTTCATTGTTGAGTTTTAGGAGAACTTTATATATTCTGGATATTAATCCTTTATTAGACGAGATGCACAATTTACAAATTTATCCCCCCATTCTGTGGGTTGCCTTTTTATTCTGTTGATAGTTCTTTTAATGCACAAAACTTTATGATTTTCATGATACCCAATTTGTCTGGCTTTTCTTTTGCTGCCTGTGTGTTTGGTACCATATCTAAGAAACCACTGGAAATTCAGTGTCTTGAAGCTTTTGCCCCGTGTTTTCTTCTAAGAATATTAGGTCTTACATTTAGGTTTTTGATCCATTTTGAGTTAATTTTTGCACGTGGCATTAGCTCTGGGTACTTCATTCTTTCGTATGTGGATCTAGTCTTCCCAGCTCCATTTGTTGAAAAGATTATCCCTTTCCTATTGAATGGTCCTGGCACTGCAGTTAAAAATCACTTGACCATATATGCCAGCGTTCATTTCTAAGCCTCTCTGTTCTTTTCCACTGGCTTATATGCCAATCTTTATATCCATTCCACACTGCTTTGATGACTGTAGCTTTGTAATCAGTTTTGGAATCAGGAAGTGTGGGTCCTCCAACTTTGTCAAATTTGTTGGTCTTTTCAAAGAACCAGCTTTTGGTTTCATTGATTTCCTGTGATTCCTATTCTCTGTTTATCTCTGCTTTAATCTTTATGATGTCCTTTTTCCTGCTTGCTTCAGGGTTAATGTGCTTCCTTTTTTTAGTGTCTTAAGGGAGGTTAAGTTATTTGTGAGTTTCTAAATTTTCCTCCTGCTGTTGGGGAAAATGAGTGCTCATGTGGGATGAGGTATTGATTGGAAGGATGTAAGTAATTGGCATACAAGGTCGCAAGGTTGATTCTTGACATTGCAGCCCTTGGGGGCTGATGTGAGCCTGGCATTCTCTGGCACTGTGTCCACTGGGTCTAGGAAGGACCTGAGCTTCACCTTAATTTCAAATCTGGGGGAGGCCAGACTATGTGGCTAGGTGGGTCTATATCCCACTTGGGCTAGTTGTATTTGGGCTGGATCCTCTGGGGGTGGAGGGTCTACCGGTGGATCCAGCCCAAGCTGAGCCATTGGACAAAGGGCAGCAGGTCTGAGTGTGCAGCCTGTTCCAATGGAACCAGACTTTAATTAGGAAGCATCTCTGTCGGATGGCTTTGCCCGAGCCAGTGTGACCTTTTGGAAGAGAACAGATATAATCATTCTGTCGTTGGTGGAGTGTACTTGTTAATGTACAATCTCTAAATGGTATTTCTAACTGCCAGGCACCTACTTTAAATGTTCCCCAGGCAACTCAAGCCCACCATGCCTAAAGCAGAAAGTATGGGCTCCACCCCCTTGCCCACTGCCCTGTAGACTCCTTCCCACGGCTCGCCCCGCCCCCGAGCCTCAGCCACCAACACCTTCCTCCTCACACATGTTTAATTTTATAAGAAACCACCAAACCATCTTCCAAAGTGGCAAGTCCCACCAGCAGTGAGGAGAGCTCCTCCTGCCACACATCCCCACCAGCATGTGGGGTGGTCAGTGTTCTGGATTTTGGCCATTCTAATAGGTGTGTAGTGGTGTCTCATTTTAATTTGTGTTTCTCTGATGACGGGTGATGCAGAGCATCTTTCCATGTGCTTATTTGCCATCTGTACATCTTCTTTGGTGAGATCTGGTTGTTTGTTTTCTCATTGTTAGTGTTAAGATTTCTTTGTATGTTTTGGATACCAGCTCATGAGATGTGTCTTTTGTGAATATCTTCTCTCAGTCTGTGGCTCGTCTTCTCACTCTCTTGACTGTGTCACTTGTGGGGCAAAAGTTTTTAATTTTAATAAAGTTCAGCTTATTATTTCTTTCATTCATGAATCAGGCCTTTGATGCCATATCCAAAAGGTCATCACCAAACCCACGGTCATCTAGGCTTTCCCCTGTGTTATCTTGTAGGAGTTCTGTAGGGTTTTTTTTTAAAGATTTTATTTACTTATTTGAGAGAGAGAGAAGGAGAGACTGTGAGAGAGTACAAGGGGGGAGGAGAGGGAGAAGCGGGCTCCCTGCAGGGCAAGGAGCCCGATGTGGGGCTCGATCCCAGTACACTGGGATCATGACCTGAGCTGAGGGCAGATGCTTAACCGACTGAGCCACCCAGGCACCCCAGGAGTTCTGTAATTTTGCATTTTACATTTAGGTCTGTGATCCATTTTGAGTTCGTTTTTGTGAAGGGTGTAAGGTCTGGTCTAGGCTCTTTTTCTTTTCTTTCTTTTCTTTTTTGTTTTGCATGTGGATGTCCAGTTATTCTAACACTATTTGTTGAAAATGCTATCTTTGCTTTTATTTCCTTTTTTTGTCTTATTGTATACCTAGGACTTCCACTGTGGTGTTGAAAAGGAGTGTGAGACCAGACATCCTGGCCTTGTTCAAGTTTCTTTTCATGAAGGAGGATGTTAGTGGTAGGATTTTTGTAGATGTCTTTATCAAGGACCAGCTTTGAGATCATCGATTTCTCTATTGATTCCTGTTTCCAATGCCATTGGTTTCTACTCTAATTTTTTTTATTCTTTCTCTAGTTTCTGAAGTTAAAGCTTAGATTATTGATTTCAGATCTTTCTTCTTTTCTGAACCACATGGCAGGGGGTTCCGTCCATACACATAGCTCTGTGGGCTGCAGGTTCTCTGGGCAGGAGCCAGACTGGAGTTTCAGCAAGTATTTATGGGAATAGAGTAAACTGGCCTACTTCTTTAGGCAGTAAATTTATATCACTTACCTCTTCCGCGTGCCTTTATTTGTGTGTGTTTATGGCGGCCAGCCTACACACTCCAAAGATGCTGAGCAGTGAGCTCTCAGCTTGGGCGGCATGTTGGAATCACAGGGTTTTTGTGAAACGCCCTGGTGGCCAAGCCCCACCCCGAGCTCCTGGTGGAGTTGGCCTGGGCATGGGGCTTACTGAACGCACTCAGGTGGTTTGGATGTGAGCCCAGGTGGACGCTACTGTCCCAGACACTTCTCATCATAAATCCTCATTCACCCCTGTTGCCCCAGAACTTAAATGAGTATTAATTGCTAAAAAGTGGGAAAAAGAAGTCAACATCAAGACAACACCCCAACAGTAGTCTCAAGCTGAGTTCTTAGTGTCCCTCACCCCTAAGAAAGGGGCCTGCCCATGTCACCCCGGGGTCTTTCTAGGACGGGAATTCTAAGGAACTTGGGAAGATTAAAGAACCTCAATGAAAAAATGCCTAAAAGTCTTGCAAAAATATTTCTTTCTGAACGTGCCCATCAGGTTGCCTCCTCCATGAGGCTCAATGCCCAGCAGTTGGGAGCCCCATGGACCAGAGGGTCCCTGCCCCTTGGGTGCTTAGAGAGACTGGTGGCGATGGGGGCCTGCCTCGGAGTGGGACCCCAGGAGAGGAAAACATCCTCATTCCAAAGCTTCTGCTGTTGCCTTTGTTGGTAGAGCCCAGAGCAGATGGCCTGGGGGCTTCAATGGGCCCACCTGGAGTATAGACTGGGGGCGGGAATGAGGTCAGGGCTGAAGGCCCAGAGACAGACATCCCATTGGTGGGTTGGTAGAGAGGGAGAGGCAAGAGGGTCACATTAGGGGTGGGAGTGAGAATACTGGGACAGATAAGGGAGGAGGAGAACAGAGCGCCCTCAGAGTCCCCGAGGGAAAGGTGGGGAGAGCTGATTGCCCCCGGGCAGGGATGGCCTCTAACAATAAGGCTGGAGAGAGAGGCCAGGCCCCCAGGGCATCCCAGAGCCATCATGAGGGTCATCTAAGGGCCTGGAGGGCCAGCAGGTGTAGCCACGCACCTGACCCCTGCCCCATCTCTCACCCCCCCGCCAAAAGAGCCGGCCGCGAGGGGGATGGTATCCAGAGCAGACTGGGAGATTGCTCCGGGCCAGGCCTCATCTGCCTTCTTCAAGGGTGGTCTACACTGGGAGTGTAGCAGCTCAGGGACCAGGGCACAGGCCCAGTGAACAGACGGAAGTGGTGGGACCCGGCAGATGTGTCTCTGAGAGTGTGGGGGCCCCGGGGAGGCGCCGCTCGGGTCCCCGTGGTCTGGCTGGCTCCGAACACGTGTTCTCTCTCGTCTGCCTGTATGTCACGCGTTCCTGCCCTCTGTGTCTCTCCCAGATCCGGACGAAGGACAGGGTCTTTGACAGCATCAGCCACCTCATCAACCACCACCTGGAGAACAGCCTGCCCATCGTCTCGGCCGGAAGCGAGCTCTGCCTCCAGCAGCCGGTGGAGAAGACCCTGTGACCCGCCAGCCGCCCTGTCCTGACCCCGCGCCAGTGCTCAGGAGCCCTGGGTCTTCCCGGGAGATGGGCATGGAGGCTCCGGAAGCTCGGGCCGCTGCCCGCAGGCTCAGAGCCTCGTCCAAATCCCCAGGAGGAAGGTGTCCGTCAAGTGCAAGTTTCATAAACTTGTTCTGATTTTCTCATGTGCATATTAAAGGTGTACATACCTATACATCCTGTACAAATTATCCCTCTATATTTATATTTTTTAAGACTAAGAAAGATGTAAGACTAACATTCTGTGCTGTATGTTTTTAATGGAAAAAAAAAGTTTGACTGTAGTTGTCCGGGCAAAAATTTAATTCAGCTGACCCATTCTCCTGAGAAATTCCGCTAGGAAGGTGTCACCTGCGGGTTTTACCTGGTAAGCCCCACTCGGGGAAGAGAAGCAAGCAGGAGGGCTGGAAATCACTGTGGAGCTGTAGCGGAAGAAGGCAGGATGCTCCCCAGAGCGGTTTAGCTCTGCACGTATCACTCCATGAACGGTTGGTCCCGGCGGCCGCCACTCCGCGTCGCCGGCGCCCCTTCCGCGGTGATGCCGCCTCCCCCGCTGTCGGCCCCGCACCTGTGTGCTCGCGGCGCCCGACAGCCGGGGCCGCCGCGCTAGGGAGCAGGGGGTGGCCCAGCTGTTTCGGGTGGTGCCGAGCACAGGAATGCTGTCCGCCTTGACCGCTGTCGTCCAGGGGTCTGTTTGACGGCCAGATGTGGCACAAAGTGAGCCTCAGGGACCAAGAGCATGCTTCCCTCGTTCTCATCTGTATAACGACAAACCGGTACGTGCGGACGGCTGGTGGGGGCAAAGCCTTGGTTTCTGTGTCCTGCTGGCCAGTAGGCTGACCTCAGGCTGCTGGGGTAGCTGCCAGGCAATTGCCCCCCGTTACGTCCAGCAGAGAAAAATGCACGTGTACGTGCTCGAGACATTCGCACATCGGCCGTTGTTCCTGCTCCACGTTTGCCTCAGGCGGGGGACTCGGGCGTCTGGGGGATCGGTTTGAGGTTTTGCTTCTCGAGTGGTTGGTGGGTAAAGTGGCTGTCTCTGCAACAGATTTCCCAGTTGCTCCCTGGAAAGGGCCCAGGATTTCTTACTGGGTGTTTTGGTGTCCAGAGGTCGACAGTGTTTCCAGCTTTTAAAAAACACCTGGGTTGAGGTTACCTCGTGATTTAACAGATGCCGCCTTTTAAAAGCGAGAAGGACTCACCCGTTGGTTGGCATCCTGTCAGCAGGGCCACAGCCCAGGCTCCCGTCCCGTGCCGTCCCACAGCCCGCGGCGGCCCTGGATCAGGGCAGCGGGACTTTCTGCACACTGGCACGGGGCAGGAGTAAATTCGATGCTTCAGGAACGAGGAGTTAAGGGTGGATTTTGAAAACTCTGATGAGTAATGATTCTGCAAAGTTCTAATGTTAAATGAGCCCCATTTCTGTTTTCAGGGGTGGGTGTGTGTCCAGGATGGTAGATGGGGTGGAGCTCGTGGGTGAGGATGGGTTGGGCAGGTCCGAAGATCTGTGTGGGGACTTCTTAGGAGTTTTCGTCCTTTGGGGATCCCGTGAGTCCAAGAAGACAGTGGCTTCAATCTTCTAGAATGTTCTGCCATGGATTGGAACTAATGTAGGACCGCCGTCTCTTCCTGGTGTGGTTCTGGTTTCAGTCACAGTGTGGATACCCCACTCCATGTTACCCAGAAGCAGTGAGAGCTGAACGGGGCTGGGGCAGCAGCTGGTTCAGTGGGGGGCCGGCTGTGGGAACCCCCCTGCGCCCCGTCCTCTGGAGGCCCGCATCCCTGCAGACATACACAGAGGTCCCACCCGTGTGCCAGTGTCCACACATATAAAAAAGTGGGTAAAATGACTTTTCTCTGGACAGCCTGCGGGGCCCAGCTGGGTAATCTTAAGGGCACGCCCCAAATGCTAGTGTTTAAAGGCAAGTAGGCTGGTTAGGGACCCTGAGCCCCTGGACGGCTCACCGGCTTTCTTTGCCCTCCTGGGGATATGAGAAACAGTCATCTGCGGGGTTTAGAGCTCTCTGCTGTGAAGTCAGTGATTATCTCAGTGGTGATAAGCAATATATATCCTGTTTTTTTGCATGAGAATCAATTTAAAAATTAGAAATATTGAGGGGAGATCACATTTGTTTCAATATTAATTCAAAATATGTATTTTTAAGTTCAGATTCCAGGATTGCTTACAACACAACAGGGCCAGTGGGAACCCCTACAGCCGCTGGAGCACCAACAGGCCCGGCAGATGGCTGCCATACTCTCGCCTTCCTCCCTCCGCTGTGTGAAGCGGGTTGGGACTCCACAGGTCACTGCAGCTCCCCTTCAAGGCCGTGGGATGGGCATCATGGGGAGCCCCACTCACAGGGGGAGAAACTGAGGCACGGTGCCCCCTCCCCCCCCCGTTCTAAGCCACACGGTAGGTGGGCTCTGCTGCACCTGGAGCTCAGGATTCCCAGGCAAAGACCGGCCACTCCCTGCCCAGCCTGGGTCCCCCCTTCGCCTGGACCTGGACTGCACCTCTGCCAGGCAGGGCTGTGTTCCCGGACCCCCGAATCCCCGGGTACGTTCGCTGCTCACTGTGCCCGGCCCCCCAGAGCCCTCGGTGCACCAGGCCTGCTGCCTCTGCCCACAGTGCACCGGGCCTGCTGCCTCTCTGCCCAGGCCTCTGGGCGTGCTGGGCATGCGTGGCAGGTCTCACAGGCCCACGATGGCCCCGCTGTGGTGTGGCCCTAGAGACCCCCACCCACTGCCCCTCCCACCCACACCATGGCGTGTGAATGAGCGGGACTTCCAAATGACCTTCTCGTCCCACTGGAGCCTGCGGGTCCCTGCAGGGCTGCCCACCCGTGGTTTCAGTGAGCGCTGATGCTCGAGGCCCCGAACTGCCCTGTGCACTGTCTGGTAATACATTCAACCATCTCCCGCCCCAACTCTGCGCGGATGCGGCCTCTCCCAGGCTTTTATACCCGAGAGGCCACAGGGCCCAGCGGCCGCGTGGCTGTGACCCGTGTTCACATCTCGGGTGTTGGGGTGGGTGGGTGGACCACGGCCCAGGCGCAGGGATGGAGCGCTGCTTTCAGGCGGTGCCAAATGCCGCGTGGCTCCTTCTCATAAGTGACACATTGAGACGGATGTCCTGGTCCTTCTTTCCCTGAATCGGTCCCCAGGTGAAGGCGATTCCCACGAGATCACAGGCTGCCCCTGGCAGCGCCGGCGTCCTCCCCCAGAGCCGCGTGGCCTCACGCTTGTTGCTGGGTGTCTCTGAGCGGTGGCCCAGCCCCTGCACCCCGCCCCCCCGCCACGAGATGGAGCCGAGGTGCTGGTGAATATACGGAAACAGGAAGGACAGCTGCTTCCTGGGACACTTCATGAGCACGTGTGATGGGCTCCCTCTCCGTGTTCACGCACCTGCGGTCCATCCGCACCTTTCTGCAGGTGGTGACAGCCCGATAGCAAAGGGGACGGGGATTGTGGAAATACTGCTCTTAGGTCACTGTGTGTCGCAGACAAATCTCGGTCCTGAGTTTTAGAATAATATCTGGGTCTGTAGTGAAACTTTAAAAATTGGTCCCGAGAGAGATGAATTGGGAAAACCACTTTACAGGAAGGGGTCGCAAACCTGGGCGTGCCAGGGCCCCCCAGAGGTAACAAGCAAGGAAGCATTCTGGGATCGTGCTGCTGCAGAACCCCCTTTCTAGTGCGGGAGCTGGGCCAGGTGACTTGCTAGAGCGTGGTGACAGTGGCTGAATCTCGGACAGAGCGCAGGACTTATTAGGGTCCTTTACAGTTTGGGTATAAAGCTCAGCCCCTGATGGAAAATGGCACATAGCTCTTCCCTCCTCCTTGGGTTTGCATTTTTGCTCGTTCTTTTTGCAAAAGGCATAAAGACGGGAGTCTTACACCGACAAGGAAGTGTTTCTGTTTGAGGCCCTTCAGAAGCAGACCTCAAGGGGGTCTGACTGTATGTCAATACTGTGGGTGATACCCCAGGGGTGGGGAAGGAAAGGAAGCTGCGGAGGAGGGCATGATCGGGCAGGTCACCGTGATGTGGAAGGCTAATGGCGCCGAGGGACAGCAGGAAACGGGGCCAGACACACATCAGTGCTTACCCAGCGGCATTTAGCCACCGGCCCATCCCAGGTAGAAAACAGGCCCTGTGCACACCTGTGCACACTCCCGGGCAGGGGATCCGGCAGGGTGCCAGGCCTCCGGGCTACGCAGATCCAGAGTAGACGGGCAGCGAGGTGCCCCCAGGGCCCCACCCCTGGAGGTCTGCACAGGAACCAAGAATTTGCATTTCTAGTAAATTGAGCGATGCTGGTGGGGAGCGTGGACTTGGAGAACCACCATCAGGTGTGAGCTGCCGGCCCTTAACCCTCCCTTACTGAGGGCTTTCCCCGTCCAATTTATGACTCTGTTTTCCCACCATCTCATGTCACAGATCCCAGAGTCCATGCTCGGAGTTTTAAAAGTGGAGGATTAATAAGCATTTAGAACTCCATACACTCACTGCTGGCGGATAAAATGCCATCTGCCAGCCACAATTTATTTATAATGGGGTTTATACATATTTATAAGTTTGCAAGCAACAAATGCACAGTTTTAAAACTGGCACACTTTATAGCAGCCAGAAAAACTGCAATTTTATACCAGGACTTTGAATGTCAACCCACACTGATTAGGACGGATGCACACCTGTGTGTGTGTACGGCAGGCTGGCTGTGCACCTCGAGACTCCTCCCTGCGTTTTGGCGTTTTAACCAACAAAGACAAGCAGAAAGTTAATCAGATGTGAAGAGTTTGGCATCTGCAGACACATGGGGGAGGGTCCTGGATGCTGCAGGATGTGGGACCCGTGTGCAAAGGGAGCAGGGCCCCGGGGGGGGGGGCGCACTGTGGAAGTGACAGGCCAGGAGGGAGACAGTGGAGGAGGATGGAGGTAAGAAGGGTTTCCTTCGTCAGCGTGCAGCGTCTGTCAGAGGCCAGGGGGGAAGGACAAGAAGGGGTAGGTGTGGCAAGGCTGTCCCCCCCCAGGTGTGCTGGGGGTGAGCTCGCTGCCCAGCACAGCTGTGGTGCTGCCCGGCTTGTAGGATTCCCAGCCAGACTTCTCTTGGCCTCATCTGTGCGTTGGTTCCTATTAGCAGGCACGGTGCTGGGCTCCTCGTAGGAAACAAGCACGCACGGGGCATGAGAGTGTGACAAGCCTGATGGCTGACGTGGGCACGTTCCACAGGACAGTGGAGGCGGGGGCTCCCGGGTGGATGTGGAAAGTGTGAAGCTTTACAAGCTCGAAGACAGGTGGGAGGCAGGCGGGGTGGGCATGCCAGAGCAGGCGGACAGGCTGGGGGCCCCGGGGGGGCGGGACACCCTCACATACAGGGGCTGGTGTCAGCAGGGACACTGGGGGCTGGCGGTGCCCCCTCAGGCCTCCTCCTGCCTCCCCCATGCCCTGAATGAAGGAGACCCTGGAGCTCCTCCTGGAGGGCTGGGAGGACCATTCTCATGGACGAAAGTGCCAGATTACGTTGCAGCTCACCTTGCAATGCTGTAGGTAGAGATCAGTGTGTAAGGAGAGCACGCGTGGTCCTGCGTGTCACAGCCAAGGAGCTCACACTCACCTGGGATCTTTCTCCCACCACCAAATTTTCTATCCAACCTAATCACGCAGCAATCAACACAGCGGAAATAAACGGGCATATCCATCTTTGAACACTGAATTACCTTTTTCTGTAATGACTGTGTTGGTGGCAAGTGGAATGTTCTCTGTTCATTTGCCTTTTGAATAAAATTGGTTCCAGAATAAATATTGTAAAAAATTAAGTATGTGAATGTTTCTTTGCATTCAGAATTAAACAAGAATTAAACATCTGATGTGAAAATCCAAGGATTAGGAGAGAACTCCATGTAAATTTCATGTGTAATAATGAGATATTTATTACTTTTTAAAAAGCATTTGGATGGCAAATTATATATATTGATAAATATTATCCGAGAGCGCTGTGTTTTGTTTTCCATTAAGTTTCGTGGAACAACGAGGGTTGCCATGAAGGTCTCCGTCTGGGTGTGTCGCCAGGTCGCCATTCTCTGCTTTGATGCCACGACGGCGTTTGGACTCTGGGGAGTGGAGTTATCAAACCAATCTGGAGCTTTCTGAGCTCTGTTCCGGGAAAGCTGGGAGCGCCTGAGCAGCGCGGGGGACACAGGGAGGCCCCCAGCACGGCAGGGAGGGGAGCGGCTCCCGTGCCTCCCTTGCCCTCAGCGCGCCCCCTCCCTCCTAGAAGTGACGTGGCTTCGGGTCCGAGCCCTGCGCGCAGGCGGCCGCGGAGCACAGACCCCTGCGCGGCGTCCCCCGGGCTCACCCCCGTTGGGGCCATGCCACACGTCTCCTTCTCACTGGTTATCAGAAAACGTGCCTTCATTTTCGGGATAGTGGTGTGTGCATTTCTGACTATGTAGCAAACCCTTTGATATTTTGACTTAGACACTAAAAACATTCGGGTGTTGAGGTTTTGTCCTCGTGGATACAATTTCAAAGCATGGACTTGGTAATTCAGTTAGACGTTTTCTATAAAACGCACCGAGTTACATGTGTGCGAAAGGCTCTTCACCAGCGCGGAATAACCTCCGGTCAGCCGTTCAAACGACTGTCAGTGTAACTCTGGGAGCAATAAAGGATTGTGTGAAAAGCCTCTCACTTGGGTGCTGGATCTTGTGTTGCCTCACGAGGGAGGGGAGTTTGGAACCTTCCCATGGAGAGCAGGTACTCTGATACCCCCACACCTGTTACACCGCCGTCGCCTGCCGAGCCTCGCCCTTGTGCCGAGGGTGGGGGGTCAGAGTGGCGGCCTGGCCGCAGCCTTCCTGGCGTCACGTCGGGCAGAGTGCGGGGCGGTGGCTGCAGGCTGCGGTCCTCGGCTGTGCCGCGAGATCTCTCCGTGAGCATCAGCCCCGGGCTAGTTACGCCGAATGCAGGCCTCATGCAGCGCGGACACGCACACGCACACGCACACACACGCGCGCGAACATACGCACACACAAACACTCACATATGCGTGTGCGCACATACATGCACGCACCCAGACGCACACGCATGCGCTCATGCACACAAACACGCACACACGTGTGCACACATGGACACGCGTGCCCACACGCACAGGCTAGAAGTTGCCCTCTGTCAACGAGGATGCTGGGCAGCAGGCCGGTTCTGACCTCTTCCCTCCTGTTGCAAATGGAGCAGAACCAAACGGCCCGTCTCTTTCAGCCAGGACGCATCATTTTGTCCCTGTCGAAGGGTTCAACCGCCTCAAAATGGCCCGGCCTACCAGAACCTGGCCACCGAAGCTTCCCTGGACACCAGCTATGCCTGGGGGACACACAGGGGGGACGGTCATGGGCTTCCGAGAGTGGCTTCCATGCTGGGCCGCCACCCTGCACACCACCAGGGGCTCTGGTGCAAACAACCCCCCACGCCGACCCCCAGCGACAGGTTTATAAGCAGGCTTTTGGTTTTATTTTGTTAACAAACACACACGGGACAGGGAAAGGTTACTGACCGAGTGGTATCTAATGCACGAGTTCTCTGTGGCCTGGAAACTCCTACACGCCCCCAGCCACCTGCTGAGGATACCGTACACAGCGGAATTAGGGTTGATCATTTTCTGCATCTCTCAAACGAACACAATTACTCTTTTGGCGTATTTCTCACTCAGACTGCTTGAAAGTTCTGTGTTCTCGCAACGGGAAGCTGGGTTATGGTGCAAGTGTCACTAATACTAACACCAGAAACCCAGGGCCCCCGGCGCCCCTCAGGGCCAGTGCGGAGGGATCCTGCGGCCACTTTGCTCACTACGTGAACACGCACTGCCCAAGGTCGTGGCTCCGAAACACTGCCTCCCTTTCTCCACGCTTTACTCTCCAGACACGCTATTGGAGTAGAGAATAAGCTCTTTTCAGTGATGGGAGGAAGCCGACGCCAAGCGTCTCCTGACAAACAGGACTTCTCTCACCAATAACAAAAGTGAGGGAAGTCTTTGGTGGGTATGTGGAGACCCCCCAGGACCCACAGGAATGTTCCTCCATCAGGGGGACATGCATGCAGGAGCCAACTTCTTGAGAGAGAGCTAACATATCGAGCCGTCTCTTGAGTCTTGACTCAGCTGAAACATCCAGCAAATCAGAAAACCTCAGGGGCTCTGATGTGGGCTTGCCCAAGTAGGAGTCCTTCTGAAGGTTGCTCTGTTTTGCTTCTACCAAGTACCGAGCACATCAACTCTGTGGTTATGAGATCTCTACAGACGTGTGCACGTTCTCCTCGTCGGTCTGTCCTGCAGGTGGAATCCTTGGGGAAGGCGTGCACCGAAACGCCTTCTAAGTAACTCCCTACCAACGGGCACGCATGGCCAACCTATACTGAAAAGGGGGGTTACGGCATCATCACATTTCCTTGAAGAATGCGCAAACCGCCGGATCCCAGACGCGCTCCTGACACGGCACGGTCAGGGTCAGCTTTGCGGGGGCGGGGGCTGCCGACCGCCCCAGCTTCTTCACGGGGACAGCATGGGGTCGCTGACTCGGTGCTTCTCTGATCAAAGTGAATCAGACTCCACACAGGATCAAGTAAACCTCTCCTAATTCAGGACAAACTTTCCATCACGTTAAAGAGGCTGCAGCCTCCGGCTTCCGGCTAGGGTGTCTGTCCTCTGCTCATATGGGTTATTTTCCTGGTTGGCCTAGGGACAGCCTCCTGAAGGACCCTGGCTGGCTTTTCTGGGATCTGTAGGAATGGGGCTTTGGATGTGTGTAAGACTCCACAGGGACACAGGACAGAGGAGAAGCAGGGACGCCGCTCCCAAAGCTCTCTGGTTCTCCGCTCTCTCTGGGTCAGCCCCACACACCCGAGCCCCACCTGGGAGCAGCCCTTTCTGGGAATTCAGGCAAAGCCTTCTGAACACGAGACTTCATGTCAGTTGAGGAGACTGGGACTGGAGTGTGTACCTGGTTTCTAGCCACGTCCTTACACCTGGTGGTTCAAGCAGGACACTGCACCACGTACCCCCACTGGAGCCACGTACGGATGGCAGACATTGGAAACCAAGTGCTCTGTAGCCCAGACGTGACGAATACACCAGCATCCACGCTGTGCACAATGTAGTGTGAAGTTCCCAAACATCACTGTGGCGTCTGGGGAAGCACGCCGTACGTTGCGTGCCCACCACCACCTCCCCTCTGCAGGCACCATGGAGAGTGGCTGCTGGGACTTGGGGGAAGGCAGATCACGTCAGCAGCCGGGGACGTTCGGAAGACTCAGGAGCCGAAGCGGACAAGGCACGCTGTCTACCGTGGAATAAGCTGGCGAGTCCTCGGGTCCCCCCCTTAGTGACGTCCATACCACGCAGGCTATTGGCAAATAGGTTTCCCGAGCGCCAGCTCTGGAACTCCCGGGGTTGAGGCATGCAATAAATAAGACCGTGGCTGTGAGCAGAGCGCCCCTTGTCCCGCGGATGTGTAAGGATCCCCGTTCCTGGAGGCCGCTGCTCTCACTTACAGAGGGTCCCATTCTGCACCGTTTTGTTCCTGTCGGTCATGCAGGGCGAGGCGGCTCTCTGCGGAGAGTCCTCCTTGCTCTTTGGCGAGGGGCTACTGTTGTTGCTACCGCTGGACTTGCTTCTGCTGGGATCGAGAGCGGGCTGGGCAGGCGAGGAGCGGGCGCCGCAGCGCCGGACCAGGCAGGTGCACACCAGCCGGAAGAAGGCCCGCCGCATCTCCTTGCTGGCCAGCGTGTAGATGACGGGGTTCATGGCCGAGTTCAGCACGGCCAGCACGATGAACCACTGGGCCTTGAACAGGACGGCACACTCCTTCACCCTGCAGGCCACGTCGACGAGGAAGAGAATGAAGAGCGGGGACCAGCAGGCGATGAACACGCTCACCACGATGACCACGGTCCGCAGCAGGGCCATGGAGCGCTCCGAGTTGTGCGGGCTGGCCACCCTGCGGCTGCTGGACTTCACCAGGAAGTAGATGCGTGCGTACAGGACCACGATGGTGGCCAGGATGGCCGTGAAGATGCTGATGCAGAAGGCGATGTACTTCTTGGAGTAGAGGGGCAGGATGGTGGAGCAGTCGGGGAGGTCGTGCAGGCAGTTCCAGCCCAGGATGGGCAAGGCGCCCAGCGAGAAAGCGATGAGCCAGCACATCCCGATCAGAAGGAAGACGCGGTGCTTCTTGTTGGCGTCGTACGGCCTCATTTTGATCATAGTCAAGTGCCGCTCAATCGCGATGGCCAGCAAGCTGCAGGTGGACGCCCCGAGGGCCACGAACATGCTGCCTTCCCGCAGGAACCAGACCGTGGGAGACAGGCTCAGCGTCCTCTTGCCTGACATCAGAATGTTGACCTTGTAGGCGATGCCGGCCAGCAGGTCACAGAGAGCCAGGTTGCCGATGAAGAAGTACATGCGATTGTGGAATTTATTGTTCCTCCAGATGGCGATGAGAACCATGAGGTTCTCCAGCACGATGAGGCTGCAGATGATCAGGAACAGCACAGTGGTGAGCACGCTGCCCTCGGGGGCCTCCCTCAGCCTGCCCGCCAGCTTGCCCACATAGCTGTAGTGCTCATACAGGGTCTGGTTCCCGGGCCTGGGGCGCGGCGTCAGGACCGTGGCCATGGCTCGGGCGCGTAGAGGCTCAGCTCCGGATCCCACCAGAGGGCGCCCTGGGCACGTCCATCTCCAGAGAACGGGCTCCGGCTCAGGCTTCAGGGGTGGCCCCGGCCGGACCCCAGCCAGGGCGCGCAGAGCAGGAGCCTGCAAAGAGAAAAGAGGGGTGCCCAGCGATGAAGGTGCTCCGAGACCACCCAGGGGCAGCGGCCACAGCAGAGTTGGAGGAAGGCACCCGAACTCCGCAAGCATGCAAACGGCTGGTCACGCAGGGGCCCAGAGCTCCCCAGCGGCTGAGGCGGCCACGGGAAGCCACTTGGTGTCTGCAGCCCCCGGGAGGGAGATCAGTGCGTGAGTGCCACGGTCGTTCACTCATGTAACAATGACACACAGACCGAATAAACATCCATCGGGGAATCCCAAGGCACTCGTGAGTGCTAACTGCATCCTTGATCCACCGCACGGGAGCTGCCAAACCATGATTCCCCGTGACCAGGAGACAGACAGGATCATCCCAGGACAATGCAATAGGATAGAACCGGAATGACGCCTCCAGGAAGCCCCCCTGGTGAGCCTGAAGTCACGTGGTGAAGCACCTGCAGCCCTGACAGCATCCCTGGGACCAGGGCTGGGGACAGAGTCGGGTCCCGACAGCCCCCAGGAGAGGCCGGAGACAGGGCCACGCGGCCACGGAAGGAAGGGCAGTGTGAGGCAGAGCAGAACCCAAACCCGTACCTCCACGGGGGTGATGGGAGGAAGGGCAGGGATGAGCACTCGGGCTCTGGACGTGGCTGAAAACTCAGAGTTCAGATCAAACAGTCTGAACCCCCAAAACTGAAGCCGTGCAAGTGAACAGAAAGAAACGACCCACCTGGGGGTCTAGGGACACAGTGAAGGTGGGAAGCCAAGGGCCAGGCCCTCGAAGGCCCTGGATTTAATCTCCCCTCCCCTCCAGATACTTCCCACCCCCACCTGGGGCCGTGCTCATCACCTCATGTGACGTCACAGCTGGACGTGGCTTTCAGTGGACCCACTGATTTTAAATTAGAAATATATGCTTAAATATCTGCTACAATCAAATGAGATTAGCTTAAAACAGCCCTCTGAGTGTCCAGCGATGAGTATTTTTTTACTTTTACAACGTTTAAGCCATAGCCCTAAGTTGGGTTCAGAGACAGACAGCTCCCCAAATGATATGGGGTCTGCATTTTGGGGTGTGGTGGGATCTTGCTAGGTACCAAGAAGGCCCAAGAGGGTCTCAGTCCTGGAAGGACTCAGGGGCACAGCGTGGGCGGCTGCTCTCGGACGAGAAGGAGAGAAACTCCGTGGGTCCCCCACTCCCTCTAGGTCACTGTTTCCCGGCCCTGCGGGCACTGGTTGGGGCCTGGGAGGCTGTCAGATCCCCCCCTCCATCAGGGGGCTCGGGTTCTCTGAGGTCAGAGAGAGCCGCTCTGTTCCTTTGCTGCAGAGACTTCTCCCAATGTGCCGGAGCTTGCATGCGCGGCTGTTCCAGAAACCCCGTGGGCCCTGGCCTCCGGGGGCCGCCTGCGCGCTGCATGCAGGTCAGTAGATGCCCCTGGAGACGCACGGGTCAGCTCGGTGGGCCGCTGTCCCGCCGGCCCCTGCCGCCGCTCCCGCACCTTTCTCTAACTCTGGCCTGTCCTTCACGCCCTGAGTCAAATTCCTCCTGCTCTGCAACACGTTCTGGAGTCAGCCCAGCCCCTCCAGACCTCCCTGAGCCCACTCGCCACTTTTTACAACAAATCGCAGGCTGTCGTTTCAGGAGTGTAAATAATGCCGCGGCTGACCACCTCTGAGCCTGCGGCCTGCAGGGGCCTGCTTCACTCACACCGCATCGGGGGCACCGCGCCCGTCCGCTCACGGGTGCCCCACGAACGCTCTGCTCTTCCCTGCTGCTTGTCAGCTGAGTCTTTATCTGTGAGCCGCGAATGGAGCCGCCACGGCCTCACTCCGCCGTCCGGGCCCCGGGCACAGCCCGGAGCACAGCCAGCCCCACCGAGAGTCGGAGGGAGCAGCGGCCGGGGAACGGCTACTTCCCTGCCGGCGCCGGGTCCACGCAGCAGACCCGAGGCCTCCACGCGCCCCACGCCAGGCAGCCCGGTGCCACGCGCCGGCGGCCACTCTGTCCACTAGTCCTGCTCCCCAACCAGGGGCTCCCGTCCCAGCAACGATGACACGCATGTGGTGAGCATGACTTGCGATCATGAGTGAGTGAGCACCCACATGGTCTGAATTGTAGAAACACGCGTGTTACCTGAAAGGGCGAGGAATGTGAATTGTTCGTGAATTCGCTCCAAGCGGCCACATGCGAAAGGTTTGGAAACCACAGCACGACTTCGGCTTGTCGGCTGTGCCTGTTTTCCCAGGGTAACTCCCCGCCACGTCCATCCCTCCCTCTGCACGCACCCCACCCCCGCGCTGGGGCCATGAGCAAGGACAGGGACGCGTGTGCCCATGAACCCGCTGGACCTGGACCTCCTGGACGTAAAGAGCAAGGACAGACAAGTGAAGGACTTTTCTTCGTGGCACAGGCAGGGCTTTGAAAGAACTGAGCAGGGCAGGAAAACAAGCAAACAATGAAGGCGATACCCAGCAGCAGAACCACCACAATGAAAATAGTGTAAGATGCGCCGGAGAGCCACCCAAACCATGCGTTTTGAGGGTGAATGTATTTTTCCTACTAACGCTTGATTTATCATTTCCCTTGATTAAATATTCATCACTCAAAGAGCACATTTCTTCCAGAACATCTCTTGCTAAATGCTACTCTCCGCATTTTTCGTAACTGGAAGACATCTGGCTCTCTTTAGAATCTAAAAGCTTATTTTCTTTGGATTACCAACATTAGAACGTAGACTCCACCCCAAGAGTTACGTGCTGGGGCAAAGGCCAGGTTGATTTTGGATGTGTCTGAGTGCTGTTACTTGTGGTCAAAAGCATCAAGGAGTTCTGCCCCCACCTCTCAGGGGCGCGGCAGGACCTGAATATGCGGAAAGAACATTCTGCCCCTCCCGCCCCCCACTCGGAGCGGCCAGCCCGGCTTGGGACCAGGTGGGGCATCAGCTCTCGGCCACATCCATCCTGAGGAGTGCTGGGCACTGTGAGCACAGCTCCTGGGAGGCCAGCCTGTTCCACGCGTCCCAGCCACCACCGACCCCCAAAGGGACCACTGGCTGGCTTCTCACCCCCTCGAGGGCAGGAGCCTGTTTCCGACCTTCACGTAAATGGGGCCCCATAGCCTACAAACGTGCCTGGCGTCTTTCTGCCGACGTGCTGCTCACCCGAGTCCTAGGTGGAGGTGCGTTCGGAGGCTGGTAATTCCTGCTCCTGTCTGTGGACACGGGGTTTCTACAGGTCGCTGTCCTAACAAGCGCTGCGGGGCCTGGGTGGGGGCATCCTCGTGAGCTGGTGCCTGTGCATCCATGGGCTGCCTTGGATTTCTGAGCGTCGTGCTGCTGTCTAGGAGGGGCTTAGATGCAGAGGGTCCCCGCAGAGACTAACGGCACCCGGCTAGCTGGAGAAGTCCCCATGTGGGCAAGACGTACACATTACAAACGCTCACGTTTTTCTTTATTTTAAAAGTTAAACATCTGGGGCCTGGCAGGGACCACCGTCTGACTTTTCGTTGTAAGAGTCTGATCACTGCTTGATTTCCCCCGAACAAGTCAGAAATAGAGGCCAGTGCTGAGGAAGGTAGTCTTGTACGTCTCAGAGCGCCGGGCCTGAGCCAGAAGCTGCTGCGTGGGACGGGCACTGGGAGAAGCACCTTCTAGAAGGCGTCCCCGCCGTGGTCACCCAGGTTAGACCGCGTCGCACCGGTGAGGCTGCCGTCCCTCCGTCCCAGGGAGGCGCGTCCGCGGGGAGGGGCGGCCCGGGCGGCCGATGGGTTCCAGATGGGCTCTCTGCACTAGTGACTCACTTTCTCTACACATGTCAACTTGAAAAATAAACAAACTATAAAAAGAAGGAAAAGAAAAAAGTAAAGGGAAATATTTCCACAAAGTCTGGGGTCTCTCTCCCTCTCCGTCACAGCGAACAAGAAAAGCACGAGAGGACAGTGAGGAATTTCTCCCGATCAGACACGGGGTGCTGTTTGTGAAAGGCACGTTTTCCCAGGGAAACCAACGAGTCCATCCTCCAAACTGAACCGAGACACCAAGCATTTGCCAACCAGCAAAATTTCCTGGAAAGCAGTGTTTTGTTGTTGTTTACAAGAATTTAGGAAAGAAAGGCCGGGCTGGCCATGTCGATGCCCCAGGAAATTCCTTTGCTAATGAATATTTCCCCTTGCCCCAGATTTCTGAGCAACCCAGCGGGGCTTTCAGAGGTAGCTTCCAGCAAGAGGCCTCGCACACACGGCCCCGCGCGCCTGCACTCCGCTGGGAGCCTAGGCCCGGAGCCCCCGGTGAGGTCACTGGGATGAGCAGGCTCCCCGCTCCCCGGCGGCGTTCCCACACGGGACTCTCTCGGGCAGGGAAGGTGCGGGTGTTAACACAGATGGAGTGCAGTCCCGCGAGCGCATGGACGTGGGGGGGCCAGCAGGAGCCCGGGCACAGGCCCCAGGGGCGGCCTCCGTGCTCGCTCGCCTGGGTGCCCGGGCTTGTCCATTGTAAGGCAGCCGATCTTGACACAAGAGGCCTTACCCTCTGCTCTTCAACCAGACTTTTCAGACTCTCCTTCTCTGCCTGTTCTTAGTAACGGGATTGGACTCCTGCCCAGACTGCCGTGGGATGAATGAAGGTGTGTGGGAATGAGCTCCTCCGGGCAGCTAAGGGCCTATGCAAATAAGAGACACCTGGCCCAAGAAGTCCTAACTGTGGGGTCCCTCCTGCCGGTTCCTGGAGCCACGGTGACACGGCCCACAATGTCCCTTGCAGGCACCCCGTCTGTCCCCATGGTGGCATCTGCCTTTTGAGTGTACACAGAGGGAAGCTGAGGCAGCGCTGGGCTGGATGGCTGGGTCATCCGATTCCCACGCACCACAGCAGGGGCTCACTCTTCTAGAGCATCCACCCCCCACCCCGCCATGGTCTTCACCGAGATGGCGGTGACAGGAGTGTCACCAGCAGGCTCGCCAAATGCTGGAATGCTGACACAAGCGGAAACCTGACCCTGGGGACGTGAAGCAGCATCTGCAAGGCCCAAGAGCCCCACCGACCGGCTCAGGCCTCGCTCCAGCGCACGGGGCTCACCGGGCTGGCCTGCCACCAGGCCTCCTACACACGCAGCCACAGAGATAGGAGGAAAACGACACAGAACGGAGGCTGACCGTACCCGGCACGGTCACAACCGTCACCGAGCGCCAGAGTCTCGGCACTGGATGGAGTTCACCGAGCACGTCCTGTTACCTCCGAAAGCTCAAGGAACGTCTCCTCAGGCAATTAATTAATTCAACAGAAAATGGGTGCAAAGAAGTGGCTGCAAACTGATAAGGCAGGAAGGAGGAAGCCACGTGGGAGGGAACAGAAAAGCCCCAGAAAGCACAGCGCAGTGGTTCCAGCTACCAGCACAGGCGGCCCTCGGCCCGGCCGGCGGTGTCAGCGGCCGGCTCACGGCACCGAGTCCTGCAGAAGGAGAGGGGGCTTCACAGTAGGGCAACCCCCAAATTTTCAAGATGACGGCATGCCCAGATTCTCATTTTTCCATCATAGAAACACATGCACACACTGTAGGTATCGAAGTGTGTGTAGGAGGAGGGAAAAGACATCACAGGGTCACATCAGTGCCATAATTTCCAGAGAAAGGAGGAAATTAGTCCCTGCATTTTGAGAACATTGTTAGGCCAACGTGTGAGGCTCCTTCTTCAGGAGATGCCACTTTCTACCATCCACACGCGGTAGAAAATTAGGAGAGCCACGCGCTTTACGAAATTCAGAAACCTAAAGAGGAAAGCAGCATCGACGAAGGTGAAGCTGGGGGAGAATCCATCCCAGCCGCATCTTCACAGGAGGCTTCTGAGGGCTGATGTGCAGTCTCTCCTGTCAGGTGACGGAACAAGCAGACCGGCAGGATGTGAAGGTTGCTGACTGAGAAAACCCACTGGGTGGTCCTCCTATGGCCACAGAATTAGTCATTCTGGATGGAGCTCTGCATCAGTTCCCTGAGAACTCCTCCAGAGCCAGACACTTGCACGACTCCTCGAGGACAACGCGCCCACCACCACCCCAGCCACAGGCAGGGCCGTCCGCCGTGTCCATCACGCACCCGCAGGACCTAATCCTGCCCGCTACTTCTAGGAACTGTTTTTCTTAACCACGCCTGCAAGAATGCCACTGAAGATGTGTGTCTACATTGAGTGTTTGCAACTTCTGACCAAGAATGTTGCAAAGATGAACGAGGAAGATGTGTGTCTACAGCGAGTGTCTGCAGCCTCTGACCTCCAGACTTTAGAAAGATGCCTCATTCTGGAAGTCGTCAGGGCTCCAGGGCAGGTGGGTACCGTGGGCAGGGTGGACCCTCCACTTTTGAAATTATCCTCCAGGAGAGCCCCGTGTTCGTGCCACTCGCCTTGCTTCATCTTCCTAACAAAATGTGTTCCCTTTAAACCCCCAACAAGTTCCTCTCTTACATCTAAATATAAAAACCCACAAAGAAATATGTCACCGGGAGTGGCCAGCACCAGAAGAGAGAGAAAGAGAGAGACACAGACCGTTTGGAGCCGGGGTGGTTAGAAACACAGCAAAGCTAGCATCGGGCCAAAGAAGGACATGTCCCGTCCCTTCTCCAGGCTTTATCCAGCTGTGAACGCAGCACGTGGGAACCTCACGATTGCAAAAGTAGGGGCTTTATCTTCCAGCCCTGATTCTGACAGTCCTGACTGCCTACTTCAAGAATCGGAAGAAAACAGTGGAATTTTGTGGCGAATATCATTTAAAAGAACGGTTTTCTCAGGAGAACGACGACAACCACACACTCCCAGAGCCCCCAGGTCCTCATCCCGGGACGGTGAGGCTGCCTCACTTTTCAGTTACTCCAGGAAAAGGACAGAGGGGACTTCTCTGGGAAGAGCCACTTATGTCTCCTTCAGGTCATGAAGGTGCAGTTCAGTCTGGACCTTCCCACTGTAGTTAAAAAAGAACCATTCCCTCTCCCCTGGCTCTGGCTGGTCAATGGCTCTCATCACTAGAGTGGAAAAAGGAACCATTCCCTCTCCCCCGCTGGGGCCATCACCGGAATGGATGGCCCGGATGAGGGGCTGATGGGGACGTGGTGTCTTCTTGGGCCAGGTCACAGTCATGCCAGGGATAGGCTGGAATTTGGTGAGAAAAGTGGGCCCAGCGGCCCCCACCCCACCCACCCAGGCTGGGCGCCCCGGACTCGCAGCCCCTGCCCCGCCGACTCACCTCTGTCTGGAAAGGGCACTTGGGCCACCCGCATCCTGGGGACCCTTCCTCCGCTCACAGGCGGCGGGGACCGGGGCACCGGGAGAGTCTTGGGGCTGGATGGGGGGGGAGTCGGTCCCGGCCGGGGGCTGTCGCTCGGGCTCCTCCTGGCGCCGCGTTCCCGTCGCGTGTCCCCAGGACCGGCTGGCTCAGCCTCTGCGCGCAAGCCAGAGCGCAAACTTTTCCAGAGGCCCTTAGGGGCGGGGCGGCGCTCCGCCCCACCGCCCCCAGCTCCCCGCCCTCCCGGCGCCCCCTCCCTACTTCCTCCGCGCTCCCGAACCCCCACCTCCCTATTCGCTCAAGTCCCCTACCCCATCTCCACCTCCCCGACCCTCCTCCCCGCGGCCCCTCTCACCTTCCTGCCCCGGTCCTCACCTCCCGCGTCTCCTCCTCATCTCCCCGTCTCTCCTCGCCCCCCCATCTCCCCGCCCCAGTTCCCACCTCCTCGTTCCTCGCCCCTCCCTCTCCCTTCCCCTGCGCTCGCCCCCCTCACCATTCCTACTCCTCTTCCCGCCCCATCCAGTCCCCCGCCTCAGTGCCCTACTCCTCTTCCCGGCCCATCAGTCCCCCCGCCTCAGCTGCTCCCAAGCCCCTGCCCCAGGCCGGCATCCTGACCCTGCGCCCTTGGGCGAGCTCCTAGCAAGGGTTTGGGCTGATGATGATGATGATATCATCATCATCATCATCATCCTTACTGTGGAAGTGATCTTGATAATTTCCTTTTCAAATTGCCTTTCCACTGGTTCCTGGGTTAGCATGCTTGGGCGCTGGCTGTGGACCCCAGGCCCACCCCACACAGGGCTGCCCAGCTCCTGGACCTGTGGGCCCATCTCTGGGGCTGCTGTCCCCACAGAGATGGACCCTCTTGCATGGATGCATAAAATAGCCCTGACAAAGTGCTTCCAAAGAAGAATACCCAGGGAGGTGACTAGACTACAGAATTTTCCACTGGAGAAAGAAAGTAAAGGCCAGGTGAATGCACACAGCAACCAACCCTAGAAACTTTTGGGGCATGGTGGGGAGAGGGAGGAAGAAGAAAAGGAGAGGCAGGAGGGAACCCCAGGCCTGTTACCCACAGCAAGGGTGCACCTCCCTGGGCAGACAGAATAGGGGTGCAGGGGTACCAGGAGCCAGGTGGGAGGATGCAGGGGAAGGGTCTCCCTCAGTTACCTGCCCCAGATCTGGAGTCCTCCTGCTTCCAAAGAAGGAACCCTGTCCCACCTTCCCCTAGAGCTGGGAGCAAATGCTTATTTAGGGGGAGTTTGAGCCCTGATGGGCGCCTGGCATGTTTTGCACTTTGCTGCTCTTGTGTGTTTTCCCCGTAGAGAAACTGGAGCCCTGGAGAACATGGGGCGGGGGCACCACAGAGCTCTGGCCTGCCCTTGGGGCTCAGAGGAGGCTGCCCCTGCCCTGTCCTTGCTGCCACTTAATCCAGTGGGCCATATCTGCTGTGAGTCCCGTCGACACGGTGGCCTTCCAAATGGACTCAGCATGTCTTGTGCAAGCTCTGGGGAGCCACTTCTGTCCCAAATTGTAAGTGGGATCGACCGCGCCTCCTCCAGCTTCAAGCCAAGCAAAGGAGAAGAGAAACCTGCTCTTTGGCCACCTGCCAGAGCCAGGGGACAGTACAGCGTCCTGGCCTCCATGTCTCCACCCGACCAGTCAGTTGGTTCATCAGCAATTCTTTAAACTAGTTGCTTTGCGCTGTATGAAATCACTGGTTATTGGCTGAAGCTCGCCATGATTGCGCCCCGTCTCCATTCACTGGGCAGGTTCTGAAATCCAGACTGAACAGGACAACCTGAGGTCTGGGGATGCCTCCAAAACCAGCCTCAGAACGGGATTCCCGAAGCCTGAAAAACAATGGGGCTTTTTATTGCAGGCGCCCCAAGGGAGACACGAGGATCTGACATAGAGGCATTCCGGAAAATCCTTTTTCAAAAATACTCCTTTCCCCCAAAGATTCCCCTCCTGATTGCTCTCCCCACACACACCTCTCTCACTGAAGCGGTGCCCCACCTGCTCCTCCCTCCCTGGGCTATCAGGATCAGACACTGGACCCTGACTGGGGGGCCCTCTGTGCCCCCACACAGCCCTTAGAGACCATATTCTCTCTCTACTTCTCTCCAGAAAACCAGGCCTCCCTAAGGGTCTGTTGGATAAGTCTCCCACTCTGCCTCCTTAATTAACAAGGGAAAGCTCTTTACAGGGAATGCCAGCTCATAAATGTAGAAGGAATGGGGGAATTTGGAGCTCTGCGTTCTGGATTCCTCAATGAAATTACCGAGTGGAAAAACAAGGCAGTGTGAAAGCATGTCAATCACACAGTGCTACCTGGGAAAGAAAAAACACTCTCCACTTCCATCGGAGACATCTGTCAGCACCTTCACGGGGATTCAAACTCAGCATCACCTGTGCTGGGCCAGCCTGACATCAGGGGATGCAAAATCCAGCACACGAAATCACCGATGCTGTGTTCTTGCGGAAAACACTTCCCTTGAGTCAAAGGCCAAGCCTATAGCCTTCACTTCCAGTTTACAGGAAAAAGAAGGGATAGAGCATCTGGTAAAGGACACCAGGAGAAAGGACCAGACAGGTGCAGAGAGCCAAGCATTCGACATCCCTCAAACACGTCAATGTCAGGAGAAGGGTGGGATTGGTCCTAGGATAAAAACAGCCAAGAGAAGCAGCGTTCCTAACAGCCAGCATGGGCCTGATCGACACCTGGCAGCAGGAGAGATTGGGAGGACATCCCGGGATGGACGGAGTGTTGAATGATGTTGCTGACTCATCGGTAGCATGAATTGAGTGTGATAAAAGCTCGATGCTCATCTGGAAGAATGGCCTTATTTCTAGGAGACCAATATCTTGGTGTCTAAAACTTGTTTTCAGATGACTCAGCAAAAACAATATGGCACGTGAAGTCGGTAGGACAAAATCAGTGGTTGGAGTTGGCTGGGGGACAGCAGGGAGCTGTACAATGTGTCCCCTTCTCTGGATGTTTGAAATTTTTCCATAATAAAAAGTTGGAGAAAAATAAAATGTCAGGTACCAGATAATTTAAAAATTTCTCCACCTCTGTTCTCAGGCTATCAAATCAAATCTAGGCTTATGGGAATAAAATTAAAAGATAGCATGATTTAGGGGCACATGGGTGGCTCAGTTAGTTAAGCATCTGCCTTCGGCTCAGGTCATGATCCCAGGGTCCTGGGATCGAGCCCCGCTTCGGGCTCCCTGCTCCGCGGGAAGCCTGCTTCTCCTTCTCCCACTCCCCCTGCTGTGTTCCCTCTCTCGCTGTGTCTCTCTCTGTCAGATAAATGAATAAAATCTTAAAAAAAAAAAGATAGAATGATTTATATGTGAATGCTTTTGAAAAACCATCTGGCCCCAAACTTGACTATCATTTGAACAAAGGTATTACATATTATGACATATGTGTAATACATACTTGTTCATAATTTTACAAAAGGAAACACATTCACTTTCCCAGCGCCGTGGTGCCTCCAGCCCAGGAAGCAGGTGCAGGGAGGTTGGAAGACTCTGACCCACGGGGAAGCCGCCCCCGTGACCATGAAAAGCAGAGCCAAGGTGCTGTGGGAGTGGATTGCAGCTGAGTGGCTGTCAGCACTGGACACTTGGGCCTGTAAATGCACCTCTTCTCTGCCTCGCTTCCCTCTCCCAGCCTCTGCCTCCTGGATCCCGGATGCTTCTCTCCATCCCCGGGGTCAGAATCAGCGGGCACCACTTCTGTTCCTAGCTCTGCTTTGGCTCTTAGCTTGGGTAAATGCTGCATATGCCACCATTCTTGGTTTCCAGAGGCCACTCCTCAGGCACACACTCAGGACGGTGTGGTGTGAGCTCATTGTGGACGGAGCCCTGCGGAGGACAGGGGGTGGCTGGGTGAGCCACAGGGAGGGGTGCCCGGTAGGAGAAAAGGAGCCCTGGGGAGCTTCGGTCCCGTGGCTGTCCCACAGCTCGCCATGACGGAGGCATTCATGCATCGCTGGGAGAAATGGCTTTCATACCTCAGTCTGGATATGGATTTGCAAATCCAAAGTTGTACAATAACCCTGACTGGACCCACGTGAAGCCTCTGAGTCACTGGACTCTTGCACAATAAGTATTCGCTCGCTGACAGACACTACCGAAGCTGAGCCTCACAACTGTAATTGTGACTTCCAGGTACCACCTTGTCTGTCTGTGTCTTCCCCATCTCCGCCCGTGCTGTGCCGTCCACCGGGAGCCAGCAGAGATCCCAGGAACTGTTCTGTTCACATTTCTTATTTTGTAAGGGCACCTAGGTAGCGTGTATATGTTCATATAAGTATGTAACATGCGTGTACATGTGTGGGGTATGCACACGTGTGTGGGATGTATGTGTGCGGTCTGTGGGTGTATGTGTGCACGCATGTCAGGGTTGTGTGTGCACATGTGTGTGAGGTGTGTGTGTGAACACAGGTGTAGGGTGTATGTGTGAACACGTGTGTGTGTGCCGCAGAGGGACCGTACTGTAAAGGAGGTAATATGTTCTACCCTCCATGGACAATGAACACATGGACCCTCTGGTAAAATACAAAATGCGTATTTGGTCTTTGTTCCTTTCTTGGCACAGAGGTCCTGCAATTCTTGAATTTATTTGTTTTTGTCCATTCACGAGGTGACTGGTGGCTGGGGGCCCAGACAGCTTCATGGTGGGGGCTGGTTGATGGAGGCACCAACCATGAGACCACAGGGTTGGCACTTCCAGCCCGTGCCCCAGACTCCGGGGAGGTTTGGAGAGACCCTGGGTGGCTGGACACATCGATGCAGAGAGAGGGGCTCTGGGCCCCTTCCCCTCACCTTGCTCTGTGCCTCTCTTGCAGGTGGCCGTTACTGACCTGGACCCCTTATAATAAACCAGCGAACATAAGGAAAGCATTACCCTGAGTTCTGGGAGTTGTTCAGTTGCTCTGAAGTGGGTGTGGGAACCTCCGAATTTGTGGTCGGCTGGGCAGAGGACTCAGTGGGAGCGGATGGGGAAATGTAAACTCAGCCTGGGGAGGTGGCGAGGGTCTGGTGTGTTTGTGTTTTCCGTAGCAGCCCGTGTGTTCTGGGAGTCAGAGGATTAAGGACAGGCTGGGGGAGGCACCGTGGATGCTGAGCCTGGTCCTGAGAGTGGTGTGACGGCTGGCAGTGATGTGTGCCTCTGAATCCCACGAACTCAGGAACTCTGTCTGCAACAGCCCTGGTGCTAATATGACTCAGTCGTATTAGTCCAAAAAAAGTGCCCTGTCTTCTCAGATGCCCCACCTGGGAAACTGCGGGGGGCTGCCCTGCTGGAGCAGTGCCCTCTGCTTAGGAAGACTGTTTGTACACTCCGTCTGGGGCATAACTCAACAAAAATGCCGGGTTGTGTTTATCTAATCATTCACGGAGCTTGCAGTGGATGGGGAGGTTGTGCATAAACCTGTCTGCATTCTGCTTGGACCGGTTCTGTGTTTTCCTCCCGCGCTCCTGGCTTTTTGAACAAGTGTCTGCAACATCGCTGAACAACTTTGCTTTTTCTTGGCTGAGAGAGGGTTTGCTCGGGGTGGGGGTGGGGAAACAGGGTGACCATGAAAAGCAGCAGTAATTGCTGATTTCCTCACTCCTCCAACATCAAAGGCCTGTGGGTTTGGGGCACAAAGGACTGGAGGAGTTTGGATGGGACCATGAGAGCAGACATCAGCACTGATCTGATGCTTACTCCATCTAGGCACTATCCAAGAGCTTTACACAGAATCACTCTTCAACTATGCTATGTGACCAACACCGATATCATCCTATTTTTCAGATGAAGAAACCAAGGCACAGAGATGATCATACATTTGCCCAAAGTCACCCAGCTGGTAAGTGGCAGACTTGGAATGCCCCATCCCTTTGGAGTTTCTTAATCTAACTTGGCTCTTTGGAGGTTGCAACCCTCCTGAAGGCATTGGCCTGAACTTTGTGCATGAATGACCAATACCTGGGGTGCCTGTGGAGTGGCCCAGGGACTGCTCCTGCCACCACTCTTGGCTTGAGCTGGAGGACAGGAAGGGGAGGAGGATGGACACCATCCACAGACCCTCACTCTGGCCAGCCCCCACATCTTCTCTCAGTTCTGGACTATGAGCGGCTGGTCTGGGGAGACTGGATGGAACCTACCCAGATCCCTTACTGACAGCCCCTGCTCTAGCCCATGAGGACAGCTTGGGCAGGCTGGAACACTGTGGTGGGCAGAGGAATGGTGAATCTTGCTTCTATCATCATTCTTAATTCTTAATAAAGAAACTTGAATTTCTGAGTGTCAGAGTCCCCATCTGGAAAATGGTATATTGTGCCGTATTCAATGGGTACAATGTTAACTATCTGGGTATTTAAATGGATCATAGAAGTTCTACAACCTTCTATAATATGCACATGTGTGAAAAGCTTTCTTTCCATATTAATTTAGTTGAAACCATGCACAAACCTTTCTCCTTCATTAAAAAAATGTTTTACTTACTTATTTTAAGTAGACTCCATGCCCAGCATGGAGCCCAACACGGGGCTTAAATTCATGACCCTGAGATCAAGAGTCAGACCCGTAACCACCAAGGCCCCCCTAAAAAATGTCTTAAAAAGCTGAGTTTAGAAAGAGAAAAAATCTCAAATGAATAGTCTAGCCTCTCATCTCATGAAACAAGAAAGAGGAGCAAAATAAACCCAAAACAGGATAGGATAAAGGAAGGATAAAAGAAAGATAAGAGTAGAAATTAATTAAATTAAAACAGAAAAATAGTCAATGAAACAAAGGCAGTTCCTTGAAAGATCAGTAAATTGACAAACTTTTGCAAGATGGACAAAGCAAAGAAGGGACCAGACAGAAGGGCATCTTGGGGATGAAGCAGAGACTGTCACTACATATCCTGAGGGCATCACAAGGATAATAAAGGAAAAATATGAACAATTCTACACACATATGTTTGACAACTTAGATATAACAGGCCAATTCCTTGAAAAGTACACATTTCCACAATTCTTCCAATATGAAATAAACAATTTGAGAAGTGGAATTCATGATTTCTGAGCTCGCAAAAAAGAAAACTTCCAGCTCAGATGGTTTCACTGAAAACTTCTACCAAGCCATATAAAAAAGGATTAACCCATAATACTAACAATCTCTTTCAGAAAATAAAAGCACTTTCCAAATCATTTTATAAAGCAAGAATTTTCCTGTACCAAAACCAGGCAAAGATAGTATAAAAAAAGAAGACCACAGACCAATATTCCTCGTGAATACAGACACATACATTCCTAATAGAATATTAGCAAGTAGCACTCAGAAATATATAGAAGTAAAGATTATTGTAACCAAGTTGAATGCAAAGGAATGGAATGCAGGTTTAGCGTTCAAAAATCAAGCAGTACAATCCATAATATGAATAGCCTAAAGAAGGAAAAACATATGATCATATCAATTGATGGAGAAAACATATTTGACAAAATTAACATCAATTTATGATAAAGTTCTCAAAAAGCTAAGAATAGAGTCAATCCTCCTCAACTTGATAAAGAGCATCTGTAGAAAACCTATGGCTGACATCATACTTGATGAACGACTGAGTGCTTTCCCCTAAGATCAGGAACAAGACAAAGTGCCACCCTCACCACTTCTATTCAATATTGTCCTAGAAGTCCTAGCTAGCACAATAAGGAAAAGAAAGGAAATAAAAGGCATATAGATCGGAAAGGAAGGAATAAAAGTGCTCCTATTTGTAGATGGCATGATGGTCATCCTAAAAATCTTAAGGAATCTATGAAAATACACAAATAAAAATTCCTAGAGCTAATAAATAAGATGGCAGGATACAAGATTAACTTATAAAAATCAATTGTTTTTCTATATACTAGCAATAAACATAGAGAAACTGAAATTAAAAATAGAGTACAACTTACAATCACTAAAAAAAATGAAATTCTTAAGTGTAAATCTAACAAAACGTGCACAGAACTTGCATGCTGAAGACTACAAAGTGCTGAAGAGAGAAATCAAAGATCTCAATAAACAGAGAGACATACCATGTTCATGGATTAGAAGACTCAACATAATAAAGGACTCAATTCTCCAAAAGACTTAACACAATTCCTATCAAAATCCCAGTAAATTTTTTGCAGAAATAAAGAAAATTATTCTAAGTTATCCTAAATATTCAAAATTGTTCTATTTATATGGAAAAGCAAAGGAACTACAATAGCTAAAACAGTTATGAAAACAAAGAATAAAATAGGAGGCATCACTTTTCCAGATTTTAAGACTTACTATATAATTACATTAATCAAGACTGTGGTGTTGGCAGAAGGAAAGACAGGTAGATCAATAGAACAGAACAGAGAGCCCAGAAATAGCCCCATATAGGTATGGTCAATTGATATTTGACAGATATTTGCAAAAGCAATTCAACGAAGGAACAGTTATCTTTTCAACAAATGATGCTGCAGCAATTGGACATCCATAAGCAAAAAACGTGCCTGGACCTAAAATGTTTATAAGATAACATAGGAGAGCATCTTTGGGCCTGGGGCCTGGTGGAGAGTTCTTAGACATGACAGCAAGGCATGATCCATAAAAGAAAAACACCAATACATTGGACTTCACCAAAATGAAAACTTGTGCTCTGCAAAAGACTAAGAGGGAGAAAAGACAAACTATGCACTGGAAGAAAATATTTGCAAACTATACCTCTGACAAAGGACCCATATCTAGAGTTTTTAAAGAACTCTAGAAATTTGACATTTAAAAAAAAACAATTCAAAAAGAAATGGGCAAAAGGCATGAAGAGGAATATGGGTGGAAAGTGCATGGCTAGCCATTAGAAAAATGCAAAATTCAGGCCTTAATGAAATTTCGTTACCTTCCTATGAGAACAGCTAACACGAAAAACAGTGCCAAAGCCAAGTGCTGGTGAAGGTGCAGAGATACTGAGGCACTCTAGTGGGGATGTAATATGGTGCAGCCACTCTGGAAAGCAGCTCCTGGGTGGAGCCTGGAATTCTACACCCAGCCAAACTGACCACCCAGTCTGAGGGAATCCTAAAGATGTTTTCAGACAAAGCAAGAGTTCAAACCATCTTGGGAAGCTACTTGAGGAAGACCTTCGGCGAAAGGAGAGAGTAAATGAAGAAAGAGAACAACGTGGGCTCTGAGTGTGAAAAATGCAACCCAGGGAAGCAAATCCCAGCTGCCTGACAAGGGAAGTCTCAGGATGGCGGCAGTGCAGGGGGCTCACTGGGGATGGCCCTGGCCTTCACACCGTGGGACGCTTTACAAGAGTCCGACTAGCAGTGGAATCTCACATGGGGTTCCTGCCAGGCTATGCCCACATGGTCTACAATGCTGTCATTTGCAAGCCTCTGGGGACAGGCAAGGAGGTGGTTAATTAGATCCTCCTGCTTCAGCCCACCTCCCCATTCAAAGGCTTCTGGTTCCTGTCGGCAGCCCCTCTCTGCGGCTTCCCCCACCTTGCTAAGGCAGCTTCCATGCTCCATCCAGGCATCCTCTCCTGAAACTTTGCTCAAGTGTCTCTTTCCCTGAGCTCTCTGCTCCGTTGCTCTCTGTCCCTGGCCCCCAAGGCTTATAAGTGTACCCCCACTCTGGTGGGGGCTGTGGAGGAGAAACAAGTGTGCTCAGTGTGATACATCCAGCTGGAAAGCCCAACAGCATTCACACCCAGGGAAATGGCTCTCACTCTAAACAACAACACAACAACCCCCACCCCTTGACAACCCCCTCCTCGTCCCCACAGCTACCATCTTATCTCTCAGAGGAGAGGAGGCGTGAGCCATCGCTCCAACCACAGCACCTGCAGCAGGGGTCACCGAGGACCCCCATGCTGCTAAGTCCAGTGCCCATTTTCGGTCACAGTGGCCCCTCGGCCGACTGTCAACGTAGGCCTCACCCTTTTGGCGACCCTTCTTTCCGTGGCCATGTATTTATCCTCCCCTCTGATGTCCCCTCTCTCTTCTTTGCTGGGAAATCTGGCTTTACAAGAACCTCACCCTGGGCTCTCCTTGGGGCTGGACCTAGTGCCATCCCATTTTTAATTTCTGTAACAGTCATGTACAACTCCCCTAATCCATCCTTCACACTGCAGCCTGGAGGATCTTCTGAAAAGGAAAATGAGATCACACCTCTCCTTGGCCCTCGCCCCTGCCAGCTCCCCAGCGTCCAGGGCTGAGCCCTCCCACTGCCTGGCCTGGTGCCCCACGTGTCTTGGCTCCTGCCACCTCCCCACCTGGCCGTGCCTGTGTTCCCTCAGCTGTTCCTCTCTGCCTGTGGAAGCCTCTTCTTTGCAGGGTGGCTGCCTGCCTACCACAGGGCCTTTGTACATGCTGCTCCTGCCCCCTCCCTTGAGTGCTTGCCTCCCTCTGCATCTCACTAAATCCTGCGCACACTTTGGCTTCCAGATGAGGGCCCCGTCCTGCAGGAGGTTTTTCTTGATGTGCCAAATTTGCTCTGTGTCCTCTCCTGGCCACTGAAGAAATAAATGGTCCTAATTGCCCACCTCCCCACGTGGATTCCACAGCTGCCTCCAGAGCCCGAGCTTCATTACTGAGAGACCTCGAGTCTCCATGGCATTTGAGCAACACGTTTCTGTGGCTTTCGTGTCCTTCAAACGGGTCCTGCTGTGAGTGGAGGACTCTCCTCTCCATTTACACGCACTGTGCCTTCTTTGAAAGTGCGCAGTTCCCAAGCCCGCTTTTTTGAGAAGAGGCTGAGATTTCTCTCTTTTCCAATCTCTTCCATGAACTGATACTTTTTTTTTTTTTACATTCACAGGATGAAAATGCACATATAAAGGCTGTCAACTTTCAGAACATGGGGAGTGTTTGTGACCCGCACACCGGGACCCAGCACCCCGAATCCCCAGGAAGCCGCCCCACAGCCGGGCCGACCACTCACTCCCCCGGCTGTCAGAGCCCCGGAGGTGGGCCAGATGTGCAGAGACAAAATAAGGCCTCATTGACTTTACAGCCTGCCGGGTCACGAGGCTTTTGTTCACCAAGCTAGAAAGTTTGACCATTGGTTGCGCAACGTAAGTGGGCAGGAGGCAGATCTGCACTTGGAACCCGGGCTCCGGGAAAAGAGACGGCCTCTTTGGATGGATTCCAAACCCTGGAGATGGGAGAATGTGGGCGCAGTAAGTCTGCGGTCCCGAAGCTCCACGTGACCCTGAGAGCGGTGTGGAGTGTACGTGTGAGTACGTGTGTCTACGTGACTCTGCGTGTGTGCATGTGTCTGTCTCTGTGTGTGCGTGTGTGTCTGTGTATATCTGCATGTGTGTACATGTGTCTCTGTGTGTACGTGTGTCTGCATGTGTGTGCGTGTCTGTCTATGTCTGCATGTGCGTGCGTGTGTCTGCGTGTCTGCATGTGTGTGCGTGTCTGTCTATGTCTGCATGCGTGTGCGTGTGTCTGCATGTCTGTATGTGTGTGCGTGTCTGTCTATGTCTGCATGCGTGTACGTGTGTCTG
>NW_022589740.1:635701-656065 GCF_004348235.1 Phoca vitulina | reverse complement strand
GTGTCTGTGTGTCTGCATGTGCGTGCGTGTCTGTCTATGTCTGCATGTATGTACGTGTGTCTGCATGTCTGCATGTGTGTGCGTGTCTGTCTATGTCTGCATGCGTGTACATGTGTCTGCATGTGTGTGCGTGTCTGTCTATGTCTGCATGCGTGTGCGTGTGTCTGTGTGTCTGCATGTGTGTGCAGTCTGTCTGTCTATGTCTGCATGTGTGTACATGTGTCTGCGTGTCTGCATGTGTGTGCGTGTCTATGTCTACATGCATGTGCGTGTGTCTGCGTGTGACTATGCATGCGTGTCTGTGCATGTCTGTGCGTGTGCACAACACGTGTGGAGCAGAGCTCCCTGGTCCAGATGACCCCTTCTCTGGAGGCCAAGTTTTCAGGCCACCCTGTTGTCCCTCTGAGCTCCTTGCTTAGCAGTGATCTCTGGTGCCTGGTGGGCCTGACGATGATTTTTAAATCTTTTATGCCAGTGACCACTTTGTCTCTCATATCTTTACCCCGTGTCCTGTTACCAGTGTTGAAAGACAATTTAAGAAGGAAACTCCCTTATTTGCTTACCCCTCTGAATCTGACTTGATTTGGATTACAATGAGGCAGAGTGTTTTCTGTGTTAACCTAGAATTTTCCAACATTCCTGTGGCATCTATACCACACTGGCCTGAGTCTCTGGGATAGCAACCACCTGCGAGCGTCCTGCAAGTGGAAGATTAGGTCCTTGCATTAACCAACCAACACAGGCTCATACTTGGCCCCTCTGGACTCACTTTGGTAAAGGCATCACTAGGCCCGTGTTTCCCTGCACTGTGTCATGTAGAGAGTAAATTCCAGGGCCTTGAGAAGCTCTAGAACGCAGGACTCAGACACCTAAATGCTCCCCTCCCTCTCACCTGTCACTCATTGATGTTTTAGTCTATCAATCAGCTACCACCGTGGCGCCAGGCCAGAACAGGACCACATGTCTGTCCTCAAAGAGCCAGTGATCAAGTAGAGTGGGGGCGACACTCTCCTGGGAGGCTCTCGCACAGGGCACAGTGGGCCGAGGTTTGGTGGGGGCTCCCAACCCAGCCTGGGGGGTGGGCAGAGGCGTCTAGAAGGAAGGGCCTGCCATCTGTCTCACAGAACGGACACAACACACAGGCCCCAGCAGCGGAGGGCGGGGTGGTGGGCTCTAAGCCCGGAAGGCGTGTGCCCTCTGGGCATCACACGCAGTTAGAAATGACTTGAGGTCTGTGGGTGTGTGGGCGTGGGGGCGGGAAGTTCGGGCCCGCAGAGTGGCAGGAAGGGTCACACCTGTTGGTGGCCATGCTGAGCATTTCCAGCTGTCCCGACAAGGCTTGGAAGCAGGTGGCTGTCCTGAGCCAGTGGGCATGTGAGCACACACGTTGGCCATGGTTTCTGCTCTTGGAGGCGCTCTGCCTCGAAGGAGCAGGAAGGCAGAGGCCTGGAGGGGGGCTGGCCTGGGCTGGCCACTGGGCGTTGCCAGAACTTTCACTTCTGAGCCAGGGATCGGCCGACAGACTGGCGGGCAGGGACAGCCCTGTGACCAGTCACTGGGAACATCACAGAGATTGTGATTTGCACTTCTGGTCCACAGAAATGCAGACGCGGAACCTCAGGGATCTGCTCTTTAACCGACCAACAGGCGGTCCGGCACACTCGGGGGTGAGGGGTCCTGAGCGGCAGATCCCACCTCACCCCATGCATCAGCAGCACCTGGGGGAAATTGCACACTCCTGGCCCAGCCACAGGCTGGCAGCAGGACCAGCTGTGGGTCTGGCTTACCTGAGCCTGCATCCCCATCTCCCCATGTAGCCACCGGACATCAACGTTGCCTGGCCTTGGTCTCCCACGTCCTTCTGATAGGGAGACTTCGGCTCAGAGTTCCATCTTCCTGTGCTTGGAGGGTTCTCCTCGCTCTCTTGCTCATCCTGCTGGCTCCCACCAGCGCTGTGTCAGGATGCCCTGTGGGGTGGCTGGGTCCATCTCCTGCATGTCCTGGCCTCTCCCTGGGGAGGAAGGAGTCCATTCCCACTGTCAGCAGCCCCCCACCCCTTGCTCGAGCCCTGTAAGGCTCCTGCCCTCTCTGCCGGCCGCCCATGCCATCTTGGGCAAATCCCCGAGGGTTTCACCAAACCCTGTCCAGACTGCACTCCTGGCCCGAGCAGCCGAAGGCAGCCAGGAGAATTCCAGAGTTCTCGCTGATCAGTCCACTTCACGTCCACCATGTGGCCCTGAGCGGCCTCTGCGTCCCTGGTCCTCTCCTCACCTTGCTCAGAGACAACCCTGTCATGGTGCGTCTCCATACGCGGTGCCCTGGCCTTCCTCATCACTCACTGCTTTGTTCTCACACTTAGGAAACAGAAGGAACTGAAGGGACACAGACGTGCTCCCACGTCGCAGCCACCAGCCCACCAGCCCTGCCCTGGACACCCGACTTCCTTCCTGTTGGGAGGGAGGAACGCTCCGGAAGCTGCCTACGCCAGCCTCCCACTGGTGCCTGGGCCCAGTCACCACCCTGCTCCTGAGCAGGAATGTGACAGCCAGGGCCCCGCTGTCCTAATTAGGGCGAAAAAGGTGGCTCTGAAGTGCGTTATGGGCCAGTGCATCCTCAGGTCAAGTGGTGACGGGGGGTACATGGCTGAGGGTTCTGGTGACGGGACCCTGGGTGGCTCCCAGGAAGGTGCAGGGGTCAGCACCCCACCTTGGGGCAGAGGAAGGAGCCTCCCCTCCCAGGCTGCCGGGCCCGACAGACAGCAGAGGCTCCCAGAACGGCCTGGGCCAGGGCCGGATGCGGTCAGCGGGGCGAGCCGGTGGGTGGGAGCCCAGGCCAGGCTGCCCCCTGAGGCCCCGCGTCACCATGTGGTGGCCCGCAGATTCTGCAGGAATTCCCGAGGAGGCCAGCAGGGGGAAGTGGGCAAACCCCTGGGTTTGTGGTCTGGGGAAATCCCCTTTCTAATGACGATTTGACAATGGATTCCTTTTCTGGCCTTTCAGTGCAGGAAGAACGCTTATCCACAGTGGCTGTGCACGGCGCCTTATTAATGTGCAGAATCATAGCAAAGCAAAGCTCAAGCCCGCTTTCTGATACTGTGAATGCAGCTTTTCGTTTTCAGGCACCTTGGAGAGGTGGACGAGGACAATGCCATCAGGAGAAATGAACAGCAGGGGAGTCAATTACCCCAGCACATTCCCATTCGGGGCACTTTTCAAGGGTGTCCTCAAAGCAAGAGCATTCGCGACGCTTGGCATGGGGTTTGTGAGACAAACACTTGACATTCAGCTTCACCTGTGGGCTTGTAGATGGGGTCCTCCTTCCTTGGCTTAGCAAGCTCCCTCTGTCTCCCTGACACGCAGACATTTTCTGCTTTAGACTTTCTGAGTAGTGTCCTCTCCCGAATCCCTTTGCAGGAGCTAGACTGCAGAGGACGTGGTCAGGGTGGGGACCTGAACCATGAGAAACCTTCCTGAAGTCACTCAGCTCTTGGTCATGACGCAGTAGAGATCTGAGCTTGGCCAGCAGGAACAGAGACTCAGAAACACGAGGAGAGGAAGAAGGGCTGGTGTGTGAGGAGGCGTTCGGGAGATGCTGAAACCCTCAGAGCAGGGAGGACGCCTCACGCAGACAGCCTGCTTGGCACGGCGCAGCAAGCGGGCGCTGGGGCTGATGCCCGGGTGGCAGTCTGCACTCACCGGCAGCCCGTCTGACGGACTCAGGCAGAAGAAACTGTGTCCCAAGTCAGGGTGCAGAACTGGAGAGAGGCCACCCACCGTAGCGTGTCCAGAACGCTGACTCCGTGAGGCCCACCACGTTGCATTCAGCCCACCGAGACCCTTCCCCAGGAGTCCCGAGACAAGGGGGGAAGCTGGAGACCCCGCCAGAGCCACAGTTCTTCTCTCCTTACTCACGAAAGCCCTGAAAGTCCACTGACATTTATAACCCAACTTGATTTCGTGAAACACCTGCCCCTGCTACTAAATGTCTTAGACTTTTACCTTGGATCTGACCATATTTTTCTCCTTAGATTGATTCTGCCTCTGACTGAAGACATCGGGATCCAATGTTTTGGAGCGCCGGGAGGGAAAGCTTCTCCTCCTGTTTGTGGGGTGGGAGCTGGACACCCCCACCCAGGCCGGGACCTGCTGACCTGTGGGGCGAGGGGAGACCCATGGGGGCAGACTGGGTGTCTTCAACGTATTTGTTGCTTTTTTAAAAAGTGTTTAAGTACAAGGCATTAATTTCAGATACGGCCGTTACAAGAGAACCACCTCTGGGAAGTAAAACCATTGTGCTTCCACACAGATACACTGGGTTTCGTGGCCCCACTGATGTCCTGGGCAGGTGAGGTTGGGGTGACAGGGGCTCTAGGAAACACCTCCGGGTGTTCCATTGCCGGCCCGATGTGAAGCCGTTCTGGGTACCCGCGAGTTACAGTGAGCAGAGGGTCTGTCCTTACCAGGGTCAGGTTTGGGGAGCCCGTGGAACATGGCAAGGTTTGGATGCCAACCCACTACCTGTCCAGGCAGAGAGTGGCAGGGTGGGCTTTCCACAGAGAACCCCAGACGCCTCAGAGTGTGGCATGAGTCCGCTTCCCCTCACATTACAGGACAGAAGTCCAGAACCTCGCGGCTCCCAGCTTTGTTTTTGGCAACTGTCTGTCTCGCTTGCTTTCCCACTCAGTTTAAGGTCACCCATGTCGTCCCTACACTGTCGAATCATTCGCGTCAAGTCCAGTGGATGGTCTTCAGAGAGGGAGTGCAGACGTCTGTCCTGTCCCGCTGCTTACAGAGGCCGGCGCAGGCTGCGCCAGGTAATGACTATGATCGTAGCCAACTGGTTTGTAAAGTAGCACAGGTTAATGAGCTCACTGGTAAAACGAGAAAATCGTTTGAGGGATCATCTTCACCAAAGCCTAGAAATCCGCTCCATCAGCTGGCCCTCAGGCACACACTCGGTCTTACTCAGCAGAAGTTGTTACACTGTTCGAGAACCACCCTGAACAGTGCGGGAGGCTGCTTTCAAGGAGGCCAGGGTCCAGAGCTGGAGAGGGCCCCCGGTTGGCACCTCACCGCTGTTTGGGGGAGCGGATGACACGTGCAGTGGGCTCTGGCGCACCCGGAGACGATCACCGACTGTGGTCCCCAAGCCTCATCATAGGTCAGTCTCCTGGAAGCCAGGAGAACAGGTTCCTGCTGCCTGTGAGTCCACTGTGGGGCAGGTGGCGGCCGGGCCTCTCGCAGGTGCCAGGGGGACGGGTGCTGGTGCCCACCGGACAGAACTTCCGCACCGCGATTCTGGATTCCCGCTTCTCCCTGCAAGGACCCTCTCGGTTGAAATCGGCCAGTCTTGCCGATGTTGGGACACTCCTGGCCCGCGGCCTAACAACAACAAAACCATTTGATTTTGCCCTCCCCAGTGCTTGTGGTAGCATATGTTTTCTTTGTCCTGCTCTTCATATTTTCCACAGTCTGTTGCTTACTTACATGTTTGTTTTGTTTTGCTTTTGACCTACATTTTTCTGGCGTTCAACTCTTCTGTCTCAATTTTTATCAATTTCTTTATTCCTCTATTTTTATCAATTTCAAATTTCATGTTAGTCTGGTCTATTTGTCCTTCCCTATTTTTCTTTCTTTTTAATGTTTCTTCTGTGGTGTCTCACACATTTCTTTTGTCTCAAACCTTGGATTAAGGTAAATAACTGCTAAGAATTCGTAAGTTTCTTCAAGTAAATAAATGCTCAGAAATCACCACTGTGACATACTTGCATTCATCTTACTCAGTTCAATAATATGCCCTTAGTACTCATAGAAATGAGAAGTTGATTTCCAAAATGTTAAGCAAATAAATTCTCAGCAACTGAAGTGCACACAGGTAAGTTTTTGGCATGGTTTCCTGGGCACCGTCCCCAAAATGGCAGGCGGCAGGTGGTGCTGGGGACCCTGCACGGAGGGACACGCTTGTCCCATCAGCGACCACCGGCCCGGCCTTTCTCTTAAGTCCTGAAACGGGTTCTGCCCTAAGCTGCGCATGGTGTGCTCACTGGAAAATGCATAAAGCTCTCGATCCATGGACATTTTCTCATAAAAGGCTTGTTTTCTTCATGCCGTTGCCCTGTCTTCCCGAACAAATACAGCAGGAAGCTGGAGCTTGTGAGGAGCTGTGGGGTGGAGGGTGGGGTGCCAGCAGCTGCAGCGGGGGATGGGGGAGGGACATGAGAGGAGCAGTGCGAGTGTAGACCCGAGGTGCTACACGTATCGGTGTTCACCACAAAGCTCTTTTGGCTTCTCTGTTTATTGGGAACATTTCACAACAGCATGTCGGGGAGGAAAGGGCAGAGGGAGGTGGGATGGGGGCTCAAGACCTTGTAATCCCCCATGACTATGATTTTCTCCCCCAGCTGGTCGTGCACAGCTGAGCCTCGGCCACGGAGCGGGCAGGGGCGCCTGGAGCTGCTGCTCTTCCAGTCCAAAGTTGTGAGGTGTGAGTCTCCCATCCGGTTGAGATGTCTGTCCTCCTTGGCCAGGATCCCATTGCAAACACTCTCCTCTTCTCGACTGTCCAGATCAATGCTGAGCACAGAGTGCATTCCCAGAAACAATTTCAAAATGGATTGGCCAATCGGCTCTCCCGGTGCATTTCTTGTTCTGCTGGCAAAGCAGGCAGGGTCAGCGGAAGCAAAGTGACCCATCGCCCTCAGCCTCTTGCATGTTGTAGGCATTCCGTTCCTTCCTTGTGCAACAAGTATTTCTTGGGGGTTACCAGGGGTCAGGCTCTGGGAACAAAGCTGAACAAAGGCCATCACCGAGTCTCAGGAATTTATAGGAAAACAGCAATGGTTACAGTGCCCACGTTTGCTGGGGGAGGTCAGCCGGAGCAGACCCGACAAACGCTCTGCCCTTGCCCCTCACCGACCCTGTCATTTCTGCAAAAGCTCCAGAGCATGCTGGGCAGTTGGTGGTCAGGATCTGGAGAAGGGGCCCGGCCATGGGGGACAGTGCTGGGTGGGTGTATCCCAGCAGGATTGAGCTCAGGGACCCAGCCTCCATCGCCACCCCTCCTGTCTCCCCCACCAAGAGCTTCCCGTAATCACCTCCACATGAATGACTGCCACCACACTGCCTCGGCATTTGCCTTGGGAAGGACCCAAACTAAGACACAAACACTAACAGCCTGGGTCCAGGTGGGGTCCAGGTGGGGGCCAGGTGGGGGCCAGGGGGTCTAGGTGGGGTCCGGGGAGGCCAGGGTCCAGGTGGGGTCCAGGGGGTCCAGGTGGGGTCCAGGGGGTCCAAGTGGGGTCCAGGGGGTCCAGGTGTGTGGCTCTGTCCAGCAGGCAGGTGGCATGGGTGGGAAAGCTGCATGGAACAGACCCGAGACAGCACAGCAAGCTTGGGACAGCTTCTCAGCTGAATCTTTTACACACAAGTCAGTGGTTTTTCAAAAGCCCATAGAGCAGGGTGTTTTATCCTTGGCACCACTGATATTTTGGGTCAGATAATTCTTCCTTCCGGGGGCTGTCGTGTGCACTGTTGGGCGGGGCAGTGTCGTGGCCTCTGTCCCCGACGCTCTCCCTGAGATGCTGGTAGCACCCTGTCTTCCCAGCTGTAACGACCAGCATGTCTCCAGACATTCCCAAATGTCCCCTGGGGGACCAAGTCCCATCCGGTTGAGAAGCACTGATGTAGATCTTCTGAAGGAGTTTGGAAATAACATCAAAGTTCCAGAACACACCCAGAAGTATACCGCCACTGGCGTGACCGTGTGTGCGGGGCTGGCCCAGAGCCCCCTCGCTGACCTGGGTGCCCTGCACAGGAACGGGTCCCGGCTCCTTGGTTGCAAGCTGACCCCACAGATGCAAGGCTGCAAGTTTATGTGGGAGTCCCTTCGAAGGGCCGAGTGCGAGAGAGCAGAGCTGAACCTGCCTGAGTCCCCCCACCACCGTGGCTGTTTCGGAAGCCGCAGGCTTGCCCCTTCTCAGCTGCAGGCCGTGGGCAGCCTCCAGCCCACACCAGTGGGTTTTCCACGTGGACTGGGCCAGGCCCCAGGGAGGACGAGCGTGTGTGGCCCCGCTGGGGTCTGGGCTGCCTCCCAGGACAGCTCAGAGAGGGCTCAGAAAGGAAACACGCTGGGGGAGTTTCCTGTTCTCCCCCCAAGCGGGCACAGACCCCAGACCCAGCTCCCGGGACCCCAGGGGACAGTTACATGTGTCTGCATAGACAAGGACACTCCCTGTTCAGCAGGCTTCTCCCAAATGGTATCCCGGTGTTCATGGGGTGCTCAATACAGACACAGAGATGTGAATGCATGGAGGACACTGTCCCTTCCTGGATCTGTCAGATTCAGTATGGAGGACAAGCGAGTGCATCACAGAGGAGAAACCATCCACGCTCACTGTCCCGTGGACGGAGATCACTTCAGACCCTTGGATGCTGCCTCGGGACTTGAGTGCCCCCCCCCATCCCTAAGACGGTCTCGTTCCTGGAGTGGCAGTGAATGTGTCGGCCGAATGGGTGGAGGCAGCCCGGTCTGGAGCCGCGGGGCGGGGGGCTGGTGAGGATGCCTGGGTCCCAACCCTCTGCGTGCTGAACGCCGAGTACAAGTCCCCATGGTCCTAGGAAGCCGCTTCTCATATTTAAGCAAATGTCCCCAGCTTGTCCGTGGACAGTGTTCTGAGAAGCAGGAGCATCTCGGATTTTTCTGTGGGGTCAGAGAATAGCTGTTTAGTTGTGGGGTTTCATCCTCAGGCTGGAGGGCAGGCAAGCAGGCTGAAGGGGTGCCCAGGATCGCTGTGGCATGTGAAAGCATACCCTCCCGGAGACGGACCGAGCACAGAGGCCCCTCCGACCTGCCACCCGCCCACCGTGGCAGCCGCAGGGAAAGCCGGACCCAGCCGGAGGAGGCAGGAAGGTGGTGGTGAGAGAGAGGAGAATCACCATTGCTCCTCAGCATCCTGCTGATCGCACCTTTGGGAACAGTTTTCCGGGGCTGCTGGATTGTCCTAGGGGAAGGACCACCTTCTAACCAGATCTCTTGCCCCGACTGCAGAAGCTGGGTGGGTGTGGCGGGGGACGGTCAGGGCACGGGCATGGCTCGCCCTCACCTGCTCCTTCTGTGAACGCCTGGCACTCCTCCTTTCTTGGGTGGCTCTCTTTTGGATGCTAGGTTAAGTTGACAATTAATTGGTCCCTTCAGTGAGCATACACAGTGGTTCACCCAGCCCTCCGTCCGGGAACACCATGGACCCTCAGAAATCTCTCCCAAAAGACAGGAGTTCTCAAGGTGTGGCCCCAGGACCGTCAGCATCGGCATCACCAGAGAAATGCAGATTCCTGGGCCCCACCCCAGGCCCTCTGGGTCAGGAGCTCTAAGGATTTTGAAAAGTCCTCAGGGGTTCTGATGCCCGAGAACTGGTGCAGTGGAGACTGGATGTCTAAAAATGCCTTAACAGCAGATGTTTGCTCTGGCCACGTGGACACATAAAATTAATCACCACAGCAGAGCCGATGGGGGGGCACAGTGCTCCGCTGAGCCACTCGGAGAAGAAGCCGGTGGCAGTGGTCGCTCAGCGGGGTTGGATGCATGTGCGTCTGCTCAGGGACACATGCTCGCACACGCACACACACGTGGGTCACGGGATGTAGGAATGTCCACCCAAGTGCTCCCTGAGCTGAAAGGATCATCATGCTGAGGCTTTGATTTGCACCATCTCCTAAATACACGTTGCTACACATTCACCAAAGCAGGTCCCAAGCCACACTGAGTTACTCCAAGCCCAGAGAACACCACTGGGAACCCAGGCCAGGTCTGGGAAGGCAAAGCCCACAGAGTTTTGCCAGTTTCTGCTTGGACCCTCCTAACTGGCGGAGGGCGAGCTGAGCAAGGATCCCTTAGTTTGTGAGACATTAACCCTCATAGTTCCCGCTGATGCACCGCGCGTGGGCCATCCCCGACCAGGGCACCCGTCTGTCTTCTCCAGGTCTCACCTCCCAAAATGTACTTCTGTCTGACATACGCCCATCTCAAGAGTTCGAATTCGGTGTTGGCCCTTTAGAGGGCCGTGATTTCTGCCATGGTCCGTTCTTTGCACCAGAGTTGTTCTCTCATTCTTGGGAACGATGGGGATAAAAGCCACAGTGAATCCAAGAGCTCCGCGGTGGAATTCTTCCCGACTCGAATGGGGCCTGTTGAGGGGGCAGGCTTTCTCGCGGGCAAATGATGGGGGAGCATGGGTCTCCCGGAGCTCCACATTCACGAAGCTTTGGACCGACTTAAACTGATAACGGCACTGAGCATGCATGGGTGGCATTTTAGAAAGTTGTTGCCTCTGAGTTGTGTTTGTTCAAGAATGTTTCACACACGTGTTATTGTGAAATGCACAAATCATGGAACAGCATAAACCAGCTCCCGAGGGTCCCGTTGGTGGTGGTTGTGCAGAGACTGGTGAGGGCAAAAGGGAGCCAGCCCAGCCCCGGGCGTTGGGAGCGTGCGGGGCCCTGAGGACTCTGGCGGGGGGGGGCAGGAGCCTCTCAAGGGAAGGTGGTCTCTTGAGCAAAGTCAGAGGGAATGGGGCTCTGCTGGGCAGGGGAGGAGAAGCACCAGCTCCTGAAATTGGCTGGGGGGATGTCACCGGCAATTTCAGGACAGGCACACGGAAACCGTGTCAGGACAAGTGCTTTGTTCTCCTGGCTTTCCCCAGCGTCTCCAGGGACCCCTGGCCTGGCAGGTGGACTTCACAGCCGTAGGGAGGAGTGGAGTTGAAAGTGAGCCCTGGGGCTGCAGTGGATGTGGAAATGGGCCCCGGGTGCCGATGCCGACGATGCTGGGAAGGGTCTCAGCGTCTGACTGAGCACTCGGCCGGGGGCTGGACGTGCCTCTTCAGAATGGGCAAGCCAGTTAACGAGAACGTTTCCAGCGTTTATCGGCCTCTACTGGACAGGTATTCACGTGGACAAGTCACTTCACACTCGAGTCTGCATGTTGCAAAGACAAATTAGGTGACTCCTAAAAGAAATGTGAGCTCAGTGGGCAGGTGGCTTCAGTTTTGAGAGTATTTATAAGGTGTGGTGGCTTTTTGGATGGAGCGTGTAAGATAAACCTGTTCAGAGCAAGCATCTGAGCCCGAGCACACCGACGTGGACAAGCGCTGGTTGGCCAGGGGTGTTTGCAGTAAGAAAGTCTGACCTCAGTTTCTCTTGGGGAATTCATATATAGATGTTTGCTTTCTTTCCGTTGTTGGACTATTAGAAGCCACACAGCAGTGAGTGTCTTCGTAGGCACCTGATTTTTTCCCCTAGGATACATTTCCAAGTGGAAATGGGATTGCTGAGTCAGATGGTGGAAGCACGTTCTTCACGACTGCATGGGCTACTGGCCTTTCATTTTGGTGAGCCCCCGAGCTGGTGCCAGAAATGCCACTTCTAACCATATATCCCATTCAAATGGCTCTCTGGTGACTGTTACAACCCTTCTAAGGAAAAAATGCATCCAATGGCCACCAGCCCAGCAGGACGTGGGACACACGGTGTGCTTCCTCAGCAACAGGGAGACCCCGAGCTGGGAAGGGAACCAGCACTTTGGGTGTCCCTTATGTACCAGGTTATATGGCTACTTCCTCAATAAGCCTCTCACCCTCCAGCCTCTGATGGTCCACCCTCTTGTTTTAGAAATGTTTTAATGTTTCATTTGGATAAAATGTTATATTTACACAGGAGTCATAAAAACAGTGCAGAGAGCTCTCCTCTTCACCCCTTGTCCCTGATGTTGCAATCTTATGTAACCGTAACCACGTAACCACGGGACACATTATTCACTGCAGTCCAGAATATTCAGACGCCACCCGTCTTTCTGCTGATGCCCTCCTTCTGCCCCAGAATCCCATCCAGGGCTCCCCATGGCATCTGCTGTGTGATTTACTCCCCTGGGGTCGTGTGTTCGTGACCACCCTATTCTGCCGAATGTCCCTCTGATGCCTTCTCGTAGTTCGTTACACCAGGCTTATGGATTGGGGGGAGAACACTCACAGGTGCATCCTCATGGCCTCACACTGGGGCTGTGTGTGACCCGACAGCCCCTGGTGCTGGCACCCCGGATCTCCAGGTCTCGGTGGGGTCTCTGTGAAGTGTCTGTTTTCTCTCCCATGAGTTAGAAGCCAGCTCACACTAAAGGGAGAAGTGGGACCCACCTCCTGGAGGCAGATCAAAGCATCTGCACATATGTTAAAACCACTGTGGTCATTAATAAACATTTTGTGGTAGGGACTTTGAGGCTGAGCCAGGGCCCGCTGATTCAGCATCGGCCGTGGCCCTTGCCAACAGCACTTCTGACTGTGGTTCTCATGGTGGTTTCCTCTCCCCTCAGTCCTGATATGTGTATCATTTGTAATTCTTGACAGAAGATTTGTCATTTTCCCATTTATTGATCTTCCAATCATTTACTTGTGCCAGCATGCACTCACAGATATTGTTTCTTCTCTGGGTTACAATCTGATCTTCTCCTTATTTATTTTGTTGCTCAACTCACTCCAGCGTTGGCCTCTGGGATTTTCCAGGTCGGCCCCTGTGCCATCAGAACGCCCCACCTCGTTGTCTTCTCATTCTTTCCTGAGAACTTTCTCAGTTTCTGGCGCAACAAAATGTCCCAGGCTCATTGTGTGTCTTCTGCCCCCGTGCTGGGATCTGCCGTGTCTCCTGGGGCTTGTGGCGCCTTTGGTTGGAAGTCGGTATTTAGGAACAAAGGGGCCTGGGTCCGCCTGCTGACTCTGGTGGTGGACGGCGCTGGCTACCCTGCGTGTGCTCATGCGTCTCCGTGGTCCCCTCGTATGATGGCAGACGTGGCTTCCCACCAGCGTCTTCAGTTTTATTCCATCATCAGCCTGTTGATTCTGTGGTTGGATTTAGGATAGGGAATTAAAAATGTAGTTTGGGAGGTTCATACTAATGATGCTTCTCACAAATCTTTTTTGTTGCATACTTGATTTTCTAGTCAAGAAAAGACTAATCCACACCCAAAAGCTTGTGTGTGTGCTGATAAGCAGAGGGTTTGAGCTCCAGAAAGCCAACTCGGGTTTGCTTTGTTTCCCTTGAGGTCTGGCTCTGCAATTCTGTGCTCCCAGGCTTCGGAGAACCGGGAGGTCTGGAATCTCCTGCCCCCCACCCCCTCCCCCAGCCGACAGCGAATGTCCGTTTGTCCCCTGCATGGCCGATCTTCCAGATGTTTTGATGACCTGTAGCTTGGTCTCGATAATAGAAACAAATTCCATTTTTGTGATTGTTGTTTTAATATTCATGTTCCTAGCCTCCTACACAGTGAAATTTTTTGAAAATGTCTTTAAGTGGATCTCCCTCTCTTGTCTTCCATGTTACCCTAGCTTATCATTTTCAGAAGGAAACTGTTGGGGCTTCCTAAGTTGAAGGTGCAGCTGATTTGCATGCAAAAGTTTTTTGGGGGAGAAATCCACGGCTAATCTCTGCCAGCGGAATTATTCTAGCTGAGTTAGTGTAGTGGGGGGAGAGCTGGAAACATATAAACCACCGCTGTGCAAGGAGCCCCCATGTCTGCTAGAATACTTGTAGCTGTAGATCACAGAGGCCCCGAATCAGAATCCTGAAACAATAGGAGTGGGGTTCGGGTAAGGGTTGATCCAGAAGCTATGTGATGGCCCCAAGAACCCTGAATATAAGATGTCATATGGGGTTCCTTTCAAATCTTATTCTTAATAATATTTTTAGAAGGTATAAGTTCCTAGAATTAAAATGATTAGAAAAAGAGATTGATGGTTTTCACCTTGTTTCTTTGTAGATATCTGGACTTTGACAAATGCCACATTAAACACAATCCTCCCACCAGCCAACGATACCCCTGCCAGCATCTTGGGTTGCTCCAGTGTCTGTGAGCACCAGTGCTCAAAGCAGATTGACCATCCTGTGACGACCTCACCCACCCCACTTGGCACCCAGGCCATGGGGCCATCTTGTCATGGCTTAAAGCCACTTCTGACTCAGAGCAGATCCCCAGTCCTCTGCTTCTTCCCTCTGTGAGGGGCTCTCTGACTTTGAAGAGTTTCCTCCTCCTTTGATGCCCTGCCCATGGTTTCATGGCCTTCTCTCCACAAACCGGATCTCATACAGCTTGATTTGACCTCTTCTCTACCCCTCCAGATTCTTGTCTTCTTGTCTGGCTGCCACAGCTGCTGCACCTTGAATCCTTCCAGCCACCCGCCTTCTCTCTAACTAAGGCTTCATCCCACAGATGGATGTGACCAGGGCTTTAGGGCTCCTCACCCCAGCCGGGCTTGCAGAGCCGATGGGCTATATGTTCCGTCCCTGTGTTGGTCCCGGCATCACCCCTCCTGTGTATAGAATCCCAACCCCAAAGGGTAGGCACTCGGAGGAACAACAGAATTGCTTAGCTAGGTTTATTGCCAAGAAATCCCCTGTTAAATGACCCTGTAAAAATCTTAATTGTTTTGTATAAACAAAATGTTTTCACATCATTCTACCACAAAATATCATAACATTTCTGCAGGACAAGAAAAGCTATTCTCCAAGGATTTACTGAGAACACCCCCTCACACCCGCCAGCAAGTAAATAAAATCCGAAATGACACATCTTCTTGGTGGAGAAAAACTCTCGGGGCAAAGCATTGCCTAAGATTGTAATTTGCTAACTGCCGTGATGCCCGACTTCCCTGGGAAAGGACGAAAGAGTGAACTGAGGACCTGATTTAAGATATCAGCAGTTTTGCTTACTTCTTCAAGAACTGCATTTACTACCTTGAAATTTATGTGGGCCAATCCTTGCTTTATGATGAATTGTTTGTATGACCCAACTATACACAGTTTCATTTTGTTTATTTTTGAACTTCGGAAAAGGATACCATCTTATATCTATATATATAGTGTCCCCTGGGACTTGTTTCTTGCAATGCAACTCTGTACTGACGCCCATGCTCTTGTGCATCACTTATGCTCAGTCATTTGGAATAGACCACAGGGTAGTTCTCCCACAGATGGACTTTCCATGGTCTCAGAGTGTACCTAGCACCGACATCTTTGTGCAGATGCTCTGGGCACATGTGTAGGACTTTCCCACAGATACACACTGAAAAACAGAGTTGCTGAGTCATGTGTATGTGGTTATCCAACTTTGAGACATAACGGTCGGTTCACCTCCAAAGCGGTCCTCTGATTGGCTCCCCCCAAGACTGTGTCTGAAGCCCTGTCCGTCCGCAGCCTTCCCCACTGCTGGCATTCCCAGATTCCTTATTTTTTGGCCAATCAAATATGGGTAGTTTAGTATCACATTTTGGTCTTAACTTGCACTTTGTAAGTAACAGCCTCCAAATCTCTGACACCAACTAGGTGTCCAACAATTCAATTCAATTTGACCCTGATGTTGTTGACCAAGAGTTAGCACAGATCCCACAGTTAGGGGCTCAGCCCTGTAGCGCTGCCCCCACTTCTGACACCAGATGCAAACGGGGTGCCCAGGACACCCATACTTTTGCCTGGCCAACTACAAATGTGGGGGCTCCCACAAAACCCTTAGTTCTGATCATCGTCTTAATGTATTATTGTATGGGGATAAATACACTTGTGTTAATTTCCTAGGGCTGCCGTAACAAGTATCACAAACCAGGTACTTAAAGCAACAAAAATTTGGTCTGTTCAGTTTTGGAGGGCAGAGTCCTCAAATCGCGGTGTCGGCAGGGCCATGCTCCCTCTGAAGATGCTAGAGAGGATGCTCCCTTGCCTCCCTGAGCTTCCGGCGGGGTAGCCCACAATCCCGGGTGTTCCTGAGCTCAGAGTGCATCACTGTAGTGTCTGCCTCCGTCTTTGCATGGCCTGTCAACCCCCATATGGCTGTGCCCACATCGCCTTCTCTTATAAGGACACCAGTTATTGGATTTAGGACCACCCTAGTCCAATATGACCTCATCGTAACCTAATGACATCTGCAAAGACCCTGTTTCCAAATAAGATCACATTCGGAGGTGCCAGGTGGGCATGAATTTGGGAGGACACAATTCAACCCAATACATACCTCCCTCACAGACTTGTTGCAAGCAGTAAACCAGATGCTGTTTCTAAATCACTTAGCACTGTGCATTGTGGGCACACAGTAGGCCCTTAGAAAGTGTGTGTGTCCACGTGTGCAGCACATAGGAAGATCCCATGTCCTGTCTGTGTGTTTGTATGTTCACACAGTACAGGTAAATGAAATCTATGGGGAGCCACCATGTATTCTATGGTACAATTAGGATTGTGTAGCATAATGCCTGTCTTGCCTGTTAGAATAACTTGTATTTTTTCTTTCTGCCATTAAAAGACAGCATAAAACATCAGAAACACCATTTTCAATGGCTGTCTTCCACCATATCGTGATCATTGACTTGTCACATGCCCCTCCCACCTGACGGCGAAGGGGTACCAGCACTCCTGCAATGCACCTCCTCCGTGAAGCCCACGCAGCCCCCCCGTGGAGGCCCTTTTCTGCCCTCGGCTCTCCCAAGAAGGGCAGCAGCAACCACATGCTTCTGAGTCTTGTCTGGGCTTCTGATTCTGTTTGGAATCAGGGCCACATGTTCTGTGATATCTGCTTCCCCTGAAGGTCTAGATTCACACCAGCTCTCCAGAGTAAGTTAACAATTCCCCCGTATGGTTGACGCTACAGTTCCTGACCTTGCTGGTCGGCCTGGGACAGTTCTTGAAAAGAAGTTTTCGTGAGTCTTTCTCGGTGGTTGGATTACTGGAAGAAGTCGGTCTTACTTCTAGAGATGGGAGCCTTTTCCTAATATGAGACACAGGACTGTAGTGAATCCAGTTGTACTTAAGTACAATTTACTCATTGTCCCTAACAGGATGATTATTTGCTAAGAATTTTTTTTAATTAAATTGAGCTATTATCTAGTCTCTGTGAAAGTCACATCTGCATTTAATGTCTCAGGTTAGCAGTTACATCACCCTGAATATTTTCCAGGATGTTCGGGGATAAGCTGGGGATAAGGTGCTCTGAACAGAGATGCTTCAGGTCAGAAATGGGGCCGTGGACACTCCTGTGCCGTGGGCAGGAGTAGAGGGAGCCCCGTTGCTCCCCAGGGCCCATGCTGCACCTGCATTCCATCCCAGTGCCCTCGAGCTGGCATGGAGGGCAAGGCAGGGGCCTCTGCGGTGCATGCCCCTGGCCGCCCTGCTCCTGGGTGGTGGCCCAGATGGGAGAAGTCTTTTGGAGAGGCATTCTTCCTACACCTTTCTACAGCTGCTTTTCCATTCTCAATAGACTGGCTGTCAGAACCCAAGTCACACTTGTACTAGTTTCTGATGCCATGTAACAGATGGCCGCCATGTTTGGTAGCTTTTTAAAACAACTTAAGAGGACTTCCAAATGACCAATAAGGAGCTCCGTGGACTGTTTCTCCAACAAAACCACAATTTCAACTTCAATAACAAACCAACGATCTTGTAAAGTCTCTGAAAATCATCCTAAAGCCAACCAGCAAGTCATGGAACATTTATTTAAGAAAATCGACTAAATCTCATAAAGGATTTGTCTCACTCATGCAAAGTTGATTTAATCACCCAAAAATTAGTGTAATGCAATATATAATGGAATAAAGACAAAAAAAGATCTTATCAATAGTTGCAGAAAAATTACTTGAAAAAAATCCAAGACTCTTTCATAATAAAACCACTCAACAAACAAGAAGTAGAAGGGAACTTCCTAAATCTGATAAAAAGACATTTATGAAAAACTCGCAGCTAACATAACCTTAATGCTGAGAAACTAAAGGCTTTCTTTCTAAAATCAGGAACAAGATGAGCATATCTGTTCTTGCTACTTCTGTTTAACCTTGTACTGGAAGTCCTAGCCAAGACAATGAAAACCAAGAAAATAAAAGAAAAAGAAGAGAAAAGAATACATCCAGATTGGAGAAGAGATAAAACTAATATTAACAGATGGCATGACACTGTATATACCAAATCTTAAGGAATCTACCATAAAAATCTACCATTAGAATTAATAAAGGAGTTCAGTGAGGTATTAGAACATAAGATCAATATACAAAGGAAATTGTGTATCTATATACTGGCAATGGACATTGTGAAAAAGAAATGAAATTAAACTTCAATTTTCAATAGTATCAAAAAATAAGATGCTTAGGAACAAAGTAAGCACAAAACTTTTACACTAAAAACTATAAAACCTTGTTGAAGGCAATTAAAGTAGATCTAAATGCATGGAAAGACATTCCATATCGCGGCTGACAAGAGTTAATACTGTTGAGATCGCCAGACTCCCCCCAAATCACCTACAAATTCAATGTGATCCTTATCAAAATCCCAACTGGCATTTTTTTAAGCAGACATTGACAAGCTGATTTTATAATTTATATAGAAATGCAAGAGATGCAGAATAGCCAGAACAACCTTGAAAATGAAGAACAAAGGGGCGCCTGGGTGGCTCAGTCGTTGAGCGTCTGCCTTCGGCTCAGGTCATGATTCCAGGTCCTGGGATCGAGCCCCGCATCGGGCTCCCTGCTCGGCGGGAAGCCTGCTTCATCCCTCTCCCACTCCCCCTGCTTGTGTTCCCTCTCTGGCTGTGTCTCTCTCTGTCAAATAAATAAATAAAATCTTTAAAAAAAAAAAAAAAAAAGAAAATGAAGAACAAAGGTGGAGGGCTCATACAGCCCAATGTCAAAACTTAAAACAAAGCTACAGTAATCAAGGTATAATGATAGACATATAGATCAATGGAATAGAATTCAGAGATGAGAAGTAAGTATTTACACTTATGGGCAATTCCTTTTCGACAAGGGTGCCAAGACAGTTCAAGGGGGGAGAGAGTAGACTTTTCAGCAAACGGTGTTGGGACAACTGGACATCTATATGCTGCAGACTAGTGTTGGTCCCATACCTCACACCATACAAAAATGAAGTCAAGATGAATCATCAACCTAAATGTAAGAGATAAGTCTGTAAAACTCTTAGAAGAAAATACAGGAGTAACTTCTCACGACGTTAGCCTAGCCAATGGCTTCTTAGATAACGACACCAAAGGCAGAGGGGACAAAAGAAAAAAAGAGATAAGTTAGACTTCATTAAAATTAAAAACTTTGGGCCACCAAACGTACATCAAAGAGATGAAAAGACAACCCATGGAATGGGAGAAGTTATCTAAAATCACATATCTGACCGGGGACTTGTGTCTAGGATCTATAAAGAAGTCTTACAACATTGAAACCATATAGGGCACGTGAACAAAAGCAGTCCCTAAAGACCTCGTACTATATGATTCCATGTATATGAAGTGTCCAGGATAGACAAATATAGAGAAATAGAAACTAGATAAATGGTTACTTAGGACTAGGCAGGAGTGGGGGGGGACATGGAGTGATAGCTAATGGGTCTGGGAGTTCTTCCAGGAGGAATCAAAATGTTCTAGAATGTTCCAGGATGATTGCATAACCCTGTGAATATGCTAAAATGCAGTGAATTATAATTGACGAGTTGTAGGTATGTGAAATATACTACAACGCAGTTGTTTTTAAAACAAAAAACGCACCATTCATTATCCCCCAGCATTGGCGAGTCAGGAGTCCTGGCTCAGCTGGACTGAGTTCCAAGCTCAGGATCTCACGGGGCTGCGAGCAAGGTCCCCATCAGGCTGTGTGTTCCTCTGAAGCTCAGGGCCCCCTGCCACGCTCCCGTGGTTGTGGGCAGAAGTTGGCTCCTCGTGGCTGGGGCCTGCATGTCTCTCCGGCAGGACGACGTAGCCTTGTTGGCTCCCTGTGACCTCCTCAGGTCAGGCACGGTCCATCCCCTGTGCTGGGCTCTCCTGGGGGGAAGCAGGCCCAGGTGCACCCACACCCCGGCAGGGGATGGCACCGTGCCCCCCCCGGAGCTGCAGGTCCCCGAATTCCCCCTCTCACGCATGTCCAGGGCCCCCCTACTGGGGTCTCCACAGAGATATTGTTTTTCCCAATGGAGCCACTTAGTCTTAAACCAAATTTTCTGCCAGAAATGTCTTAAAGGGGCTGATTTCTCTTTCTCTCTTCCCTGTCCACTGCCTTCCCTTACTAGGCTCTCCCTTTCGGCATTTTCACCCCTTGGGGTGAGGCAGACTCCTGACAAGCCTCCCTAAAGGCCAGCTAAGACCAGGGTGTTTACAGTTTCCACGGTTGTGGGGGAATAACATGCCCCCAAAGCATTGCCCATTGTCGCTGCCATAAAACCTCCCTTGCCTCTTAGAGGCTTCTCGTAATTAATTAGGGAAAGTTTTTATGTGAGGGTTTTCATGTTTATGGAGACATGAAATGACTGTGTGAGTTTCGGGAGAACCACAGAAAGCCTTCATTCTGTGCCCTGT
>NW_022589740.1:560886-635601 GCF_004348235.1 Phoca vitulina | reverse complement strand
TGCACACGGCCCCGCACGCCGTCCTCTGCACACGGCCCCGCACGCCGTCCTCTGCACACGGCCCCGCACGCCGTCCTCTGCACACGGCCCCGCACGCCGTCCTCTGCACACGGCCCCGCACACCTGTCCTCTGCACACGGCCCCGCACGCCGTCCTCTGCACACGGCCCCGCACGCCGTCCTCTGCACACGGCCCCGCACACCAGTCCTCTGCACACGGCCCCGCACGCCGTCCTCTGCACACGGCCCCGCACGCCGTCCTCTGCACACAGCTCTTCTCTGCACACCTCATAATCACCCTCTGCTCTTCTCCTCCCGAAACATACCCCCGATTCAGCCACACTCTGAATCAGCAGTTTTATTTCTATCGTTGGCCCAGCTGACGTTTCTTTCTGAGAATGAGCTCATGTGATTCACCACCTTAGGGGCCCACAGATGGCACGGCTCCAACCTCTGCACATGAGATCGGTGTCGGGCGGGAACCGAACAGAAGGAGATGCCCTCGGGCACTCTTGTCCCGGTGCCCCCTACTCGACAGGAGACAGACCCAGGGCCAGCTGAGGCGGCTCCCCTGGAGGACGGGCGCGGGCGGTTTCTCATCTGCACGGCACTCAGCTCACCATCGGCCCCGTCCACAGCCGGGCTCTTTCCTCTCAGAGAGGGAAGCCTCCGGGCAAGCTTGGAACTGCCGTCAGATGTCCCCAGGAAGGAGGCCCTTGCTTGGAGGCCATAGCATTCGGCAGAGCAGCCCCGCAGGGCCCGAGGGACATCTGGGCGCAGACGGGGTGGACACTGCGGTGAGTGTTTGCTGAGGGAGAGACTCCTCCTCGTCACCAACGCTGTTCACCTGCCTCCAGCCGGGAAGAGAGCTGAGCTGCCGGGGTCCGAGGGGGGCACTTGTGGGGAGTAGACCGTGTTCCCACAGCGGGTTATGGAAGGTGGGATTTGCTAAATAACAGTCTCATCTTCACAGAAAGCATGAGATAGAGTTGGAGCCAATTGGCTGGCCTACCTCTCCCCAACCGGAGAACGAGGCTGCTGGGTGGGGATGGGCTGGGGGATGCTTACAGTCTCAGAATGAATCCCTGACCTGAGTCCCCAAAGCCAGCGTCCTTTGTCCTTCTCCACGTTGTCCAGGGAGAGACTGTCCCCCGCAGAATGCACAGCCCAACTGTCCAGTCAAGTCCCACTGAGAACGTCACTAAAGCATGTTTTGCCAAAGGGAACTTGATTTTATTTATCTTAAGTTTAAGACATTTATTAACCAAGATGCTCTTGACTTTGACATGAACTGGCTTAAACTTGGAATAAAAATTAAAATCTAGGTTGATGGAGCCTGAACGTGGTTTTCTCCACTGTTTGAAGGTGGGGTGTTGATGCCGCGGTCAGGAAGGCGGGAAGAACCTGAGCACCAGCAGAGAAGCCCCACTCTTGGGGGTGGGCATGGGACTGCTGGGCTTGGGGTCCATGAGGCATGTATTGGCTCCATGCCTTTGGGGAATGAACCACGGACCTTTGGGGTCTCACTTCCCCCAAGAATGAGATGACTTGTGTAAATGTTCTTTGTAAACTCAAATACTTGGGGGCTCTCACACTCAAAAATATGTGGGGTGCCCCCGAAATAGTCCATCAGCCACAGAAAAGGTCCACAAGGGCAGCTGGCTGGGGTTTGTCAGAGGACAGGAAAAGGCATCACCTGGGGAGGGTTTGTCAGACCTGCAAGCGTGCTGCACCACACGGTTGTGACTCAGCCACGAGGCCCCAGGAGACACCGAGCCGTCCCACCCTCTCATCTGACCATCGACACGGGGTCGCCTGGCTTTCCAGGCCTCTGGTGGCGGCTGGTCCGCGGCCGAGCTGGCTGGAGCCTGATGCAGCCCCGTGGCCGCCCGTTCTAGTTCTTACTCTCTGAACCAAAGGGAAGCCGGCGCACCCACTGTCACCGACATCAGACTTTTAAGGTCTCTTCCAGGGATCGACATGAGAGACACGCCTCTAGGATTGGGGCCAAGCCAGCATGGGAGCCCCGCAGGAGACGGGGTGAGTGCCAGCCCCGAGCACAGGCGCCCGTCCCCCGTCAGCCCCGCAGCAGCTCCTGGCCTGTCCCGGGCAAGCAGCTTGACTGCTCAGAAGGCACATGGCGCACCTGCTCCCGGCCTTTCTGATAGTCGTGTTTATGTGGTGAATCAGTCCCGTGGCTTCTGGCCGTGGCTGGCTTTCCGTGCAGCACAACTGCTGAGCCGACGTGAGTGGCCCCACGGACACCAGCCCACCGAGGTCCCACGGGCACTCCGGTCCCAGAAGCCTCCCAGACGTGGGAGCTGGTCTCTCAGACACGGACCACGTCTGGACCCCGGCCGGGGTGAGCCTACCCTTCTCAGGCTGCGGCGACGTACTGGCCTGGGCCACTGCCATGTTGCTCCCCGCCCGATCGTCACATGTGTGATACCACTCCTGTCCGGCACCACGAGCGCCCGGAGGCCACAGCGCTGAGTGAGCAGCCTGGGGCCAGCACCCCCCCCCCCCCGGCGCTAAACCAGCACGCACATGGTTAAGCCCGCGGGCCCAGCAAACGGAGCAGGAAGAAAACCACACGCGGGGAGCACAGCCTGGCCTTTTGTTCGTGATTAATGGAAAATGTCCCGTTTCGGAGATCCAGGATTATGCTGACATTCCTGAAGATGAAGAAAAAAATCTGTTCTCTGCAAACAATCAGGGAGAGAAAAATGTCTGAGGGCAAGGGACAGGGAGCATGCCCGCTCGAGGCTCCGAGTTAGGGATGCAGAGGGAAGCCGGCAGAATCTCGCAGATGGCGTGTCCTCTGCCGGCCCCCACGCGAGGCACGGTGCCACCGGTGAGCGGGCACACACCGGCAGTCAGGGTGGACGAGCGGACGCAGACCCGCGCCAGCCCCACGACTGGCAACGCCGGCCCCCAGGGCGCCGTGCGGTGTGGACAGTGTCTCCCGGGGCTGCACGCCTGCTCACGTCTGGGAGTGGACACCACGCCACCGCGCACCTGTGTCTCCAGCCCAGTGAGGCGGACACGTGGAACGCCAAAAAGAAAAAGAAAAAACGCTTCCTGCTCTGAACTCTCATAACCAGCGTGTGGTCAGAAGAAGCAAACATAAGGAGATGCGCGAGTATAAGGATGAGCAAGGGTCCAAGATTAGAGCACACTACCAACGTGCAGTAAGTCCACACGGAACAAAGGAGAATCAGAGGAAATAACTACGGCAACGGAATGCACCAAGAGACAAGGAGGTCCTGTCAGCAGAGCTTAAGAATAAAGAAAAAAATTGGCTCTTTTTCTACATCTTCATTCGGCTGGAAAGTTTATGGGCAAGAGCTCTGCTGACAGGACGGAAACAGGCCCTTCGCTTTCTCGGGAGCTAGGAACCCCCAGGACTCTTGCCCGTGAACTTCCCAGCCTGTGACACTCTGCAGGTAAACCTCAGAGATCGGAGTTTGCCCCAGACAAGGTCCTGTCCAGCCTCCCCCTCCAGTGAGCACTGTGGTTCCTTTGTTCTGCCCCAGCCGTGGAGAAAGAAGGGGTCTGGCCGTGCAGGGTCCCAGAGGAGCTGCTGGGGGCGCTCCAGAGGTTTCCAGCACTCGGGCCATGCACTATCTCTGGGCTGCCCCGACCAAACCTCTTTTCTGCATGTTTATGGACTGAATTGTGTCTGTCCCCCACGCCAAAATTCATATCCTGAAGTCATAACCTCCAGCACTTGAGAACGAGCCATTATTTGGAGACAGGGTCTTTGCAGAAGCCATCAAGTTAAGAAGAGGTCATCAAGGTGGGTCCCAATCCAATATGACTGGCATCCTTACAGAAAAGGGAAGTGTGGACAGAGACACGCACACAGGGAGGATGAAGTGTGAGCATGAAGACAGCCAGCTGCAAGCCACGGGAGCGCCTGGACCAGAGCTTCCATCCCGGCCTCAGAGGGACCCGGGACCGCCCGCCTCCAGAGCAAGGGGGGACGATGGATTTCTGTTGTCTCAGCCTCTCCCCCAGCCTGGGGTGCTTTGTTGCAGCACCTTGCAAACTCCTACTCTGGGCCTGGGTGGCGGGGGCAGATATGCTTTCCTGCGTCCCACCTCCCCTTCCTTCTGCCTGTGTGTTCATCACTTTTGGAGATGGCACTAAATCCCCTTGGCCACTAAATCGGACCTGCCTGTGTGGCCCCTCAAATCTCCTGGGGACGCTGTGACCACGTCAGTTCTCATGAGGACATCCAGATGGGCATGGATCATGTGGGGACACCCGCCCAGGGTCACTTAAGGGAATTCAATGCCTTGGCCTTTGTTACTCTAAGCAGGTACGCAGACCTGGGAGCTCTGTCCATGTGCAGGGCCGCTGGCCCCCCAGACGGGCTGCAGAGGGCTCTGCGCGGGGCCTCAGAGGCGCCGTCCGTGGCGCCCACGGGGACTCAGTGTCCGTAGCAACCATCAACTATGAAACCAGTGAAACCAGTGAAGGGGACTCTTTCATGAAGCAACTGTATTTTACAGAATCTCTGGGGTCTTGAAGCTGCTCTGTTTTCGGTAAAACAGCGCCCTCAGAGTTTACTTCTTACGAACCACCAATGTCATCACCACCATGTTCTGATTCAAGCAACGAAACACCGCAGGAGAGTGGGTCTTCAGCTGGTGTGGGGGCTCCAGGCGGAGCTGGTGAGAATTTTTGGGAATTTGTACATTTCCATTAGGATTCCCCTTTTGCTGGTCATGGGAGTTCTAAATCTTCCATGTGTGTTTGTCTGCGTGTGTTTGTCTGTGTGTGTGTGTATGTGTGTGTGGTGTGTGTGGTGTGTATGTGTGTGTGCATCAAAGAAAGATGAAGGTAAATGACACAGCTACACACGCGGTTGGTTTGAACCGTGGAGACGACATGCTTCTCTTGCTGCCGGGGGGTCGGGTGCTGGGCTGTGCCATCAGGAGCCTGGCTCCCAGACACACTCTGGAGTCCTCCACTGGGTCCGTCCCCTACAGACGCCATCAGCCAGTTTCCCACCTGGGTCTTTGGTCTCTTCGAAGGCAGATGTGTGCAGATCTCTGGAGACGGCTTCCATACGAGAGAAGATGTTCAACCTAGAATCCACGTGGGACTCATTACAGGACATGCCACCCGGAGGAGGTGACCGGGGCCCCTGCAGCAGGGCTGGGTGTGCGGGCAGGGCCGCCCCGTGGGACCTCGGGCAGCAGCTGGGGGTGTCAGCCTGGCCTCTTCCTGCGCTGTGCCGGCCCGGGGCTGTGATTCTCCTGGCCAGTGAGGGAGGAGCGGCCCTCCACCCAGGGCGCCTTCTCTCCGAGCCGTCTGTCCAGCACTTTGTGGGCTGAGGGGGTCCGCACGTGCGCCGGCCTTCCTCCCCACCCATGTGGGACTCGGGCTGACCCCAGCCCCTTACACCCTGCTTTCCTGGCCGGCAGCACTGGCCACACGCCCACCACGGGGGTCGCAGTTGGCCAAACACCTCCGATGAAGGCGTCAGACTTTTCAGAGCACATCCAACCTGGGACGGCCCTGGAATGTCCCCGAGACCCAAACAGGCTCCAGGAAATCTGTGGGCTTTGGGAGGCGTGGACTCCGCGGGCTTCTGAGTCCCAGAGAACAGAGAGGTTGGAGCTGGTGAGGAGATGGTGCGGGGACAAACACCCATGTCTGAGGGACTGATGGCCTCCGGAGATGGCCGGCTCCGTTCCGCACACACATTCCTTCAGTTGTGGAACCCGGCTGCGGTGGCCTCTATGAAGTCCCGAACTTCAGTCTCCTTCGGGCACTGGACATGTCGCTGCCGTTGGATGCGACCACCAGCAGCAGCATCGGCCGTGCCCGGGGGTGTGTGGGCAGGACCACCCCAAGGCCAGCTCGCGGTCCTTCAGCGTCCCTGCCGCCAGCAGCCCCGGGCCCTTCACTAGCACGGCAGCGAACATCCACACGGGGCTGATGGCGGGAGAACCCACACAGCTCTTCCAGCATCGTTAAAAATGTTCACAAATGTTTGTGGTAAAACACAGACAACATAAACTTTGTGACCTTAATGAGTTTCAAGTGCTCGACTCACTGGATTTAAGCACATTCACACGGTAGTGCACGCTCACCACCGTCCAGCCGGAGAACGTTTTTATCTCTCCAAACTGAAACTCTGTCTGCACTAAACAACCCCGTATTGCCTGTCCCCAGCCCCCGGCACCACCATCCTGCTTTTTCTCCATGAATGGGACTCCTCGGGGGACGTCATATGAGACAGCCACACGACATCTGTCCTTCTGTGTCTGGCTGATCGTGTCCTCAGGTCCATGCACGCTGAAGCAGGTGTCCGGACGTCCTTCCTTTGTCCGGCTGAGTATAGTCCACTGTGCATATGGACCACATTTTATTTATCTATTTGTCCATCAGCAGACACTGGGGCTGCTCCCACCTCTTGGCTATTGTGAATAATGTTGCTATGAATGTGGGCACACAAATATCTCTTCAAGACCCTGCTTTTACTTTAGGGGGTATATATTCACTGTCCCTTCTTAACACCCCATTTCGTGCGAATGTTCTATCAGACCAGGGCAGGTGGGGGGACATCTCCAGCGACCCGGACTCAGGGGCTACTAGCGAACGAGCTGACGCCCCTCAGAGTGAGTCGGGGTCCCGGGACCTGCCTCTCAGCACTGGCCTGTTTCTGAAGGAGCTGTTGTGTTCATGCGGAGCTTCAGGGTTCCCCTGAGCAGTGACATGATGGTTTGGGATCCACAGGCACCGCCCCACTGAAATCCTGAGAAAGGAAGTGATGCTCTTCACTGCTGAGCCCCCCAGAAGGCAGGCCCGGGGCCGCACGGAGGCTGACGGCGTGAAGAAGGAGCTGCCGTTTCCCGACCCCCTGCATGTTTCGGGAGCGACTTGCACACGATTCATGCTTTGCTAGTGCGATAGCCTAAGGTATTGATCGAGAAAGAATAAAGATTGAAGTTGATGACTCGCGTGCCTCTCGAGAAGGTAGACAAAGAACAGCAAGTTTAAGTCGACCAAACTGGACGGAAGGGAATCCTGATGAGGGGCCAGGAAAATAGAAACGCACATGGGACACAGAAAACCCGCAGAACCGCCAGCCAGTTATGCAAAAAGATGGATAAAGTTGATACATCTTCAGAGAGCCTGGGGGCGAAAAGACGGGGAACAGCAGGGCAACCTGCAAACCAGAGAACGATGGCAAATACAGGCTTTGCCTATCAAAAGACAACATGAAGATTATAAAACAGCCATTTGCAGTTTATACAAATATTTGGCAAAGGGCTCTTATCCAGAATATGTAAAGAGCTCTTACGAATCAATAAGGAGGAATAGTAATGAGCAATGAACGACGAGTGTATGGAAGCTCACACACTCCTGGTGGGAGGATAGATACATGCAGCCACTTGGGAACACCGTTTGTCAACACCTGGTGCAGCTGAATGCACACGTGTTGGACGACCCGGCCCCTCACCCCGGGAACGAGCCCCACAGAGGAACCTGCCCCCCGCCAGCCCAGGGAAGAATGTCCGCACAAGCGGAGGTCTTTGGAGACAGAAGAACACCCCTGACATGATGCCGAGTAGAAGAATCCAGACACAGGAGAGCACACACAGAGCAGTTGCGTTTCTAGCATTCCCAGCAAAGTGTGGGAAGAGAAGTCAGCACAGCGGGTATTTGGAGGGACAGCGGGTATTTGGGGAGGGGTTGCTTGGGGGCATTTGGCACGCTGGCCAGGCTGTATTTAACGTCACCATGTTGGTGGCGCCACGGTGCTCACCCCATGAGCATTTATTGGGCTCTAGGCTTGTTTGGGCTCGTGGTGTGGTAGATGGCAAGCATGCCCCCGGGGGATGTGTTCTCCCCCAGACTCTCACGGAGCACGGGACGGCTTCTTCTTTGTGAGCTCTGCAGTCTGGCTTCTCTTTTCTTCCATGTCAGTGCACGGCACAAGTTAGAAGAGAGAACTAACAGGCTGTTCCTGGCCCGACGGCCCATCACTGCCGTGAAGGCGGGATCGATCCCACGGTTATCAGCCCAAGTAAATGCTTCCCACCCAGCACAGAAGCTGGCCGTGAGTAATGGCCACAGCTCAATAAAAAGGAGCTGTTTTTATTGTGAAAGTGAATTCTAAATCATACTTTATATTAAATACAAATGAACAGTACTTTCTTTTTGACTATTATTAAGAAACAGCTTGGGCGCCTGGGTGGCTCAGTTGGTTAAGCGACTGCCTTCGGCTCAGGTCATGATCCTGGAGTCCCGGGATCGAGTCCTGCATCGGGCTCCCCGCTCAGCGGGAGGCCTGCTTCTCCCTCTCCCACTCCCCCTGCTTGTGTACACTCTCTCTCTCTCATTCTCTCTCTCAAATAAATAAATAAAATCTTTAAAAAAAAAAAGAAACAGCTTAGCAACAATTAAGATTGAATTATTTGACAAACAAGACTTGCATCTGTACAGAACAATTTTTTTCAATGAAAACTTAACAAGTTACAAATATAGGGTGAGTGATAACAAGAAGGTTTCCCGTAATTTTCCTTTTGCAGCTGGAAAAGTCATGTCTGATGATTTTCTGTGGGTAGGGGCTCATTCTGGGTTGGTGAGAAAAACAGAAGTAACAGCGAAGAATCACAGAACCAGCTCGGGGTGGCATCTTGACAAGCCACCAATGTCAAGGGCTCGCAAACACAGATGCTTGTCAGAACCTCCGATCTGGGACCTGTGTTTTTAAAAGCCCTTAAATGCTCTGAAAATAGCTTTCCTGGTGATTCTAACCATCAGCCAGGATTGTGGATCAATATGGTCCCCCTCAGCTTTTAAAAAGAAAACTCAGCTGTCAGCAGCACGGACAGCGCTCTTGCTATTCAAGTATTTAAAGGAGCCTCGTGCACTGTGGGTGGGAATGCAAGCTGGCGCGGCCACTGTGGAGAACAGTATGGGGGGTCCTCGAAAAGTGAGGAGTAGAGCTACTGTATGATCCAATAATTCCACTACTGGGTATTTACTCAAAGAAAATGAAAAAACTAATTCAAAAAGATACACACACCCCTGTGTTTATTGCAATGTTATTTACAATAGCCAAGATATGAGAGCAACCCAAGTGTCCGTGGATAGGTGAATGGATAAAGAAGATGTGGCATGTGCGTACACACACACACACACACACACACACACACAGAAGGATATTATGCAGCCATCAAAAAGAATGAGATCTTGACATTTGGGACAACGTGGATGGACCCAGAGGGGATTATGCTGAGTGAAATAAGCCAGAGAAAGACAAACACCATACGATTTCACTCATACGTGGAATCTAAAAAATAAAACAAATGAAAAAACGAAAAACAGAATCAGACCCAAAAATACAGGGAATGCACTGATGGGTGCCGGAGGGGAGGGGGCTGGGGGATGGGTGAAGGGGGAGGGAGGTCCAGATTTCCAGTTATGGAGTCAGTCGGGGGATGGCAGGCCCAGCATGGGGACTACAGCGGGTGGGATGATGCTGGTGTTGTACGGGACGTCGGGTCGCTGTACTCGGGGTGAGCGTCTCACGACACACAGAGACCCCGATGGCGCACACCTGAAACCTACGTCAACTATACTTCAATTAAAAAAAAAATAAAAACAAATTTTTACAAAAGGTATTTAAGTGATAGCTGTCTTGCTGACTTTGTTCATAATTATCTTCAACGATTAACCTTTTCCCTGAGTGGCCGAGGTCCTGGGTCCCAGGGCAGGCCATCTGTTTCAGGCATGCCTTGTCTGAATCTAGACTATCTGATCCCTGCTCTGTCCTGGGAGGGCGCAGGGTGGGGAGGCGGCTCTCCTCCGAGGACCACAACCGTAGGGGCACAGCCGACCTGTGAGGCGGGTCAGGACTGAGGAAGCAAACGCAGAGACCCATAGGTGGGTGGGAAACCCAGGTCTGCGGGGCTGCGTTCCAGCAGCCAGAGGCTGGGACAGGACAGGCCAGTGTCTCACCCAGCGCGTGGGCAGGTGGGGACTGGGGAAATCTCCCTCCATGCCTTCGCAGGCTCCTCCACGGGGTCTCCCCAGGAGACCACCATACTTCCTACGGGGTGGCCCAGCCGCCCAGAAACGCATGACTCCAGCTGCGAGGCCTTCTCGGGGTCTACTCTGGGATCCGGCATTTCTGCCATATCCCACTGGCTAAAGCAGGTCTGCAGCCCAGCCCAAGTGTGAGGGGAAGGGGCCACTCAGGGACATGGACCCTGGGACTGCTGGTCATGGGGACCGCCAGGCCGCCATATTCCTCTCTGTTCCTCTTTGCACCGGGATAGAGGGCATCCAGAGCAGGGGCAGGCCAGGGAGAGGGACGGGGTGAGCAAAGAACCAGTCCAACATGCTTTTGTGTTTCCATCCCAGCCTCCACCTCCAAATGTGCGGGGTTTCAAAGGCTCGTTTCCAAGTGTGTTGTTTGGAACTTGGGCCCATCTTATTAGAGACACAGTTGTACGTGTGGCTGGTTTTCTAGGTGGGCCCCCCTAAACAGTCATGTCGCCCGTCTGCCTGTGACTGTGAGGTCATTTCCGCAGCATGGTGTGATTGAAGGAAAGCCCGTGTGCTGGTCTGGAACGCGCAAGAGGGAGAGGGCTCCGTGCTTTCCCGCGTGGGGCGGCAGCCGGCCATCCGCTGTGGCGGGCCCCCCTCCCCGCTCTCAGGCTGCACATGGGCTTGGGGTGCAGGCAGGCTTGGGCTTGAATCTGCCTTTGCCACTTGTTCCCCGGAGGCCTTTGAACTGCTCTCCCCGAGTCTGCACAGAGGAGAGAGGACAGGATCACACACGCAGGGCTCGGGCTCGCCAACCTGCCCCGGGAAGGGGTGCCAGGAGCATGGGCTGTGGGAACAGAGCCCCTAGTCCCCACTGGAAGGGGCAGGAGCAGGGTGAGCCCTCCGGCCAGCTGTCCTCCAAACTCTGAGATTTTAGTGACCCTCCAGAGCCACTGGCGGGGGGAACCTGGGTTTCCACTGTGCGGGGCTTTGCTTTGTCCCAATACCTAGAGATTCCTTCTAAAACGTGTCTTCCCGAATTGCCCAGTGGAGTCAAAGAGTGCATTTCCAAGGCTTGTCTCCAGAATCTCAATTATTTTAAATCTTTCTTTAAGGTGTGAAAATGATCACTGCAGGTTCTCGCTTTAAAATCAGTTACACATTTGCAAAAAAGGAGAATGTACCTAGTGAGACATGCAGTCTCTCTTTCCCACACACACACAGAGTTAGCAGACCTTATGTGAAAATAATGTATTTTTTTCTTAGCTACATTTTGTAATTTTTCAATAGGCATATGTATCAATTTTGTCATTTCATTTTAAACAAAACTCTCTAAGGCCTTGAGACTAAATTCTACTTGCAGAAAGAAGCAGAGAATCTCTGCCTCCCCCTCACTAGGGTATCTACCCCTTGAGACCGGAGGACCTGCAGAGAGGCCCTCGGCAAACGCCAGACTTGCCCCCTACACCGAGGATCACGGCTCCTGCCTCGTCAACCCTGAGAGATGTAGGTCTCAGAGGGATTCTATATGCTAAAGTGTAAGCTATTTTTAGGTAACCAAATTGCAGGAAGTAGATTTCCCTGAAACTGCCAACTTAATCCGTTTTGGGAGGAGCCAAGATGCAAACTCATGCTTGCTTTTCCTGCAGGCCAAGGGGCCCACCTCTGCCCCCAACATCAAGGACTTCTGTCACTGAACAGGATAGGCCATGGGTTCCTCATTTCTTCGTGCTTGGGAGATGGGAATTCGCATCCCACTCTGCTAAAGGGTGACGTGGTATTTCTTGTCCTGTGTTTTGAGTCGGCCAGTGGGCAGCCTTACAAGAGACTTGATAGAAGAGTCAGGACAGGTTTGAAAGGCTGGGTCCCGAGTGCTAAGATGGTTTCTGCTCTGTGCCCGTCCATCCCCGTTCCGACTGCGTCTCTGCCTCCCCTGCGGGAGTGGTGCCGGGTCCCAGGGAAGACGTCAGCGGGGGGCTTGTAGCCTGGGAGCCTCCCGGATTCGTGAGTCCCACCCACCTTTGCTGCCACGCGGGCTGTGAGGCATGAGTGGTAGACGCTGGCCCCTCGGCAGCTCAGGAGGCCCCAGAGGGAAGAGAAGATGTTTCTCTCGTTTAAACCACGGTTTTGTGTTTTTCTTCCCTGGGGAGGGAGGCTGGGGGAGCAGCAAGTGTTCCAACACCACCAAATGCTTCCCCGGCCACCAGGTCTGAGCGGGAGTCATTCCTAAACGGCGTCACCCACTGTGGCGAGTGGCTGGGACCACGCCGCCTGCTATCTTCCCTCCCAGGGTTCGGGTCTGGGTCACTCTGGCCACAATCTCTGCCCAGGTGTGAGAAGAGAGAGACTGACACACTGGGGTCGTGTGGGTCCCGGGTCTCCTGGAGCTGCTGCTGGATTTCTCACGGAAGCTCTGGGTGGAGGAAGATGTGGGGCAAGAATCTGATCTCCGAATTGCCAGTGTGTTCTCAGCTCTAAAACGCTGTAGAGAATACACTGTTTGAAAGACGTCCGGACACCTTCTGTGTTAAGCAGAGACACGTAGAGACAATAGTATGAGGACGCCTGGCGACCCCAAGCCCGGCTGCCGTGGTCATGCGCAGTCTTGCCGTTCCCTCTAGGCAGGGGGTTGTCCGGGTGCGAACCAGCGTGGGCAGCACCGGGGGGACCAGAAGCGCTGGGGTCCAGCCGGGATCGTGAAGCTTGAGGACCACTGCGTCTCTTCCCCCCCGCCCCGTTTGTGGATGGCTTGTTCTCATTGACATTCAGAGCACAGCACGGACTCCGTCTGTTTGTACTGCCACCTCCCTCCCTGTGGCACAGGGACATTTTCCTCTGATACCACGGACATGACGTCACTACCTCTAACAGATGCCCGGCGGATATTCAAACTCTGTTGATTATCCCTAAATTGCCTTTTTACGTGTGGCTTTTAAAATCTGGAACGAAGCGAGGCCCAACACTATGAGGCACAGACTACAAGGGCGCTTAATTCTTTTACTCTCCAAACACCTCTCATCTTATTTATTTCTCTACTTGTTTGTTGGTTGGTTGGGAGGAAACAGGCTCTTTTTCCTATAGACTGTCCCATGTGGTCAGGCTTTTAAGCCTCTGCACTTGTGTGCCCACAGCCCGGTGACACGTATTTCTGTGGGAGCGGAGCGAGTATTAACGCCCTCTGTGAGCACAAGCGACGGTCCACGCCACGACCCCCTTAGCTTCCAGTGGCGCCACGGCCCGCATCATCTCTGCGTCTAGGCTGCATCTCTGCAGGGCTGGCAGGGACGCTGATACGCGACCAGGGGGCCTGGCACGTACTAGGGGCACTGTTACAAATGCTTGAACGAGTGAGCGAAACAACAGGACCGATCACCTGTGTCCACAGCCCCAGAGCAGCATTGGGCCCCACTGCGGACCCAGGACACAGACACCGTCCCCTGGACCCGACGAACATGCCCACGTCTGAGACGCAGGTAGTGACTACGCTCCGGGCTTCTCCAGGCTCTGCCCTGGTCTGGCCACGTCTGCCTGAGATGGAGTGAGTGAAGCCACGGGGACTCCCCTTCACGGCTGGAGGGAACACAGCGTGGAACACGGGTGGTTTCTTACCAACCGAGCTGCTCTTGTAACACAAAGACTGTCAGCTCAGTATGTCGTACATCCGAAACGAACGTGGTATTGAGTTACAATGCTACACTTCAATACAAACACTGTAAAAAAGAACTAGGAACCTAGAGATGGAAATAGCAGTACAAGGTGACCTGTTCTTCCCATGGAGTCCAGCGATCACAATCCTGGGCATCTACCCCACGGAGGAGAGCACCGATGTCTACACGACAATCTGCACACGGGGTTCACAGCAGCTCTGTTCATAATCATCCAAACTCACGAAGATTCACCACGACGTCCTTCACCGAGGAATGGATAGACAAGCCGTGGTCCATCTAGATGATGGAATATTAGTGTTAAAAAGAAACAAGCTCTCAGGCCATGACGAGACATGGAGGAAGCGTTAGTACATTTGCTAAGAGAGAGAAGCCCATCTGGAAAGGCTACACGGTGTGAGAGCTGTTTGGGAAAAGGTAAGACTATGGAGACAGTGAAAAGTCAGGGGTTCCCTGGAGGGGAGGGGTGGGGGGCTGATCAGGGCAGTGGATCGACTCTGTGGGACTCTACATGGTAGATACGTGTCCTTATACATCCGTCCGAATCCACAGAAGGCCCGGCCCCGAGTGAACCCTCACATGAGCTGTGGGCTCTGGGTGATGAGTATGGGCCCATGTAGGTTCGTCACTTGTCACCAATGCCCACTCCGGTAGGGGTGCTGATGGGGGGAGGCTGTGCGTGGTGGGCAGGGGGCATGTGATCTCTGTTCTTTCCCGAGTTTTGCATGAACCTAAAACTGCCCTAGACTAAAATCTGTTTTTTGGAAAAAGGATGGACGAAGGTACCTGGAACGGGAAACCTGGGAGGAGGCAGCGAGCAGGTCTGGGGAGCACCCACCGCCGTGCGTGTCCCCGCCCCCAGCCCGGCAGCTGCTCCGTCCTCTGCGGGCCCCTGTGTCTTCCCCTCAGGCAGCATCCCCACATTCTATGTTTATTTCACAACAGGGTCGTGTTTCTCAAGTTGCTGTGAACAGAAACAAAATAGTAGGTGCGGAAATGGCTTTAGATCTTCAGAAGAAAGCCACCCCATAAATCCAACTCATTATCCCTAATAAAATGATTCAGGACCTCCATCTCCTATTTGTCCACTTCATCAAATAGAAAACACTCTCCATCCTTCCCCTCTCCGGCTCGTCCCAGCCCTCTCTCCCCCACCTCCTCTGGAGAATCTGGTTTCGGTTACTCATGGGGCAGAGTTTATATTTGCTCCTATAACCTCTCCAAGATCTCTCTCATTTTAACAACTCTGTAGACATAAAGGAGGATGGGGACCCGCCACCTCATTTCCCTTCCCCTCCAGATTTAAGCTGAGTCTGGGGTCTGGCACAGGTGCTCAGGGCCCCCGAGGGGCGACCGGGACAGGCGCCAAGTCCTCGTGACAAAGCTCACGCCGACCTCCCTCACCCCATGCCTCTGGCAGGGGAGCAGCTGAACTAGCTTTCGTCAGAGGGGGGTCTTCTGAGGGGGTTACAATGCCAAATGGTTTCCTTCCATGCCCAGAGGCAGACTAGCCTGAGAGGGGTGAGATGTGTTTCCTGGGGAGACCAGGTTCCTCTGCAAAATGGGGATGCTAGCGTCTCCCTTTGAACTCCACTAGTGAACCTGGTGAGCGTGAGGGGTGGGAGGAGTCTGAGGCTGTCCCTGCCATAGGATTTCTCTGCCAGGAACAGGCTGGCTGGAAGCGAGAGACCATCCCTCCAGCTTGGAGCACTCAGGCTCTGCAGCTGGGCCCTCTGGACGTGTCCAGGGAGAGTGAGCTTTCAGGCTGGGGGTCTCGCCCTCAGTGCCTCGCCTCCCCACGAGACCGCCTCCCATTCCGGAAGCTTCTCTGAGTCTTGATAAGCCACCAGCCCCCCATTTTCCTCAAATATGTATCTCACCTGATGTGAACTTCTGAGAAAAGTTGTTTTGAAACTGTAGACTTGTTTGCAGTGTTTTATGATCGTTGTTCTCCGTTTCTCCTTTATTCATGTCGACCTAACAGCACTGGCGAGTTTCTACCGAGGATTCGAGGTCCTGGGTTGGTGTGGTGGCCAGCTGGTCCCTTGCAGCCCCACATCCCCACCACGTCTTCGCTTTGTAAAATACAACAATGCCATCTTTTAAAGAATGAATGTCCAACTGTGGCAGTGCCCATTACAGAAAAGGCTACTATTTCTCTAGTAAACTGCCTTTGAAATTTGGTCAGAATCAGCTGTCCCAATTGTGTGGTTCTAGCGCCAGACCCCTTTCCATTCCCCGGATCTTTTTTGTCCATACTTTCAAAGAATGTGCACTGCCTCAACTCCTGGAAACTCACCATAATCTGTAAATCAGATGATGTTAGCTCGCCAAATGAGTTCTTATGTTTAAATGTTATCAGGGTTATGTATTGTGCACTTCAGTGGGACTTTTAGATTCAGTTACCAAATACGCAAAAGCCTGTGGGAAGTTCCGTTGGGATTGCACTGATCCTATAGATCAGTTTCTGCAGAACTGACATCTTCACAAGACTACATCTGTCCACCCAGGACGAATGTGCATTTTCTTGCCTCGGGAAGACAGTTCACGATGCATCTGATTTTCAAAGCGGCGATAGAATGAAAAAGTGTAAGAATGGCTGCCGTGTGAGGAATAACTCAACAGAACAGGAGAAAGTGCCCTGGACGGGAAGGGCACACTCCTCTTGTCATGGCCGGGGTCTTGCTGCATCTGCACCAGGCCAGACTGAGAGCTGAAGCCTGTAGCAGTGGCAGGGTGCAGGGCACGGGCGTGGCGGGGCCTCGCAGGGACGGGGACGACAGACAGACAAGGGAGGCTCCAGAAAGCTGCAGGGCAATCTCTGCTGGCTGAGGACCTCGGGCTGCTGATGCTTCCAGCATGACCAAATGTGACCGAATGGAGCTAAGTGCTTCAGCTGCCCCTGTCGAGAGAGCAGGCACTTCAAGAGGAGGGGAGGAATCCTTAGCTCCCGGCTGACTGTAGATGCCAGGCTGCTCATTCTCTCCAGATGCGCTCAGTTGGGTTGATGACTGTTGACCATTCCAGGCCCTGGCAGCTTGCCCCCTGCCATGCTGACGTCTTCAGTTTCACACCTTGGAGTTAGTGAGAGAAAAAATTGGGTAAAACCTACAGTTGTTCCTTAAAAACAATAAAAATGAGGGTTATCTCCTGCAGACAGGCTACCATCCTATGGTCCTTGAACGAACCACTCACCTGCCACCCAGCCCCCCTTACCTGCCTCCTCCCAGCCACCTGCTCCCTCAGGTGCTGTGGGGTCACTCTGCTGCTCATCAGCCTCCTCTTTTTATTAAGAACATGAATTTTTCTGATTATAAAAGCAATGCATGCTTGTCATAGAGAATTTAGAACAGAAAAAACAGTATAAAAACAAAGCCATGACCTCAAAATAAGGGAATGGATGCAAAATTATATGTAAAGTATTACAACTTTGTAACAGAACTATAACAATTTTGTATCTATGAATAGATCAAAGGATGGAATGGTCCACGGAAGATATCCACGTCCTCGCCTCACCAGCCCCGGGGCCAAACGGGGCTGTGCAGGGCTGTCTTTTCACTTGGGGCTCGGGGCCTCCACCTGTGCAGGGCACATCTTGACCCCGATTGCCTCATTTCCCAACTTGTTTTGGGTTTGTCCTCAGAAACGAGTTTCCACAGCACCTGGACCAGACAAGACCCCCGACATTGTCCCCCTGCACCACCTCGGAGAAGGGTCTGCAGCCTCTGGTCCTGGTGAGCCAAGCTTCAGAGCGGGGCCGGGGGCTTGCTGGGAGGGGGGGTTCATCCTCCCATCCTTTCCCGCCCCCAGCAGAGGTGCAGAGTCCTCCTCCCCCAGCCAAAGTGAAGCCTTCCTGCCCATAGGTGCCTGGCGGGGCCACCATCCAGTGGCTGAGCAGAGGCAAACCTCGGGTCCCCGCTGTCACGCACCTGACCCACACATGCAGGCGCCGAGGCGCAGTTCCCTACAGCATCCTTCCTTATACCTCGTGGCACTTTCTAAACATTCTACAATTAACATTTTACATCACAAAAAGTCCTGCACAAAAAAAGTCAAGAACCGGAAAGAGTTAGTGTGCTGCATATTTTTGGTGGGATGGTTGGTGAAAAGTTTGCATTTCAGAAATGTCCTATCATTTACGCAGCTCTCTCTGAGAGCCGCTTCCCAACATCGCGATCTCCTACACGACCTCTGCACCGACGGGATTGTCAAACTTCCATTCTGCTGGCAAGGCCCCAGAGCAGGGTGAGCACCAGCCTGCTTCCCGTCCTGCAGCCCCAGGGATCACAGAGGGACTCCTCCGTGCCTGCATCCTTTCCCAGGCGAAATTATCCAAAAGGAACCAAGAACGCCCTGTGATGACAAAGCGAGCTCCCATGTGGAGGCAGGGGAGGCGGCGTGGCTGCGCTCAGGCCCTGGAGCTGCCTCTGGGGTGATGGGGGTCCAGTCCTCTCCACAGCAGTCTCAGGGGCGGGCGGCGTGGGACACCCCTGCGCGTACCACCCACCACGCCCGTCCCTCTGGTGCAGCAGGCTTCCGGATCCGTCCACACCACCCTCTCGCGATAGGGCAGGCTCTGCACTTGCTATCTCATTGAATCCTGTCCGGGTTTTCCAATTTCCAGTTTACGGATAAGGAACCTGGACGCTTAGCCAGGTTGGAGGATGCAGACAGAATCGCATTGTGGAGCTGGCGTTCCTCTTCCTGGAGACTGTGTAAGCCGGGTTCCACGGCCACCCTGGTAGAAGTGACTCCCGGGGGTTACTGCTTCCAGCTAAAGCATCTCGGGACACACTGCGGGCGGCGGGAGGGATGACACTGTGGGCTCAGCATGCTCCAGCTGTCGGGTTCAGCCCCACATTGCTGAGGTTCTGCTCTGCGGCTCCATCCTGGCTCACGAAGGGTTTGTCACTGTCTGTGGGGGCCGTGGGGTGCCGAGGTGGTCACACGGCGAGCACGCTGCGGCGGTCGGCCGCAGGACCCACGGTGAGGTTGTGCCAGCAACAGGGCAGCCCGCAGACCTCCTCGTCCAGCACTCGACGTTTCCTCGAGACTCTCTGAGGGAGACATTCACACTCTCCCCGCACCGGCCGCCACCCCATGGAGCTGCTGCTTCCTGACCCCTGTCCCGGGGGCCGAGGGCAGCATGCATGCCTCGCCGTCTGCACACCTACCAGCCCTGTCATTTACGCCCCAGTCTCGAAAGAAGGATGAGCCATGCAGAGCACATTTTACTCCATCAAATATTTAACATCTACTTTATGACGTGGAGGACATTCATCACCAGCCATTTCAGCAGCGATATATTTTTGATGATTGCCCTGCCAAACTTTTTGCCTGTAACAAGGCAAACACGACAGCTTGCTCCCCAGGATGAGCTGGGTTGTACCTGCAGTGAGAATGTGGAAAAGCAAGTGCTTCCTGTTGGGTGGTGCACGGAAGGCACATAGAAGAAAAGACGTCTGTTTCCTGAGAGCATTTGCAAACCCCAGACCGCTCCTCTGCACGCCTTTGCATACTGAGCTCCCGGGGGCTCTGCAGATCCTGAGACGTGGGAGCGCATCTTTTGCAATGAGAGCAGACTTAGAGGTATTCACATCTCCAGTGGATTTAGGGGAAGTATTTGTATTTCTTGGGAAGTATTTGTAAATATTTCTAAGCTGAATGCTCAAGCTCTGGCTTCTGAGAGCTCCTCAAGTGTCTTCAATAAGACAGTTTGAAGAGGTTCTCTCCTCCGTGGGGGTGGGCCCTGCAAGGACGGGAAAGTCAAGTCTCAGGCAGGGGTGCTTTCCCAGCTGGGATCCGCCCCCTCCCTGGGGGAGGGAGGGAACTGGCGGGAGAGCGGGTGAGAAGGCTTGTGGCCCAGCTGCGCCCCGAGAACAGCATCGGGAAAGGAGGGTTTGCAGACGGGACCCGTGGCGGGAGGGTCCGTCCACCCTGGTCAGCAGCCTCTTAGCCACATGGCTCTGGGCAGATTGCTTAACCTGGAGAACCAGAGCAATAAAAGTGGTAACAGCAATTTTATATTCACGAGGTCACTGGGGGGATTAAATCCCTTGGCACAGTGCCCATCGGACCATGAGCGGCCATGGAAGGGGACATGTAGGCACCAGTGACAGGCTGGCCATTTAAACGTTCCGAACCCTGTTTCCTCAACTGCAACACGGGAATAACTCCCGAACTGTTGGGGCGGCACGCCGGACGCGGGGTCAGCCCTCTATCACCACCACACTCTTCCCCGACACACACGCGCTGTGGCCCCACAGTGGCCCGTCACCAGGGCGCTGTGGGTCTAGGAGGCCCTGGAGAGAGGGCAGGCGTCCTGTTTCTGAAACTCAGCCCACCCTTCAAGGTAGGCTGCCCGGCACCAAGGTCTTCAGACAAGAGTAACTCAGGCTCTGCTAGGACGTTTCAGAGCTGTTTGGAGCCGTGGTGGTGTTCTCGAAATAAGGTGAGGTGCTCACTTCCAGATGGCAGGGCTCGATGACTGATGAAGGGGCCCCAGGAGGGGGCGGCAGGGTTGAGACACTCGGAGGGAAGACGAGGAGGCGGCCCAGCGGGCCCCTCATGGATGGATGCGGGTCGGCGGCGGGCGCTGGGGGGGACCAGCAGGGCAACACAGGCTTGGGGACGTGGTCTCAGTCAGCTCAGCTGCTGTAACAAAGCACCAGGGGTGGGCAGTTTAGACGGGAAGACCCCTACAGTCCTGGGGGCTGGACTTCCAGCTCAGGGTGTCGGCAGGCCTGGTTCACCTGAGGCCTCTCCCCTGGGGCCACACAGGGTCATCCTTCTGTGCGTGTCTGTGTCCCTAATCTCTGCTGATAAAGACACAGTCATGGTGGATCAGGCCCACCCCAGTGACCTCATTTTAACTTAAATACCTCCTGTCTGCAAACACAGTCCCATGCCCCGGGCTGGGGTTCCAACATGGACCCGGGAACACGACTCAGCCCTTCACAGAGGTCGAGCATGATTCGTGGGCCTGTGACTTTCCCGACAGGAACTGAAGGGGGGACTGGGGACCACGCTCTGGGGCCCTGATCCCTGCTGCCCGCCTCCAGCTGGCTCCATGTATGAGTCTCACATTCATCGTGGGGGCCCCGAGCCCCAGGGTGCGACTGGACCCCATTAATATGATAAATAATCAGAGCATAGAAACAGCTTGTTGATAGATGTCAACCCCACATAGTAGTTAGTCCATTATAATCATTCACTGACAGAAATGATTTTGTCTGCAAGACAGGAGCTTATACTATCCCAAGGGAAACCATGTAAGAACCCTCACCTTGCTCAGCCCAAATCAGAGGCCTCCACCAACTATCTCTTCTTGAAATCTAACTTCTCTGAGTCATGTTTTTCATCCTGCTGCTTAACCCATTAACGGGTCAGGCAAGTGCTGACTGTGTCCTTGAAGGAGAATTGTTTTTGTCATTTTGCAAGCCATCCTCTGATAACATGTATACCTGTAAAAATAGTAAAAACTTTCTAAAAAAAGTCAATACAAATTCTTCAAGAGGAAATATCTATAAACTTCATATCTGAAATATTCTGTCCTCTATCACTGACCCGACGGAAGCAATTGTTTCATAAGTAGACTTTTGACAACTTGAAGATTCTCCAGAGTACACTATGAACCTAAGGACAACCAATAAAACTTCATGACCTAAGGCAAGATGTGAAGATGAAGATGAGACAGAGCAATACCTGTATTTTTCAAAGTGAATATCCAGATCCGTCTGGGAACTTGGGGGGATGGTGCAGGATCCAGGAAAACTGTGTAAAACAGAAAGGATGTGGTCCATAAAAGGAAGAGGGTGAGGGTACTTACATCTGTGTTCACACTCAAAGGCATGAGCCAACAGGGAGAATGATGGGCAGAAATGCTGTGAGGAGAAAATTGGACAAGACAGAGGGTACAAGAGGGTTTGGATAAATGTATCCCTGCTGACTTAACACTAAAGAGAAGACGCAAGTGTCCTGAGGCCACGCTGGTCTGTGCAGCTGAGGACACACTGTCCGAGAAAACCCAGGCACGCAAGCAGGCGAGGACTCCGTGGGCGCACGCTCCCTCCCCGGGGCTGCTGCTGGCCAGGCCTGCCCCGTAGGCTGCAGGAGGCGGGAACACAGCCCTGAGGGCAGATGACTCAGCAGAAGCTCTGCAAAAGTATTCCACAGAGACAGACGTGAAGATTCCATCTGACCCCACTTACTCACCAGCATCTGGCAAGTATACTCGTGAAAAGAATTACTGAAGGAAATTTCCCTCTTTCCAATTTTTTTTTGGAGCCAAGAATGTTCAACAACACATCTGTACATAAATATTAGCCTCACATTTATCATTGCTACTTTCCTTGAGAGAGAGAGAAAGGAACAGAGGGAGAGGGAGAAAGGGGGAGGTAAATAAGGAAAGGAAGAATACATTTCAATCGTCAGTCATACCTCAGCTGGAGGTATAATAAAGCTGGAAAAAGAAATCTAACATCATGAATAAAGGCTACTTGCGTTTTAATGGGAGGGAGAAAGGGAAGGGAGTTCTGGTTCAAGATGGTGATGTAGGAAAACCCTGAACTCACCTCCTCCCCAGAACCTGGCAAATCACACCTGTTCATAGAACAGTTCCTCCTGAAGAACTGAGGGCTGACCGACAACTAGTGAACAACCAGAGACTGAGAATGGAGAGAGAGAGAGGGAGATGCAGTAACAAAGGGAACTCCACCCTAGAGTAGCCAAAACAATCCTGAGAAAGAACAAAGCTGGAGGTATCATCCTCCCAGACTTCACGGTGTACTACAAAGCTATAGTCGTCAGAACAGTATGGTGCTGGCACAAAAATAGACACATGGATCAATGCATCATAATAGAGTACCCAGAAATAAACCCACCCTTATACAATCAATTAATCTACAACAAAGGAGGCAAGAACATACAGTGGGAAAAAGTCTCTTCAACAGATGGTGTTGGGAAAACTGGACAGCTACATGCAAAACAGTGAAACTGGACGACTTATTGGTACCACACACAAAAATAAACTCAAAATGGATTAAAGACCTAAATATGAAACGTGAAACCATAAAAACCTTATAAAAGAGCACAGGTAGTAATTTCTCTGACATCGGACATAGCAATATTTTTCTAGATATGTCTCCTGAGGCAAGGGAAATAAAAGCAAAAATAAACTGTTGGGACTACATCAAAATAAAAAGCTTTTGCACAGCAAAGGAAACCATCAACAAAACAAAAAGACAACCTACTGAATGGGAGAGGATATTTTCAAATGACATAACCAATAAATGGTTAGTATCCAAAATATGTAAAGAACTCATACAACTAACATCAAAATTCCCCAGATAATCCTATTAAAAATGGGCAGAAGACACGAATAGACATATCTCCAAAGAAGGCATCCAGATGGCCAACAGACACATGAAAAGATTCTCAACCTCACTGATCATCAGGGAAATGCAGACCAAAACCACAATGAGATACCACCTCACACCAGTCAGAATGGCTAAAACTAACATGTCAGGAAATGACAGATATTATCAAGGATGCAGAGAAAGGGGAACCCTCTTACACTGCTGGTGGGAATGCAAGCTGGTGCAGCCACTCTGGAAAACAGTATGGAGGTTCCTCAAGGAGTTGAAAATAAAAATACCATGGGATCTAATAATTCCTCTATTGTGTATTCACCCAGGAAAAATGAAAACACTAACTTGAAAAGGTACATGCACCCCTCTGTTCACTGTAACATTATTTACAATCACCAAGATATGGAAGCAGCCTAAGTGTCTGTCGATAGACTGATGGAGAAATGTGCTATAAATACACAATGGAATATTACTCAGCCATTAAAAAGGATGAGACCATGCCCTTTGAGACAACATGGATGGACCTAGAAAGTATAATGCTAAGTGAAAGAAGTCAGAATGAAAGACAAATAGCACATGATTCCACTTGTAAACGGAATATAAAAAAAGAATAAACAAAAAGCAGAATCAGTCCTATAAAGACAGAGAACAAACTGATGGTTGCCAGAGGGGAAGGGGGTGGGGATTGGGCAAAATGGGTGAAGGGAAGAGGAAGAAATAGGCTTCCAGTGACGGAATGAGTAAGTCATGGGAATAAAAACAGAGGATAAGAAAAATAGTCAGTGATACTGTAACAGGGACATAGCAGGACAGATGGCAGCTATTCTCGTGGTGAGCCCAGCATAGTGTATAAACTTGTCAAATCACCAGGTAGGACGCCTGACATTAATGTAACACTGTGTGTCAGCTGTACTCAAATTAAAAAAAATAATCGAGCAAAATAAAATAAAGAGAACATAAGCATTTATGTGAGAAAAAGAAGAAGAAATTAAAGGGAAAAAAAGATTCAACCTTATGCAAAATATATTCTTAGACCACCATGGAATTAAATTAAAATCAACAAAAGAAAAACATCTGGAAAATCACCAAACCTTTGGAAACTAAATATCACAGTTTTAAATAACCTATGATTCAAAGAAGAAAGCAAAAGGAAAACAAGACAGTATTTTAAACTGATTGAGAATAAAACAGCATATCAGAATTTGTGGGACGATACTAAAGCCATAGTTAGAAGGACATTTATAGTATTAAATACATATATTAGGGAGGAAAAAGGTTGCAAATGAGTTATCTCAGATTCCGCCATAAGAAACCAGAGAAAGTGGGGCACAGGAAACAAAACATAACCAAAAGAAAAGAAATAATAGGGGCGCCTGGGTGGCTCAGTCATTAAGCGTCTGCCTTTGGCTCAGGTCACGATCCCAGGGTCCTGGGATCAAGCCCCTCATTGAGCTCCCTGCTCAGTGGGGAGCCTGCTTCTCCCTCTCCCACTCCCCCTGCTTGTGTTCCCTTTCTCGCTATATCTCTCTCTGTGTCAAATAAATAAATAAGTAAAACTCTTTAAACAAAAAAATAAAAAATAAATAATAAAAATCAGATCAGAAACCAAGTAAATGTAAAATAGGAAAATAAGAGAGAAAAATCAGCAAAACCAAAAGCTCTTTCTTTGAGAAAATCGATATTGATAAGCTTTGAATCTTGCTGAATCTTGATAAGAAAGATGACATAAGTTACCAATAACAGGAAGGAGAGATGTCCTATCAGCACACTGTCCAAAGATAATACTACCCTGTAAGGAATGCTAGGAACCACTGTATCTCAATAAATTCAACAACTTGATGAATGGACAAATTACTGAAAGGCACAGACACCTCAGGTCATTCAAGGAGAAATAGGCAATCTGCATTGGGGCGCCTGGGTGGTTCAGTCAGTTGAACACCTAACTCTTGATTTTGGCTCAGGTCATGATCTCAGGGTCGTGAGACCGAGCTGGGCATCAGGCTCTGTGCTGGGTGTGGAGTCTGCTTGGGATTATCTCTCTCCCTCTGCCCCTATTCATGCTCTCTCTCTATTTTAAAAAATAAAAATAGCTCTGCATCTATTACAGACATTTATTTTGTAATAATTAAAATCCTTCCCTCCTTCCTTCATATCTTCGATGAGATTCTGGAGCACTGATAAAAAGGCATTAGGTAAAAATGAATGAAATATGAACAAAGCACAGACTTTACTTGTTATTAACTTATCAATACTTGTTCATTAATTGTAGCAAGTGAAACCATAGTAACATAAGATGTTATAATAGGGGAAACTGGGTGTAAGGTTTATGAGGACTCCTGCTACAATCTTTGCAAGATTTCTGTCAATCTAAAACTCTTCAAAAATAAAATGTTTATTTTAAAAGAAGGTGATAAATAATATGGCACTACCCACCCCCTACATACACATATACACACAAATCCCTCCCACAAATTTAAGTCCAGGTCAGGATGACTTCAATGGTGCATTCTACCAGATATTTAGGGAAGAAACAATGCAAATCATGCAGAAATTTTTCTAGAAAATTGAGTAGGAAGAAGATATACTTCTTTACTTCATGGTGAGGCTACCATCTCCTGATACCCAACCTGATAAAGGCATTGCAAGAAAATTGCAGACCAACATACCCCATGATTATAGACACAAAAATTGTGATGTTTTAGGAAATCAGTCCAGAGATACAATTCATCCTCATAATTCATGCATTCCACATTTGTGAATTCCCCTACTTGCTGAAAAGTATTTGTTACTCCCAAGCCAATACTCAGGAAGAGCGTGAAAGGTCTGTGTCCTGACCAGCAGGTTGACGGCTGAGGTTCCAGGAAGAGACGCTCTGCCTTTTGTCAGCTCTCAGTTTGGGGCCGCTTAAAAAAATTTAAATAGATGATTTTCCAGGAAAATATAAATAACAAAATTTGACTTGGTTAAAACAAACTCTAAGGAGATGAACAAAAGCAAAAGAAATTGTGAAAATACTTTTAAAATATGCTATAAATTCCAGACATGACAAAGAGAAGATGGATACATTTGGCTCCATAAAAACTTTACACAGAGTAACAAAGAATGCCATTTCACCAGGAAGTAAAAATCACTTGCATTACACATAAGAAACACAGAGCTCCTTAATATATAAAAGGCTCATACAAATCAACAAGAAGATGAACAATCCTTTAGATCAGGCCTACAAAGGACTTGAACAGGTGGTTCACAGACAAAGGAATAGCTGTAGCAATTTACAGGAACTGAGGGTCAAAACTTCATAACTCACTGAAAAGATGCAAATTTAAACAATGATGAGAGAGCATTTCATATCTATCAGGGAAAAAGTTTGACATTATCCAGTGCTGACAAGAGCATGAGTAACCTTTCTGAGGAGAATATAAATTGGTGTCACCTTCTTTGGAAAGCCACTTGGCAATAATTTTCAACATTTTAAATATGCATGGTCTTTGACCTAGCCACTCCACCGCCTAGGGACTTATCCTACAGAAATACAGTATTGGCATCACTGTGTACCACACACTAGTTTTTGGTAGTGTTCTGAAAAGAAATTGAATGCAAGCTGTCTGCATTTCTCTAAAGAAAGGTGCTGTGTGCTCTGAGAGTAATTCCTTGTTTGCATACAACCTGCTGATGGCTTCACCCAGGGGGTGATTACCAGCTTCTCTTATGCACGCTGAGAAAGCCACCAGCGCTGCCCGGTCAGGTGGAGGTCACTAACTGGTTTCTGGGAAGAGAAGACGCTGCACTTCCTAGCTGCTTGCTCAGAGACCACAGACACGGGAATGCCTTTGTGATGCTGTGGATCTCTCCCAGCAGCTGTGTGGTCCGAGGCAGGCGGGCGGATTAGTAACGGGCTGGTGCTCGGCGGCAAAGCCTGGGCCTTCTGGGGAGAACCCCTGCCGTCTGCGCACATCAGCAACATGGTCTGAGGGACCGGTCAGGCCGAGGGGCCCAGGCCCCCAGATGTGCAGGGAAGCAAGAGGGCTCTTCGCGTATTTAGAAATCACAGTGTGTTTTCCCTTTGGTTATCACCGTGAAGAAAAATGAGATGTGAAGGGCAGTCCTTGTGTTCTTTAGAGGAGTTTATTATAACAGGAGCTATTGAATCTGCTGGAACTTGATCGTGTTCAGACGCTAAATAAATACAAAGCACTGTTAATGGACAGACATCTCAGGACTGCTGTATTTGTCCAAGCATTGGTCTGGCATTTAAAACAGATCCTACAGCATTTTCCACAAGGTGCACTCCAGGTCCTGATGAGCTTTCGTTGTCTTGGGAGGCCCTCATGCACTTACCCGACCATCACCTGGGCTCAAGCAGGTACATGGGCACACTCTTCTGTCACTGGACTCTAGATGTTTTTCATGAACACCACTTATTTGCTGGGAGCGTGTGAGCTTTGGCTGTGACAGGGCCACACGTCTGGGGGTGGCAACAGTGAAGCAGCCGAGTTGAAAATATTATAACCACACAAAGCCAGGCCAGCGTGCTCCTGCTCTTGGACAGTCTCCCCAGGCACCCGCCCCCAGCGGCATCCGACCCCCAGCTCCAGAGCCTGGGCGCCTGTGCAGGTCTTCACCCTGGGCTTCCCTGGGCAGGGCAGGGAATGCACAGACAGGACCAAAGCTCCCACAAGTCCTCTGTTGACACTCCTGTCTCAAGGCCCCATTTCTCTTTCTCCTCCCTCCAACAATGGGTGACCGGGCTTCCTCCAGGCCCACAGGACCTGCAACTGTCCCTTCTGGACCCCGCCTTCAGCCTCCGCACCTCCTTCTCTGCACATGGCCCCAGAGGTCTTACTGGCAGCTCTGTTCTGGCTCATCTTCCTCAATGCAACTCATTTGCTCTCTTTGTTCCTTTGCCAGACACTGTCCCGCACAGGGTGGGGAAGAAGTTTATACATAAAGTTATTCTCATTTTTTCCCTGTGAAAGCGTCGAGTTTCTTGCCTTGCTTTAATTTTTCAAGCACACACTCTGTGGTAGGTGTTGGGGAGGCAACATTGACCAAACATACTTTCTGTCCTGAAGAAGTTTACTGTTTCCGGCTTTGACAGCTTGGACAAACTTCTCTAGGGCAGAAAAAAGACAGGGAACTGGTTGTTGGTCTAAGAGTTGGTTTTTATCCCACTGAGCAAGCCCTTACGTTTCATCCTCTGAAGAGCACACACCTTGGTGAGGCTCCAGGAAGAAGATTCTATTGTAAGGTGCTGCTTTCCCAAGAATTCCCAACAAGAGACTGCATGAGGGCCATCTTGGGAGCACCTCTGGATTTCCTTTTACAAGCCTTTGCCTTGACAAGGATCTATGTCCTTGAGCTTTTTGCAAGGTGCTAGTGTAGTTTCCCAGGAGTTGAGACTATAAATTAGCTATAGTCTACCAAAACAGATAGTAAATTCTAAATTTTTTCTCTCCTCCTACAGCTTTCCAACAAGAGAAAAAACATAAATTTATCTTCTAACCTGCTAGGAAACTGCTGGCTTATAAAAAGCATCTTAAGGTTTTGGACAAACAACGGATTGGAGGTCTGGAGCTAATAATGCTTAAACGTCCATTGTCTCTCTTTTTTAAGATATAACTCACCAGCGCCAGTGCTTGGAATATTTCTTCAGCATTTGCCATTGGCTCACTGATGTTCTTACACATCTTGCAGATCGAGGAGCGTTACGTGAGCAACTGGAAGAGGCCCTTGACCGGAAGCAATGTGAGGCTACGACCGTCCCCTGCTCACTCACTGGTATCCCAGCTCTGCCCAGGTATATGCGATGTACCCCATAATTATTTTGTTTAACGAATGAGCAAATGAGAGAAAAGGAATCTGGAATCATGTCAAGCTTTTCATAATCCCGACACACTCCGTGACAAGACAAATCCTTTCAAATGTAAAAGAGAAAAATGTGATTTTTGTCCTTCTTACAGAGCTTCTTCGATGTTGTTGTTGAAGATACAGGCATGGAGACAGTCCTCTGGCGTGAACTGCACGCTGGATGCCGTGGTTTGACCCTGGAGCAGGACGGTGGTGCCCTGGGTCCCAGACGGCGTGAGCTTCCTTAGGCAGCACGCGGGGCACGGTCCTCGTCGATGCACACTGGGGGAGACCATGTAATACGTGGATGTAATTGCTCAAATTATACGTATCATAGACCCAGATGTTGTTGTTTATAGGTCATTCTTCCCAAGATCTCAGGGCTGATGTGAGTCTTGAGATGCATCATCCTGCTTCCTGCAGGTACGTGCTGGAATTCTGGAGATTACCGGGGTTGGGGTGTCCCCGTGGCTGCACACTTTCAAAAGCTGCAGTGAAAAGACCCCAGGAGCACCAAACACAGTAAGAAACTGGGTCCTTGTTCAAAAAAGGAAAGAAGTAGTAACTGTAACTTAAATATTTGGGTTAGTCACATTTTAATAAATAAAGATTTAATTTTAAAAAATCAAAACAGATTTTAAGCTCTGGTTCTAGGCTGGTAACATCAGTGACTGGCTCAAGACTCGTGGTGATGCCTTCATTCCTGACGCTGACTACCCGCTGCTCAGCGACTTGTGTGGAACTTGGGACTTTCAATAATTTCAGTTTCTTTCATCTGAAATGGACAATTGATAAGAAATGTGTTGCTAGTGGGAGTCTCCTCACTCCTTTCTACTGTGAACTCTATAAGTTTTGGGTAAGAAGCAAACCATACTGGGAATTTGAAGATGGAAGCCTCAGAGCAAATGCCCTCTCCTGTGGGTGTGTGCGGTGGTCGCGGGTGTGAGCTGGGTGAGCCTGTGTGGTGGTGGCGGGTGTGAGCTGGGCAGGTGTGTGCGGTGGTGGTGGTGTGAGCCGGGCGAGCAGCTGCCTGAGCACACGCAGGTGAGCTTCTCCACCAGCCCAGGTAAAGGGGGAACGGGGAAAGAGCCCGTGACGTCGCTCTCTGTCCCTTTCTCACATCAGTAGCCCCATTGCTACCAAAACGCAAGTCACAGAGCAGATGCCCCAACCACATGAACAAACCAACCAAGGATGAATAAATGAACAGGGATTGTAGAGAATATTTAGGCTTTAGAAATCTTCTTGATGTTCGACACTTTCCCGTTTTCCTAGGGAATGCTTTCCTTCTGGTTCTGATTTGCCTTATTTCTTTCCTACTTACGTCAGGAAAGGCCATGTCCTGGAGAAGAGTTTAGGACTCCTAATCTACAGGGAGAAGCTCCAGGTCGCTGCCCCGTCGGCTGTGCGGAAGCCCAAAGGGCACAGACAGCTGCTGCACAAGGACTGGGGTCTTTGGTTAACAGACCACAAAAGGAAGGAGAAAAGCTAAGTTTGCAACTAATACTGAGGGACAATGACAAAATGGGAATGGTCACGGAGCAACTTGGAGATGAAATCATTGCATTTGGAAAATAAACCGAAGTTTTACCGGACATGGCACAGACAAATGCACAGGTCTCAGTGCACGGCCTCACGGCTCCTGGATGCTTTCCAGGAGCTATGCTGGACATTGCATTCATATCCAAAAAAAAAAACAAAAACCAAACCGCACAGAAATTAAGAGCCAAGCAAAATCATGAGCATTTAAAAATACATATAAAAAGTTTTTTTTAAATCAAAATCCTAGGTCATTAAAATATTAAGTCCCACAAAAGGCCTGCAAAACAAAAATTCCTGATGATGAAAGAAATCCACCATGATTCTCAGCAGCAACCACATTTTAACTGTTTTAGCTGTTTCTTTGAGTCGTTATCTAACTACATAACTGCTTATACTGGTTTTTGATTCATTCGCTCTTGTATATCATTTAGCTCCTGAGAGTCACAGAGGTAGTTCTGCCTCCTGCTTCCCCTGGACCATGTGGAAGTGCTTTCAGGGAAGGAGTGAGCCATCCTGCCCAAGCAACTAGGGCGTTCCGCAGTTCCCCATCTGTGCATGTGGTCTCCTGGGCTGGCTGCTTCTAACCTGCCTTGTCATCTAAAGATGCCTTCCCTTCAGTGGCCCTCACTTCCTGCTCCCTCCCCAAAACTCAGTGGTCAGTCCCTCCTGGAATCCCTCCATTCTCCCAGGCTGGCCTTTTTCCAGGACCGCTGGGCTGCTGCGGTCATCCTGGAATGTCCTCTCCCAGCTGAAGACACTGCTTCTGGCTCCCGTGATGCTCTGACTTGATTTAGTGCCTCATTTCAGATGAATACACCTCAAGGTATCTGCCAGAGACAGGTCACTTGGGAAATAAATTTTAAGTTTTTGCATGTCTAAAATATCTTGATTCAGTCATTACATGCAATGTTTGGTGTGGGTATTAGAATATATGTTAAAAATTATTCTCCTTCAGAGTTTTGAAGGCATTGCTCTATTGTCTTTAGTTTTCAAGCTAATGCCATTCATAACTGTGTTCCTTTGAAGGCGGTAGATCTTCTGTTGTTTTTTTTTTAACATTTAAAAATTTTTATTATTGAAGTATAATTGATATATAATGTTGTATTCATTTTAGGTGTACATTGTAACAACTCTGCAGATACTGTAAAATGATCACCACATTACGTCTGTTTTTGACTTTTAACCATTTTGTTTATGCTTTTATGTCCTGAAATTACATAATTATGTAACTTTGTTTTTGTTTTCTTCTAAATTTTTTTAATTTGAGTATAGTTGACACACAATGTTACATTAGTTTCAGGTGTTACAACATGGTGATTGCCCATCTCTATAAGTTACATATGCTCATTACAGTGTAGCTATCATCTGTCACCCTTCAACACTATTACAATATCATTAACTATTTAAATTTTACATTGTAAACTCTAGACTTTAGAAGGTATATTCAATCTGCAGATGCATGCCCTACGACTCTGAGAAATTTTCTTGTATTATTTTTCGGATAATTTCCTCCCCCTAATCTTTTTCTGCCTTTTTCACCTAGAAATCCTGTTACTCAGTAGCTTGACTACCAGATTTACCCTATAGGTCTTTTGTCTTCTCTTTTTTTCCCTTTTTTCTCTTTTCTGAGAGAATCCTTTCCTTTGTCTTCCAGCACTCTTAGATGAACTTTTAAAAATAATTGGCAGATTCTGTTCCAGAACTGTAGTTTGAGAAGCTCCACACACCTGCTCCCCAGTACAACAACCTTAACTAGTGAAAAGTATTTTAGAAACTCAACCATTTAAAGTCTCTGGAAATTTTCCAAAAAGACATATGGAAAATAAAGAAATGTTAATTTAAGACACTTAACGGATTTCAGTAAGAACAGCAAGAGTTTGTGGCTCTTTCCTTTCTCCCAGGTGAGCATGATGGCAGCTTCACTTTGGGCAGGATGCCAAGAACACAGGGACACCTGTCCCTCCGTCTCCCCCACCCCATCAAAGACCATGGTGCTTCTCTGGGAGGGATAGGCCCAGCGTTACTCATCCCCTCTGGGTATGTGTGTCAAGACTAAAGCCCAGGTGAGCACAGCAGAGAGGTTGGTAGATTCATTCCCCAGCCTCTCTTACAGGATGAAGTCTCTACCCCAGGCAGGCAGACTAAGCATATTGAAGCCCTTGTCACCCTCACCCAAGCTTGTTCACAGGGCAGAGTTTCCATGCAGGGAAGGGCAAGTGGAGAAGACCAGAGGCTGCCATCCCCAACCAGTGCTCTGCCTATAAACCAGGGGTGTCATTCTGGGAGAAGAAGATCACTGTCCTGCCCCTGTTCCAGGTCAATGGCTCTGGAAACTTTGCTCATAGGGGAACAGAGAGTTCCAACACTCTCCTCAAAGAAATGGACTTAGGTGGAACAGTGTGGGGGGAGTGCAAGCCTAAGGGAACCAGCAAGGGTTTGGACAGTAAGTAACAAAGCAGAAGCTGGTGTCTTCATGGCAGCAGTAAGCTAAACTGTAGGGCGGCTAAGTTACAGAGAATAACAGGAAAGAAACTAGAAGAAACTTTAAAGTCTGGCCTCACAAATTACCCCTGGCCTGAGTTTAAATGGATCAGAGAGTAGAGCAACTTATGCCTCAGAATATTCCTGAAAACAACAGAGCAATCAGCTGACAGTGGAACATAATAACTGGCATGATACCAAGAGAGAAAGACAGCTTAACAGAGAGGTGAGAGAGACGGTTGGGAGAGTCCTGCGCCCCCAGAGTGCCTGTCCAGGACAGTGCCCTCGGAGGACGGACATCAGAGCTGCTGTACTACCCTGGAAAGAGATTGCAGTGAAATACTCCAGCCAGATCATTAAACAAAGAAGCAAACAAATAGAAAAAACAAGACCTGGTAGGTGGAGGGGTCAGTATCCAGAATGGTGATATATGTTATCTTCATTTTAGATTTTTAACAAAAAATTATAAAACATACAAAGAAACAGGAAAATGTGAACTGTACACAGATAAAACATCAGACAACAGAAGCAGCCTGTGAGTGAGCTCGAATGTGAAAGTTAGCAGACAAATCTCCACGGATTTGCGTCTCCCGGATTTTCATGTAAGTGCAGTCACGCACTCTGCAGTCTCTGCACCTGGCTTCTTTCACCTAGCATAATGTTTTCAAGGGTCACTTACGTTATAACATGTATTTACACTTCATTACATAATGAATACATTTTATGCGATTGTTTTTTAAGTAAGTTGACAAGAAAAAAGAAGAAATGTGCATTTGTATTGCCTTTATACCTTATGTACCTATAAGGTACATAATTACCTTAGGGGACTAAAGGGAACCATGCATAAAGAACAGGAAGGCATGATAACAATCTCATCAAATAAAGAACAAACAGATTTTGGGGCGCCTGGGTGGCTCAGATGGTTAAGCGTCTGCCTTCGGCTCAGGTCATGATCCCAGTGTCCTGGGATCGAGTCCCGCATCGGGCTCCTGACTCAGTGGGGAGTCTGCTTCTTCCTCTCCCTCTGCCTCTCCCACTGCTCATGCTCTCTCTCCCTCTATCTCTGTGTCTCAAATGAATAAATAAAATCTTTAAAAAAAAAAAAAAGAACAAACAGATTTTAAAAAATCAAACAAAGAGATAGAAACCAGAGAAAAAATGAAATGTACATTCTGGAACTGACTTGAAGAATTCACTGGAGGGACTCAACATTTGAGTCAACATTTCACTCTGAAATGACAGAAGGAAGAGTCAGGGAACTTGAAGGTATGCGGTGGGTGTTAGGTCATCTGAGGAGCAGAGAACAAGGAGGGAAGAGAAATGAACATCTACCACTATGTGTACAAGCATTGGAAGAGTCCAAAAAAATAACAGCTGAAAACCCCCCAAATCTGATGACAACAGAGTTTGTGTAATTGCAGTATTGGGCCTGTAGCACACAGAAATGTGATCTATTTTCAGCCACAGCACAAAGGAGTGGAAGGGGTAGGAAAGTGAAGCCAGAGGGACTCACATCCACAAGAACAAGTGAGCCAGAAATTGCAAATAAGGTAAATGTAACCACCTCTCTAAGTGTATCTCTGCTCTCTTTTCTCCCAAAATGTCTTCAGAATACGTGTAATTACATTTTGTAATAATGGTAACAATGAGACAGGTGCATGTGTGTAACAATGATGACACAAAATGAGAAGTGAGGTCTCTACATCACTGGGATTAAGTCAGCATGAATCTGTAGTAGATTGTGATAAGTGTATATTATAACACCTGGGGCAACCACCAAAAATGTAAATAAAAAATACATAACAAAAAAACCATTAACTAAAACCTAACACTAAAAAATTTAACTTAATGCAAAAAAAAGCAATGAAGGAAGATGAAAGAGGGAAAAGCCATAAAACATATAGAAAACAAAATGTAAAACAGCAGACATAAATCTAACCATATCAATAATATCAGATTTAAGTGGATGAAACAATCTAATCAAAAGGTAGAAATTGTTCAGCTGTAATGAAAGAAAACACAAGTTACAATCATATGCAGTGTACAGGTGATACAACTTAGATTCACAGATATAAAATAGGCTAAAAATTAGAGAATAAGGAAAAATATATCATTTAAAAGCAACCATAAAAATGCTGGTGTCATTGCTCCAATATCAGGCAAAAAAAAAAAAAAAAAAAAAAATCCTTTAGAACAAAAAAAGCTACTATAAAGAGGGACATTCTATAAGGATAGGAGAGTGAATTCACCCAGTATATCCAGTAAGATACAACAATGATAAACATATGTGCACCTCACAATATAGCCCCCAATACATGAGGTGACAACTGACAGAATTGAAGGGAGAGGCATGCCCTCAATGATAGTAGGTCCTTCCATTTATTTGTGTCTTCTTTAATTCTATTCATTGATGATGCAGTTTTCAGTGTACAAGTCCTTCACCTCCTTAGTTCATTCCTAGGTATTTTATTCCTTTTGATGCTATCATAAATGGGATTTTCCTACCTTCCCTTTCTGATAGTTCATTGCTAGTTTACAGAAATGCAACTGGGGGCACCTGGGTGGCTCAGTGGGTTAAGCGTCTGCCTTCGGCTCAGGTCATGATCCCAGAGTCCTGGGATCGAACCCCATATCAGGCTCCCTGCTCAGCTGGGAGCCTGCTTCAAAAAAAAATAGAAATGCAACTGATTTTGTATGTTGATTTTGTATCCCAGAACTTAACTGAATTCAGTTATTAGTTCTAACAGATTTTTTTTTTTTTTTGGTGGAGTCTTTAGGGTTTTCAGCACACAAGATTATATTATCTGCAAATAGAGATTAATTTTACTTCTTACTTTCTGATTTGGAAGCTTTTATTTTTTTTTTTCTTGTCTGATTTCTCTGGCTAGGGCTCCTCATACTATGCTTGACATTAGAATCTAAACCTCATTTGCAATCAAAGTCAATTCTGCAGACCAAATTTGTGACTGTGGAGGTGTTTCTGAGAATGGACGTTAACTTAAATACACAATCAGTTACCAAGATGTTAAATTTGTTTACTAACTTTCATAGCTGCAAATGAGTATTGATAGAAATAAATGAGCTCACAAATGTAAGTGGTGAAAATACCAGCAGCTTAGAGGCACTAAGTTGAAAATTTTGATCTGAGTTTCAAAGCGATTACAGGGCTTTTTAACTAACTGCATATGCCAACATGATTTTTTTGAACTTCATGCTGTCTAATGCATAAACTCATGGTGAAATATTTTATATTTTGTGCATTTGATTCCATATGCTCTTGAGAATTTGTCCTATTTTGAGTTTTAACATTTTCTACATCTGGAAAATTGGGGAGCATATTGCTTCCCTGCCCTCTCTAATATTGGACTCATGGTCATGTTTGTGGTTATGTTCTGGCTGGGGTTCTTAAATTCAAGGTGTCATTTGGAAACCAGTGTCTTGGTTTTACTTATTATACTAATGAGGAAATTTGGGAAAGTCTTATGGGGAATTCCTGGCATTCTGCAATCCCCCAAATCTGTCAGAATAGATGATGCCAAATAGTGGGTGTTGGTCTGTCGGACTCTGTTAGTTACTGTTCTTTTTTGGCCAGTTCCCACAATTCAAGCTGAAAATATTAGATATTCACTTTACCAGCTTTCTTTACAGTTAAAGATAGCCATGTGAATGGGATCCAAGGAGAGATCTATTGGAAGATTTCTAGATAATGTTGTCCTCCCTGATAACAGAAGAAAGGAATGTGAGGAGAGCTCCTTTTCCTTTTTTTTTTTTTTCAGCCTTTGGACATATTTGTATAAGGTTATGATAGTCAGAACTGTGGCAGTCATCTTGTGGCAACCAAGTGACAAGACTGAAGAAAAAGGCATTATGTTGATGGAAGATGTAAAAGAATGTATGTAAAACACTAAGATAAGACAGCAAGAGGAAAAGAGAGGAACAAAAGAGGTACAAAACAAACATAAAACATTAACAAAATGGCATTAGTAAGTCCTTACCTATCAGTTATTACTTTAAATATATATGGGTTAAATTCCCCAATTGAAAGACACAGAGTGGCTGAATGGATTAAAAAAAAAAAAAAAAGATCCAATTATATGTTATCTGTAAGAGACTCTCTTTAGCTTTAAGGACACAGAAGGCTGAAACTAAATACGTGAAAAGAGATATTTTATGCAAATGGCAACCGAAAGAAAGCAGGATGGCTATGCTTACATATGCTTGTATCAGACAAAGTAGTCTTTAAGTTAAAAACTGTCACAAGAAACAAAGTCATTATATAATGACAAAAGAGTCACTTCATCAAGAAAATATAATTATAAATATATATGCACCCAACACCAGAGCACCTAAATATGTAAAGAATATTAACAGAACTGAAGAGAGAGTTAGCAGTACAATAATAGCAAGGAGATTCAACACCCCACTTTATAATAATGGATATTGTAATATCTCTCCTGTCATTTCTGATTTTATTTATTTGAGTATTTTCTCTTCTTAATTTAGCTAAGTGTGTGTTGATTTTGTTTACCTTGTGAAAAATCATTGTAGTTTTGTTGATATTTGATATTCAACAAAGGTGCTAAGAACACAAAATAGGAAAAGAATATCTCTTCAACAAATGGTGTTACTGGGCATCCACATGCAGAAAAATGACGTTATCTCACAGCACACACACAAACAAACTCAAAATGGATTAAAGACTTAAACATAAGACCTGAAACCATAAAACTAGAGAAAATAAAACCTAGAGAAAAAATTTCTTGGACAATAATTTTTTGGATCTAACACCAAAAGCACAGGGAACAAAAGTTTAAAAAGAAAAGAAAAATGGGATTACATCAAACTAAAAACTTTTGCACAGCAAAGGAAACAAGCAAGAGAGTGAAAAGGCAACTTATGGAATGGTAGAAAATATTTGCAAACCATCTATCTGATAAGGGGTTAATATCCATAGTATATAAGGAACTCCTTCAACTGAAAAGCAAAAAAGCCAAATAACTCAATTTTTAAAAGAGCAATAGACTATTAGTTTCTTCAAGGAGACATACAAATAGCCAACAGGTATGTAAAATGATTCTCAACATCACTAATCGTCAGGGAAATGCAAATCAAAACCACAGTGAGATGCCACCTCACACCTGTCAGAAATGCTATTATTAGAAAGATGAAAAATAAGTGTTGGTGAGGATGTAGAAAAAAGAGGGAATTTTTGCACACTATTGGTGAGAATGTAAATTGGTACAGTCACTGGAAAACAGTATGGAGGTTCCTCAAAAAATTAAAAATAGGATGACATATGATCCGCAATCTTACTTCTGGGTATATATTCAAAGGAATGGAAATCAAGATTACCTGATACAAGACATATTTGCCCTCCCATGTTCATTACAGCATTATTCACAATAGCCAAGATATGGAAACAACCTAAATGTCCACGGGTGGATGAATAAATAAATAAATAAAATGTGTGTGCGTGTGTGCGTGTGTGTGTGTGTGTCCATACAAAGGAATTATTAATCCTAAAAAAGGAGGAAATCCTGCCAATCGCAAAACGTGGATGGAGCTAGAGGACATTATGCTAAATGAAATAGCAAGACACAGAAAGACGAATACTTGTATGTGAAACCTAAAATGGCCAAACCTGTAGAATCAGAGAGGAGACTGGTGGTTGCTGGGGGCTGGGGGAGGGGGAAGTGGGATTTTGTTGGTCAAAGATTATGAAGTTTTATCTATGCAAGATGAAGACAGAAAAAGGTAACTGTGAGGGGATGGATATGTTAATTAGCTTTATTGGGGTGATAGTGGTGACAATGTGTAGGTATATCAAAACATCAGATTGTACACCTTAAATATGTACAATTTTTATTTGTCAATTATACCTTGATAAAGCAGGGGAAATTTTTTTGAAGACTGAAATCATAACAAGTATCTTCTTTGATTATAATGAAATGGAAGTAGAAATCGGTAACAGAAGGAAAATGGGAAAATTCACCAATATGTGGGAATTAAACAACACACTCAAACAATGAGTCAAAGAAGAAATCACAGTGTGGTCAGAAAAGACACTTGATGTGATTTCAGTCTCCTTAAATTTGTTAAGACTTGTTTTGTGTCCTAACAAGGGATCTATCCTGGAGAAAGTTCTCTGTGTGCATGAGAAGAACGTGTGTTCTGCTGTTGGATGGAATGTTCTGTATATGTCTGTTAGGTCCATTTGGTCCACAGCGTTCCAGATTATAGATTCCTTGTGGATTTTCTGCCTGAATGATCTATCCATTATGTTAAGTGGGGATATTGAAGTCCTGCGCTATTACCGTATGGCTATCTCTTTCTGTCTTCAGATATGTCAATATTTGCTTTGTAATTTTAAGTGCTCTGATGTTGAGTGTGTATATTTATAAATGTTATATCTCCCCATTGACTGGTACTCTGATTATTATATAATGACCTTCTTTGTATCTTATGACACTCTTAGACTTAAGGTTTATTGGTAATATGGTTATCTTTGCTTTCTTTTGCTTACCATTAGCTTGGAATATTATCCCTTCACTTTCAGCCTATGTGTGTCCTTAAAGGTAAAATGAGTCTTGTAGTCACATGTGGTTGGATTCTGTTTTTGTTTTTTTTAATTTCTTTGGTTACTCTATGTCTTTTGATTGGTGCGTTTAATCCATTTACATTTAAAATAATTATTAATAGGTAAGGACTCACTATTGCATTTTGTATGTTCTTTTCTGTCTCTTTTGTGATCATTTGCTCCCTCTCTCACTGTCTTCCTTTAATATTTGATGATATTTGGTAGTGATTTGCTTTGATTCATTTCTCTTTATCTTTTGTGTGCCTATTACAGGTTTTTTTTTTTCTTTGTGGTTAGCTCCAGGCTTGCATAAAATATCTTATTGTTATATGCCATCTATTTTAAACTGATAACATCTTAACTTACAATGCATATAAAACGACAAAACTACACTTTATTCCCCATCACACAAAACAAAAACTTTGTGTTTTTGTTTTCAGAGTCTGCTTCTTTTACTTTTGTGTAGTCATTAACAAATGTTTATATTTTGACTTTTATATCAGGGTTAAAAGTAATTTACATGTGACCACTACAGTGTGACAGCATGCTGAATTTGTCTAAAGTGTTGCCTTTACCAGTACGATTTACACTTTCACGTGCTTCCTTTGGCTGCTCAGTGTGTTTCTATTTTGCCAGGCCTGCCCGGCTCTCTGTGCCCAGGTCTCAAGGGGAAGGAGCTCTGGGCAGGAGTGAGCTGCTGGCAAAGACCCTCTCTGGCCAAACTTCAGTCTGGTTCCTCTGAACAGTCTTTCCAAATAAGCCTAGGCTTCAGACTTCTGCATATACCTTTGCGCTGCCCAATTTTAGCAAAATTCCCACTAAGTCAGTTTAGCCAGAAGTCCCCACCCTCAATATCTGATCACCCTCAGTATCTAATGAAGTCCCCTCATCCTTCTCCATCCTCCAGGTGAGGACTCATCACCTGGCCTGCCCCCAGCATTCCTGTCAGGCTGGTTCAGCAAGAAACACCCCAACCCATGATGTTTCCTCTTAGTAATTTTCCATCCCCTGACCCTGCTCCTTGGCTGTAAATCCCCCTTGCCCCTGCTGTACATAGAAAGGCTTCTTCTTCTGCCCCTAAACTTCTACTCCTGTGCTCACGGCTGCCTCCTGCTTGGGGAGGGGCTCGGCGTAATGTCACCCCTACTCCCGCGTCTCCAGAGACAAAGCAGCCACACAGACCTGCTCTACCTGACTGGACAGTGCCTGTCAGGATGACACTGTGCTCATGGGTGCACAGGTTGGCGAGTGACTGTTTGCTGCCACTAGGTGCGAGCTCCAGACACCAGTGTTTGTGCCAACTGGATGCTCCTATGTATGTCAGGGTCCAGCCAGGGTCTGACACATAGGAAGTGTCCCACATCTGTTTGTTGGGTGATGCTACATGACATTCACACATCTCTCCCGGATTCTCCCAGGGGCACGGTATTTAGCTGGGCTCCTGGCCTGAGGTCTGGGGGGAGAAGACAATCCAAGCACACATTGCTCTAACCTCCTTTTCCCGGGCATCTGTGACCCTGAGCAGAAGCCGATCTCTCTCATTTCTCCAGGATGGGGATGAAGCAAACGCAATATACTGATTAAACACCAACTCTGTATTGGGTATCATGCTTACACAAAATCTCTGTCTGGTCCAGAAGGCAGACCGTAAAGTGACTATGAGACAGTGTGGTAAGAACCGTACCAGAGCTGAGGAGGTTGGGGGTCTAGCAGGTGACCACGGTGAGGGGATCCTAGGCAAGTGGGCCATGACAAACATGTTCATGGGGATGTGAAGCAGATATTACTCCCTGGGATGGATGTGGCTTGGAAAGGCTGGTGTCACGCAACAGAAGATACGGCTGGGCAGATGTTGGCCTGGCCTCAGCCCAGCACGAGGGGCCCGTGGTCAGGGCTGGCAGTCGGAGACCCACGCTGGGCCTGCCCAGGTGGGTCCCTTCGGGCAGAGGCATTCACAGGGCCACCTGGGGCCCACACTCCTTCTAGATCATGCTGGGGGTCCCCTTACCCGTAGAATTCCCTGTGACACATCCCAAGCCCACCTCCACTAGGCCTCTTCCCGAGGGCTGACCACCCCTCCAATGTGCGCCCCCAGCCCCAAGGGCTAACCCAGAGATGGAGGCACCAGCTGGTGTGCCCACATGTTTGTGCATAATCACCTAGGTTGTGGTCTCCTTTGGGCTGGGACCAGGGCTTTAACATGTCTGGACGTGTGAGACATGGACCATCCTTACCCCCTGCCCTGGTCCCAGCATCAGGAGCCACACAAGAGTGCTCAGATTTAATCTGAGCCAGTGAGCGCGCGGAGTCTGGGTAAGCAGTGAGAGCGCAGGTGTGTCTCCAGGTGCCCCAAGATGTTGTGTGGGCGGGTGATGGATTGCAGGGCATGAGGCAGCGAGCCGTGTTAGAGGCCCCCACACCGCCAGACAAGACATGGCTCTGAGGAGGACCTGGGCTCTTGTTCTGGTCCACCAGTTAGTTAGGTGGTCTCGTTTCCCACAACACAGAGTCAGTCACCAGAATCATCTGCAAATGGGAGCTCGTCCCTGTGCCATTACTTATTTTTTTTTAAAGATTTATTTATTTATTTGAGAGAGAGAGAGACATGGGGAGCGCAGAGGGAGAGAGAATCCCAAGCAGACTCCCCGCCCGCTGAGCACGGAGCCTGATGTGGGGCTCGATCTCATGACCCTGAGATCATGACCTGAGCCAAAGTCAAGCGTCGGATGCTTCACCGGCTGAGCCACCCAGGCGCCCTGTCCCTGTGCCATTGTTTCGGAACACGTCCTACTGTGGTGAAAACCCCAAAAGCAGCTCTGGGCATACGTCCTGGTGCGGGCTTCCTCCCCTCTACTGGAAGGAGCAGCCCATACAGGAAATGAAACTCCCCTCGAGCTTCACCTTGGCCTGCTGGGGTAGGAATGTGCAGGGTCCCCAGCTTGAGCCCCTCCTGGGCAGAGCGGGGAGGTCTCTGGCCCACGAGTGTGGCATACTTGCAGATCCAGGCTCCTCCAGGCCCACGCATGGGCCCTGATGGCTGGGTTTGTGTGCTGCCCGGTGGGGCTACAGTATCTCGTTCTGGAAACCCCATCCAGATGTAGCCTTCTAATGGCTTTTGCAGAAGGTCAGCCGCCTTCTGAGAATCTGGTGTCTGCCAATGAGAGGTTCAAGACTTCCTCAAAATGTGGTGGGAATAGCTGTCTTTGGATTTCCCCTAGGAGTTTAGGGGGCATTTTTTTCTCTTATTAATTTTTTTTTAAAAAGGAAAAAGAAATTGCAGCCTGTGTTGTTCTTGGAAAGGAGAAAGGACCCCCAGATGTTCTTTGTTCTCTGTTTCGATGCAGCAAGGACAACCCCCTTCAGGCTGTTCTGGGGCACTGCTCAGTGTGGGGGAGAGGGACCCCCGGAGGGTCTGCGGGGGCTCAGCCTCCCGTCAACCCCATGGGCTGCGGGCGCCCTGTGATCTCACCCCCTCGCGGCTGCAGGGACCAGTGGGCAAGGCAAACAGCCTTTCCAAGTAAATAAGACCAAAACATTTATTTAGTGCTTGCGTGTGTTAATCAAAGGACACTTATTTTTCTGTGATTGTCATGCCCGTGGGCAACTTAACCGCCAGAGCCCCAGTTTCGTCTGTACAATGGGAAGAGCAAGAGGACAAGGCCCTCTGGTTTTTGTGAGAAAAATCACAGAAAAGTAAGCTTCTGCTGCCTACCATGCAGCAAGCACTAAATAAACATTCGGATGATACCGTGTGGGCATCAGCTCAGCCTCCCTGCTGTCTGCTCTGCGGCCACCGCCCTCCCCAGCCGCACAGACGGGCACTGCCAGCTGGCGCGTGTGAGCCAGGCTCCGTCCTGGGCTCTGGGTGGTTGACAGAGGGCAGAGATGATGGTTAGGTGGAGGGTGAACGACGGGTTGAGCACGTGCCTAAACCCCTCCTCCTATGACTGCACCTTGTCCGTGCTTGGCCGGGTCCCGGGCGAGGGGTCTGCATACAGCATCCACTCAAATACACGTTAGTCAGCACCCGTTCGGACATCAGGTCTGGTTCCGGGTGCTAGGGACACTGCGGTGGCCGCACACGCGTCCCCATCCACCCCACGACCCGGTGGGCACAGCTGTCCATTTGCTCTGCGGGACGGCGTCAACAGCAGGGGCAGCCACCTCACTTCATACAGGAAGACAGGACAGAAGTCCCCCACGGTGACCCAGGACACACAGCACCGGCTCCAACCCCGAGGCCCGGGTGTGAGCTCAGCCAGGGTCTGCAAGCCCGCGAAGGTTCCTCCTGAGCCGTCGTCACATGGAGACACACACATTCGTCAACGCTGGAAGGAGCTCAGCGTAGCACGAACTCCTTGGTATTCAAGGCACACCATGGCCAAGCGGTGGAACTGGGTTCAGCCTGGGTCAGCAGCTTGTCCACTGGCGTGACTCAGGCCAGTGGACAAGCTGCTGGGGAGCCGTCTCACGGCGGACTGGGGGAGTTAGGGCACTCAGCAAGCACTGCTGTTACAATTCCCTGTTTCTGTGCATTTCATTTCCACAAGGGGAACACAGGGCTGGTGTTGCCTGTTTCGTGACGCAGGGGAAGAGACCTAGGCATACAGATGGCCCAGGACCCAGCAGTCCTTCCCCGTGGTCATCCGCACGGTGATGGAGGGGGATGGCCCAGGACCCCGCAGTCCTTCCCCGTGGTCATCCGCACGGTGATGGAGGGGGATGGCCCAGGACCCCGCAGTCCTTCCCCATGGCTGTCTGCAGTAGTGAGAGCAGGGAGAGCAGGCTGGGCTCCTGGCAGTGGCTCCCACAGTGAGCTCATCAGAAAGTTCTGAGCGCAGAGACAAGTGATAACAGAGTCCCTGCTCGCGGGCGCAGGGGAAGGTATTGTGCTCTGAGGGGACTGAGGGCGTGCCTTGCAGCTCTGGCCAGTCCAGAACTGTTCAGTGCTTGGGGTCCTCCTAGTTCACGGGATGACTCTGTTCTGGCGTCTCATTACATAACACGTTCAGCAGAACTAGAGGAAGGTAAGCTGATAATCCTGGGTGCGGATTGCACGCTCCAGATGGCCCGTGCACCCCTATTGTGTGCACGCATGTGGCCTGAGGGAACATAAGGGCTCTCAGCCTCACTATCTTGGCTCGTCCTCCTGCATGGTGGAGACCAGGTGTTCCCGGACCCTCTCATTGGTGCTGAGATTCAAGAGAACTGCAACAGCGTGTCCCAACGGTGACTCAGCAACTCTCATGTTGTAAAGGTTGTTGTTGTTTTTAATAGTAATGATATAACACATAGGGAAAAAATGCTAAATAGGTAACAATGACAGCTAATATTTTCTGACTTCTGTGCCAGGGTGTGCTCTGGGCTTGAAAAACATGATCTCATTTAAATGGGCATCAGCTCCTGGAGGGACTTATTGTCTCTGCCCCTCTACTCGTGACAAAGAAAAGTTACATCAGTTACAAATGGCCGCACAAGTCCTCTGAAGACTGGATTTGAGTCAGTGCCTACGAGTCCACGATGCCATAATTCCCTATTGGGCCGTGGGTTTCAGTGAACCCAATAGTGCACTCGGTGGGGGGGGAGGGTCGTTCCCCCTTAATGAGCCCAGAACTCACAGAAATGGGTGCTGTGAGCTCCTGAGCGGAGACTGCAGGATGCACCTTCTCAGGAGGGGGCGTGGCTGGCACAGATCATCCCAATGGCCCAGCAGGTCCTGTGTGATGGGGTGGCCGTGGGCTGGCGATGAGCCCTTCTGGGCTTGGATTAAATAGAAGTTGCCAGGAGCTGCATTTCATCCGTACTTAAAAAAAAAAATCTGACATGAGGTCTAGAAGGAAATGGTTTTGCTGAGTATTTTGAAACACCAAGGGAATTAAATTCTTCATTTTGATTTTCAAAAAAATTAGGCAGGCACGTCACGTCTTCTGACGGCAGAGGTCTGCTCCGAGGTTTCCTGTTTGTGGCTCTGTCCCTGGGGGAAGGTGTCGGGTCACAGTCTAGGATGATAAGTTGCAGGGAGACCCTGGCATCACTTGGGCAAGAGAAAGAGGAGAATGTTCACTGCTTGCTGCAAGCCTTTCCTTTGTCCATCTCTTTCCTGGTTTTCCCAAGTTTTCATCTTCCTTCAAACCCCCACCTGGCCTTTCCCTTCACACTCAGCAGACAACCTAGGGTCCTGCCTCACTCAGGGCCCATCGGCAGATTAGGGAGAAGTCCCCCTCATCATAAAATGATGTAAACCCATACCACCTGCTGCAAGAATGATGCCTTCCACCATGCAAGGCATCTTTGTGCAGTTCACAACCTGTACAACTGGACATGACCACCCGGCTTGCCTCCATCTCAGCCAGAAATTCAGAGTGATGCTCGTCAAGTCTGGTCTGCCTCTGGAGAAGGTGCCCTAGCGCCTGATGGGGCTGTGAGTCCCCCTCCTCTCCCGCCTCCCTTCCTGTTCCTCTAAAACCATCCATGTTGGTGTCTCCCTCGGCCCTCCACCCACAGCACACGTATTTGGGGACCTCATTCCCATTGTGCTATGGCCCGTCTCTCCTCCCTGCTACAGCGCACTTCCTGGAAGGCTTGCTCATCACCGCCTGCACCCCCCCACACCGCTCCCCTTGCATCTCATCAGGACCCTTTTCCCATGGAAGCTGCCTCTCCCCTGCCCCCCTGCTCTTCCCCTCACACACACTGGCGGGCTGCCAGGGAGGGTATGCATCCTCACAGCACCCCGAGGCCTGGGCTGCCATCCGCCAGCGTCTGAATCGGTGCCGCTCAGACTCCTTGCTCCAGTCCAGGATCACCGACCCATGACGTGGGGGCCCCTGCACCTCCCCTCCCTCGGGCCCTCAGACAACTTCCTGCCAAAGGAAACCTAGGGCACCCACTTGCTGAACGGGGGAATTTGGGGTGGCGTCCAGGCCTGCCTGATGATGTGCCACAGCGCATCCATCCTCCACGGAGGCCAGTCTCCCTGGCCCTGGAAAGCTGCCGGGGAACCAGGCCTCCTCCTTGCTCTGAGGACTTCGGGTCCCTTTCTTGTGCTCGAGAGCTGCTGGGGTGTCAGGTCTCAGCCCGAGCGGCTGCTCTGAACTCCCCTGTGCCCTGCCTGTGCGCTCCCTGGGTGGGCCTTGCCCCCGTCCCCGGAGCCACGGAGCCTGCAGCCACAAGGGCTCAGATGTTTGTGGGGCAAGAGAACGAGGGCGTGCGTTTTCACAGCTAGGCCCCCTCGCCTGTGGTTTTCCTCTCCAGCCCTGGGCCTGCTCCCTGCAGAAGCCCCGTGCGCACAGATAAAGGAGAGTTTCCAGCTCGGGCGTGTCCTCCTTGCAGGCAGGCGCCCCCCAGGACCTCCTGGGCCGCCCCGCCCCACGCACGGGGCGGTGCCCCCAGCCGGCCTCCAGTGCGGGAGGCCAGTGATTTCCTTCTTAGGGGGCAGCTCCCCAATCCTTCATTTGCAAACATGTATTTCCCTGAAAAACCAACACAAGTACCCACGGCGTACACCCTAACCTAACGAGTGCGCGCACACTTCCTGCTTCTGCCGGTTGCATAACGGGCCGTGGGGACAGAGAACACGGGGCTTACTGAGTCCGGGTCAGAGTTCTGGGCTCGCATGCAACCTGTTCCTTAGGAGGCCTGATGCAGCTCACAGGCCCCCCCACCCCACCTTGCCTGTGCTCCTGACAAAGCTGGTGGCCGTGTTTTGCTATCACGTGATTTTAATTATACACATATTGCAAGGTTCTCTTCCCACCGCCCCGTGTTTCCAACGAGCATGTTCTTCCTGGTGGCTCTGCAGTCGCGCACAGCAGGGAAGAGGCTCTGAGAGCGGGCCGCGCCGTGCTGTGATGAGCCCCCCGTCCTGCTGTCCACAGAGCCGCAGGGGCCTCATCCCTGGTGACAGCTCCTGCACCCCGGTGGCCCTCGCTGCCCCTGGAGGCCACCCCGCCACCCCCACCCTGAGGACGGAGGCAGGAAGAGCCGTCTGTGCCTCGAGTGGCCCAGCGCAGCCCCTGGTCCGAAGGCCGCTCCGAGCACAGGGACAGCGCGGCAGAGGCAGCCTGCGGGAGTCCGAGCGCAGGAAGTCCAGCTCTTTGGGCCGGCAGCCCGGTGACACAAGGCAGGCTCAAGATGAAGGGCAAGGCAGACAAGGTGAGGATGGGGGCCGCTCTCCACACCCCCCATGGCCTCTGGCCTCAGAGGGCAGGCGGGCACCTTCCTCCTCACGCAGCCATGGTGTTGACCATTTCCTGGGAGCTAAAAGAAGCTTGGCAAAGACAGCAAGGTTCTTATATGAGGAAAATCAGCACACAGAGCAGAGAAGAGAAGCGACAGGTAACAGCCCAGCCGGGAGCACAGGGTGACACCCTCAGGAGGGCCCGTGCCGGGTTTAACGCTCTGCTGCCGCCACCTTGAAATTATTATCAATTTTGAACAAGGGGCCCCACTCCCTCATTCGGTATTGGGTCCTAACGAGCAGTGGAGGGAAAAGTGGGATTTTGATTGCGGCCAGGTGACTGGGAGCCTTCTCCAGTCCAGGCCCACGCGGGATGGAGGGCATCATTGTGCTGGCCTGCTGTTTTTCTCGCTAGCATCTGAATGCTCTCACTTCTTAATTTTCTCTAATTTGTTCCTAATCTGCCTGGCTCTCCTTTTAACCTGGGGTGAGTGCCCTGCACAGACCTCTTGACCGTTAGTGTTTGAGAGGCAGCCATCCCAGGGGAGGGAGGAAGAGCACCTCAGCAGACACGGTCTTCCCCGAAAGCCCTTCCCCAAGTCGTCTCCTTGTTGTAACTGGGCGCCAAAGGCTTGGAAAGTGAATATGGATTCCAAGGGACAAAGAAGGCAGGGTTATCTTATGCAAACTGCATGCGGAGAAGTCCACTGATGGCTCATCCGGGGGCACCCAGGGGCCCGGTCCCAGTCCACACACGCCAAGGGACAACAGGCCCCGAGAATCAGTGGGGAGGGGTCAGCACGAGTCTGAGGGTGGCTCTTGCCGGTGAGAAGAGACTGAGATGACAGAAGGGGGTGGGGTTCGCAGGAAGTAGGTGGTGATAGTCTGTGACTTTGAAGGGCCCAACTAGAAATGGTTGGAAGGTAAGTGCTGAACCTGAAATTTCTCCTGGGAGCTGGGGATGGAGCGGGGTGGCGAGCCACAGGAAGAAGGCAAATCTAACCAAAAAAGGCCCTGCGTGTCTAAGAGAATCCGGTTTCTCAGCCTCGGCATATGGACGGAGACAGGCGGGGGGCTGGGCGCGCACCAGGCCTTCTCCCCCGCCCCCTCCGTGTGGCCTTCTTGGACACGGCTGTCCTGAGCAGAAGGAGGGGAAAGTGCATTTCCCATGCCCAGACCTTGGCCAGAGCCTCTAATTCAACTTCCATGAGTGTGTGCTGATGGATTTTGAAAGGGAGGCAGTGGGTCACAAAGGACACACAGCCCTCTGCTGAAGCGCAATCAGCGGCAGCTGCTGCCGGCCGCGGCCCGACAGGCAAAGTGGATGGATGCAGCATTCCCGGGACCGCGCTCGGCCAGCACGGCGGGCGGCGGCAGTCTGCTATTAGGAGCGGCCCAGGATGGAAGTTTGCAGAATTCCTTGCTCTGGATTTAAACCACATTGGCAGGAACGAACCACGGGGGGTGCATCCAGACTGCCCCAGAGGGGCAGGATTAGCTCCGGGCTGCCATTTGCAAATTCCTTCACAGCATAGTCAGTTTTCTCTGGTTTTCATCTAAATCCAAAAGCTGCCTCTCCTGTATAAGAATATGGCCCTTAGGTCACCAGAAAGGCCCCGGAGCAGAGACTGTCTCAATAGAACAACTTCCTTTTGCATTCATCTGTGGGAGGACACTGGATGCTTCCATTTCCCGGCTACTGTAGATAATGCGGCAGTGGGTATAGGGGTGCTGCGTCTTTCCGAATTCATGGTTTCATTTTCTTTAGGTAAATATCCAATAGTAGAATTATTGCATCATATGGTATTTCTATTCTCTCTCTCTCTTTTTTAAGATTTTCTTTATTCATTTGAGATAGAGAGTGAGCGCACACACAAGTGGGGAGGAGCGGCAGAGGGAGAGGGAGAAGCAGGCTCCCCGCGGAGGAGGGAGCCCGATGCGGCACTCGATCTCAGGACCCTGGGATCATGACCTGAGCCGAAGGCAGACGCTTAACCGACTGAGCCACCCAGGTGCCCCTGGTATTTCTATTTGCAATTTTTTGAGGAACCTCAAAAGATAGTACAGATGGCAGCTACACTTGTGGGGAGTCCAGCGTAATGTATAGACTTGTGAGGTCACTATGTTGTACACCTAACACTAATGTAACATTGTGTGTCAACTATACTTAAATTAAAAATACATAAAGACAGACGGATGGATGGATGGATGGATGGCTGGCTGGCTGGCTAGATAGATGGCTAGATAGATGGATGGATAGATGGATGGACGGATAGATAGATGGCTAGGTAGATGGATGGATAGATGGATGGGATAGATAGATGACAGATAGATAGATAGATAGATAGATAGATAGATAGATAGATAGACAGATAGATAGAGAGATGATAGATAGAGAGATGGATAGATAGATAGATAGAACAGCTAGGCTGCCTAGGAACCATGGGAGCTCTGACTGTGATCAGTGTCCCGGGGATACCCTTGGCTCAGCGTTGGGCTTGGATGGTCATATTTCAAGAGGTTTACACATTCCTATTGTTTTGCATAAGAAAGAAAATTATAAATCTCATTGCTTCGCCTGTCTGATGCTTTCATGAAATAATGCCTCTCAGGACATGGAGAAGGAAAATGAGTGGGACAGAGCGTTAGCAGAAGCTGTAGTCCAAAAATAAAGGCATGTGCATGGCTGATTCCGTTCTCCTTTAAAACCTCTTCATTGCGATGTGGGCACTGTGACCTATTGAGAACGGGGGTGCCTCATACGACCCCGCAAGCCAGTTACGTCTCCGTGCTGACTCCCATCCACGCCTGCACGTTCTCCAGCTCCGTGTGAAACCACAGGGTGTTTGGACGCTAGGTTTTTCTGGATGTTTGCGTCAAGACACCAAGTGAGAGCAGGCTCCTCCTGGAGCCAGGGGTTTCCGGCTTACTCAGTGAGGTCCCCAAAGGCTCTGGAAAATAATCTAGTCCAGTGATTTTCACATGTTCAAAGCAGCTAAATGCTTTTCTCAAATAAAATTTTAGACAGAAGCCCAGTGTATGAAACCTATACAAGAGTAGCTTCTCCAGTAGGGTGGGGAGAGTCTCACACCCCAAGTTCCAGGGATACCCTTGGCCTGGCCCCTCCAGCACCTGGCCGCACACCCCACTGCTCCTCAAAGCTCACTTTGAAAACTCACTGTGCCAACTCAGGCTGCCCGTGGACAGAGGACATGGAGGCCCAGGGAAGCTGGTCACTACGCGCCTCCAGAGGAAGGTGGAGCCCACACCTGGCATCGCTCTGCGGATACTGGTCCCACGCGGCGCTTACCTCCCACCCAGCTCTTTGTCCCTGTGCCTTCTTGTCGGGGCAGGGAAGTGCTCGGGTCATCTCGTGAATGGTGGAAAAGGGAGTTAGGGAGAAAGAATCTTACGTCAACTATCTGCTCTGTGTAACAGACCATTCCAGGATTGAGTGTTATTTCTCACAACTCTGTGGGCTGACCACAGATTTCTGCTGGTCTCACGCTGGGTGACTCATGCATTCACCTGGAGACTCTGGTGCCATTTCTACAGTCCTCCCCGAAAAGCAGGGGCATTGGGCCGGATCAGGTTTGGGGGCTTCCTTGAGGTATCTAACCAAATAGCCAATAATGTCACAACAGATCCATCCAGCTAAACTTAAAGTGCATTCTACAACCACTCACTTATTCATTCAACAAACGTTTGTCAGACAGCCAGGAATTGAGTAGAGGCTGGCTGGCTGGACACGTTCCGGAGCATTCCAAGCTCCCACGAGGGAAACAGAGAGCAGCCAGTTACCCCAGTATCCTGAACACACTTTGAAAGCACAGAAAAGGGGCCCCCGATGCCACCTGGGCAGGTCAGGGAGCTTTTCGTTAGACAGTCTGATGGCGTTGAGTCTTGAAGATGCGCAGGTTGTCATCGGAAACACCGCAGGGAGGAGCCTGGGTGGGGAACACGGGATAAAGGGGAAGGCAGTGATGGGCACAGAGCTTGTCTTGTTTAGGAGCCCCCAAGAAGGACTCTTCTACCCAAAACAGATTCTTCAGGAGAGGTCGCCACCCAAGGAAAAGGGCCCCTTTTCCTAACAAAGGGAAGAGAAAATTGAGTGAACCTGAGTCAGGCGCAGGTTCCCCCTGAAGCGAGGATCCAGGGTTCTTGTGTGTATGTGGTGGGTGGGCCTCGGTCGGTGGCAGGGGTCACAATCTCACAGAGGCTGGAAGCTGCCTCGAAGCCTTTTGCAGTTTGATCCCCTTTGCTAACGGGTGGAAAGGAGGGCCGTGGTACGTGACGGCGGTTTTCAGAGGAGCTTCACAGAGCGGTGGTGTGGACGGGCGGGGAGGACCCGCCGTTCCCGCACAGCCGGCTGGCGGCTGTCCTCACAGAGCTCATGGGGGAGTCAGAGCGGAAAACCCCCGTGTCATGTTCGTGTTTCACCATTATGCGCCAGTTAATTGAAGTGACACGGACGATTTATCGAGATGCGCAAAATCCACCCCGTCTCTCTGAGTCGGTCACACGGCCACAAGCGGCCCCGCGAGGGCCGGCTTTCTCCATTTGATTTGTCGTGTTGTGCCGTTGCTCCCACGTCAACAGCCTCTCAGATGTCTTCTGGAAGTTTGCCGTGTTTGAATCTTGGTGTTTTTCGGCAGCTGGGTAATAAAAATGCAAACTGCAGTGTCTGTGCTAACAAAGAAAAATATGTTTGAGCCGGGGTGGGGAGCTTCCTCCGGGCTCTGTCCCTGGGCGTCCACGTAGGTTTACCATTGCCGTGGACTTCAGTGATGTGCGGGAAGAAGTGGACTGGCCCGGCTGGCTCATACTTGAAATTTGTCCTTTTCAATCCTGGCTTTCTGAAGTGGGGCACGTCCAACGGAGGCCCCCGTGTCGGGAGACTGGGTGGCAGCTGGGCTGGGCTGCAGGGCCAGTGGCTTGTGTCCCCAAGGGCAGGAGCATCCCCGCGGGCAGGGTCCAGTCCAGGCCTGGCCGCCTGCCTCCCTCCCTCGGGGAAGGGGCACATCCGTGGGCAGTGGGTCAGCTGTCCCCCCCACAAGCCGGCCTCCTCGTGGGGCCACCATCGTCATAACGACTCTCCGGGGACAAGCACACTGGTGCAAGATTTGCCTCCTCTCTCCCTATTCTTCCAAGAATAATAAACAACTCCAACCCAGACTCTGGGTTGATGTGTATCTCCTGCCCTGGAGAAACATGGAAAGAACAACAATGTCTTCCTACTCAGTCAAGACATTCTGGAGCTTAAAACACAAGATGCATAACCATGAGCCCCTCCCAGGAAGTACGGCCGGAACTGGGAATCTGCGTGAGGACCGTGGTCACTGCCACCGTGCTTCAAAAGTAGAGGGTATTAATAGAAAACTGGAGACAGGACGAGACCAGCAGCTCAGGAGATGACCGCCAGGGGAGAGGAGGGGACATGCCACCCAGGCAGGGGGGGAGCGGGAGTCCGGCGGCAGAGGGAGCGAGCGGATGCATGGGCTGGAATCTTACTGTGGTTTCCACGGGAAGGAACAGACGAGGCAGCAGAAGCGGCCTTAGGATCGGCTGGTCTGAATGACATCAGTGAGCTCTGGGGCTGTCCCCAAGTGTCCCCCGCGCTGCCCAGGGGAGCTGCCAGAGACTGCAGGTGCACTTGCTAGAGGTGCCTGAAATGACCCGGTGAGGGGCCTATTCTTTTGCCATGAAAAAATAAAATCAATGAAGTAAAACAAAGTCCCCCCCCCCCCATGCCCCAGAGCTTGGTGTCCTCAGGGGAGACCCTTCAAGAGTGGCAGAGCTCGGGGCACCTGGGTGGCTCAGTTGGTTAAGCGACTGCCTTCGGCTCAGGTCATGATCCTGGAGTCCCAGGATCGAGTCCCACATCGGGCTCCCTGCTCGGCAGGGAGTCTGCTTCTCCCTCTGACCCTCCTCCCTCTCATGCTCTCTGTCTCTCATTCTCTCTCTTGCAAATAAATAAAATCTTAAAAAAAAAAAAAAAAAAAGAGTGGCAGAGCTGCCCATGGGAAGAGGAGGGACTTGCTCGTGGACTTGCTGGCTGGGGAATCCAGCTTCTGCACCATGGAGACCGTTCGTTTGGGCTCTGCGGCTGTCACTCCACAGGCCTTGCCTTCCAGACCACATACGGCAACGCTGCTTATTCTGTGCCTCTCACAAGGACACGTGGGCACCACGTGGTCAGCCGTGCCTTGCCCTGAGCAAGATGAAGTGAGAAGAAATCTAGCATCCTTTCCCACTCAATTGTCCTTGTCTTTGAACAGAAAAACCAGAAATAGACTCTAAGCAAAAGCTCCTACAAGCAAATCGCTACTTTTAAAATACGCAGTGGGTGAGTCGCAAAGGAGTCAGGTCGTGGAGGGGTACGGAGGAAGCGTAAACGGGCCTCTCTGTCTTGGAGACTGTCCACACAGCCCCACAGTCCACACGAGGAAAGCAGACCCAGTTAAGCGTTCACCTTCTCCAAGGTCTTACTCGCGGTCTGGAGCAGAGCTCAGCACCGGCCACCCGGTGACCAGCGGCTCTTCTCCAGGACACTCTCTAACGGCACACAAACCCATCTAACAAAACTGCACATGAAAGCAAATGTTCTGGGGATCGGATCACGGACTCTCCTGGCGAGGCCCTCATTTACAGGACTTGGCCAGTCCCTGCCCAGACCATCCTGCGACTGTCCCCAGGGTCCGGGACCCCGTGTCACTGGAGGGCGTCTGCCCCACCCACCACCCAACTGCCATGGGGCGCGGTCCCCTGGTTTGTGCACACAGGAAACCTCACTTGTCAACTGCAGGCGTGCCCTTAGCTGGTCCACATGTGCACAGATCACAAATACTACACAGGCATCCCTGGAAAATGCAAGGAAGTCTGAAAACAAAATAATAACCACACTTCATCTTTTTTTTTTTCCAGGGACAAACAATCTGAGCTATTTTCAGTGTTCTTTATTTGCATATAATTCTGCTGAATATACTTTCTAATTTTCATTTTTCTTAAGATTTATTTATTTATTTGAGAGAGAGAGAGCACACACGGGAGCGCACATACAGGGGGAGGGGTAGAGGGAGAGAATCCCAAGCAGACTCCCCGCGGAGCACGGAGCCCGACTCGGGGCTCGATCCCATGACCCTGAGATCGTGACCTGAGCCGAAATCAAGAGCTGGGCACTTAACCGACTGAGCCCCCAGGCACCCCTGGGTTTTTCTTTTTTATCTCCTTTTACATACTCTGTGACGTGTTTCCCACTGTGATTTCTCTTCAGTCACGGAAGTAACAATAAAGTTTGAAGACTATTTTCTGTCATTTATATTCTCCTAAACTGTCTCTAATATTTGCATAATTTTGATTTTACATTTAGCTCTCAAATCTAACTGAAATTTATTTCTTAGTAAATAAAAAAACCAATTTAAATGAGGATGGAAAGACACAGTGGGTGTGAATTAACCCACTGAGCCACCCAGGCGCCCAATGCTGCATATTTTTAAGAGTGCCCAGAGCAACAGATACACATTCACAGTGATTGTAAAAACACGGATTGGGCCTTGGCAGAGGGTGTGCAAGTGTCCGGCACACCATTACCTACTGGGTGGGTTAACAATGTTTGCTAGTTAAAATGAAAATTAAAGAGTGGAGTTAAGGGATAAGGATGATGGAGTGCGCCCGTCGTGATGAGCACCAGGTGATGTACAGAACTATGACTTGAGTATGACTTGCTGTATCAGAAACAAAGCGTTTTATAAGGACTCTATGCAGCCATGGGGTGCAGAAACAGATGAATAGCATGGAAAGGGGACTTCAGAATCTCAGTGCATGTTTATTTGTAATCAGGAGAAGAATAAATTCACTGGACAAAGCCAGACTGGTCAGAAAATGAAATTAACTTAATTTGCTGTCCATATGGAAACCGATGGTTTAGATTCCTAATTCACACCCACTGTTTTGAGTGGCAGTCTGTCGGAGGCAAGCAAGAGTCCAGGGCGGTCTGTCTGTGTGGCCCCCGGTGTGGCCAGCACCCCAGCTCTCCTGCCTCGGGGACACGGGGAGGACTCTGCCCCTGGATCCAGCGGTTCCAGCAGCGGTGTCCTGGCCGCCCCCGCCCCCCGCTGCTGGTGGGGCTCTGCACGCTCAGGGCGGCGGGCAGGGGCTCTGTTCCCGGGATGTGCAGCCTGCAGCCCCTTTCTCCCGTCCTCCCAGCTCGTCCCCTGATTTGGTCAGAGCCCTGTTATCTGCAGGAAATCTTTCCACTTAAAGTGCTTATATCCATTTCTGTTTCCTGCCCTGAACTCTGACTCCCCAGGCTGCCACCATCGATGTTGAAAAGCTTCTATTTCTCCTCGCTGTCTGCAGACTGTTTCTTGCCAATCTGATAGGGCAGGAAAATGGTATTTAAGTGCTGTTTTGCTTTTCATCGTGATGAGCATCTTCTCATTTTTATAGGCCATTTGGGTCCTTTCCACTTTAATGTATCTATTCATAGTCTTCGCTTATCACTGTAGACAGGCTAATTAACCCTAAATACTGTAATAGATAACCCCAAATCTTAGTGGCTTAACATTTTTTTTAAAAAATGTTAATTTTGCTCACTGCATGTCTGATGTGAATCTGGGCTGTTTCCACTGAGTGACTCAAGCATCTTGGGACCCTTTGCCTTCAGCTGCAGGGACAGACAGCACAGACGTGGATGATGGTGTGGGACATTTTAGGAGCCAGGCCTGCAATGGGCTGCCCAAGTCCCACTGGCCAGAACTCGTCACATGACCAACCTAACGTCAAGAGTCTGGGAATGCGGAGGTGCGGATGGATCTGGATGAGCGCCAGGAGTCTGTGAACTCTGCCCTGCTGGTCACAGACTATCGGGTCACCCCCGCTGCCCATGCCTCGCATGTTCTCATATCCACCCCCAGGGAGACCGTGCGGAAAGCCATCCTGTCCCCGCATCAGCCGAGTCCCGGGATGCACGTCCCTCTGCATCAGGACCAGATGGGAAATCTCTCTACGCACTCAAAGGTCGAGTCAGCCCTGCGCCCCATGGGTCCTGTGGCAGCAGCAGGGTGGGGCAGGTGCCTACAATCATTGCTCGTTCAGAAAAAGAAGAAAGGGAGACACACGGCAGTTACTGGTTCAAAGTCATGGATTCCCGCTAGACGGTCCCTGGGAAGGCGCCTGCCCATGGAGTCCAGATTTCTCGATTAGGCCTTAATTACACTCTCGGGGTGGGGGGCTCCCTGATCCATTGTTTTCGATGATACAGCACCTGGGAGGCCCCCCTTGTCTGCTGTCTGAAGCGTGTGGGGAAGGATGGGTGCACTCATCCTTGGGAAGGGGCGGCGTCAGGCCAGCATCTTGCTCATGGGCTGTTGTGCTGGTCCACGCTGCGCGACCAACACCCCAAAGGCCAGCAGCTTACAAGCACACATCATTCACTCAGCTAACAAATCTGAAGTTTGGGCAGGGCTCCGTGGTGGCACCGGGCTGGCTCGGATGCCGCTGAAGGACTCACGTCCCCCGTGGCTCGCTCTCGTGGCTGGCAAGCTGGCGCTGGGAGTTAGTTCACCCAGAGCAAGGGTCCAGATGGCCTGGCTCCTCCCGGGGGTTGGGGGGGCGTCTCTGGGATGTCGGGTCTCCTCTCAGCACGATGACAGGGCTCCGGGCGCCGATGTCCCACGAGAGCCTGGCCATGGCCGTCCCACGATGGCGGCTCCGCCGTCGTCCCCAGGGTGCCGAGTCGGGGGAGAGAACACAGCTCCGTCCGTGGTGGCGGGGTGCTGGCCCCACAGGAAGAGCGTGACGGACGGGAGGTGGTGGGGGGGCTGCTGATGCCATCTGCTGTGCCCGCCCATGTGTCATCTGTGGGTCTCAGCATGTTCGCTGTCACATTGCTGTCTCCATTCGTGGTCTCTCCAGTGATGCGATTCCCTCCGAACCTGGACGGGGTTCCCGTCTGCTGGCTTCCAGGGACCACGCCCCGAGCTCTCCCCTGGATGTTATTCCTGCCTCCCGACCTGCTGGAGGCCCTCGGACGCATGTGGGCCTCTTCTCTCTGTTCGCTGGAGAAGGTCTGCTGCCCTCCTGCTGGCCTCTGTTCCTCCAAGTCCCACCTCGCGTTGCCGTGACCTGGAAGCCCTTGGTCTCCCACGTCCAGCCCCAAGGGACTGCAACCGTGAGCTGCCCCTGTTCCCTTCCGCTCTCCTTGCACACTGCCCAGCATCCCCGAGCTCGTCCCCCACACACCTCCAGCTCCGTTCACAGCTCAGTTCACTGAGCCCCAACTCTCACGGGCAGCAGTTTTACCAACAAGGATTTCCCTGTTTCCAGGCTCAAGTGTGGGTTGTCGGGCCACCTGCCCCCCGGAACTAAGGCAATGCCGCGGATCTCAGATTTTCAAAGGCAAGTCGGACATCACCAACAGTGATTTCCTGCTCACATCCCAGTCTGATGTGGATCTAGTCCAGACGCGGGCTCTCCACGCGGATCCGGGGACGCAACACGGTCCCGATGCCCAAGGACCCGTCCACTCAGGGGGCCCTCACTTCCCAACATGGGAACCCCACACGGGTCACATACTCGGTTTCTAAACATAGTTTCTCTTTCTGAATGCTCACTTTGTACCATTTTTCTGCTTAGTTATGCACTGGGAACAGTATTTGTTATTTTATATTTCTAGGTGGTAGTTTTAAACTTGTAGAGTTTGCTTTATGGCTGCAAAGACATATCTGATTATTAATAACTGCATATGATGCATCTATGGATCCAACACAATTGGTTTAAGTGCTCCCCTCAGGGAGCGTTTATCTTGTCCTTTTTTATAGGTTACTGTTGAGTCTTTGCCCGATTTCCCCTGGCCTCCCCCCAATCCCTGGGGTTTAAGAGCTTTATGGGCTGACACAGCTCCTACCATTCTTTTTGTCTTTCTCCTCAGAGAGCAGTTTGCCCGGGGGTGTCCCTGGGGCTCCCCGGCTCTCCTCCCCTCTGCTCCTTATGCACACTCTGTGTGCGTGCATGCACAAACACACCTCCCTCATCCCATGCCAAGCTCACAAACAGGATCTGTTCACATCTGTCTTCCTGCAGAGGGTGACTTTTCACGTTGTTAAAGACGACATGCGTGTCCGAGCTGTGTTCTGCGTTGGCCGGGAGGACAGATCCCCACTGGCCACGGCTTTGGTGGAGGCAGCGCGTCGGGACGGCTTGGGGGTTGGGCGGGGGAGGTGGGCGCCGCGGTGGTCGACCAGCTCCGGCTCCTTCCACCACGGTGCCCGCCCGGGCTGCTTCTCTTGGCCCTGTCACCTGCAGCACCATATCCCCAGCCCTTAGTAAAAAGGGGTCACAACAAATCAATGGCATTGTAAAACAATTTTTATCTGCTTTTAAAAGCTTAAAACCAGAGGCGGTATGAGCTGTTCAAGCCGGGGAAACCAGCACTGTCTCTCTTGCCACGCGTTTACCTACTTTGTAAGTGGGAGCCGCTTCTGTGAAGAGAGATCAGAAAGTCTGCCGGATGCGGATGCGCTGTTGGCACTTTGAATTCACTCACTGAGACTGAGACGAGGGGGTGGACAACCCCAGGGATGGCGTGGGCGCGCGGTCCCTCGCGGCCAGCGCGATGTCACGGCTCCGGACAAAGCCTCGAGAAGGAAGCAGCTTACGAACCCGTGTGGGCCGAGAGCTGGAGCCCCCGAGCCCTGTGAATGCTCTGGAAATTCAAGGGACCCCCCCCCGTTAGCCTCAGACGACCACCTACTGAGGCTTCCAGCGATGTTTTCCCCCAAACTGCAGGAATGTTTGCTGGAGGACTCCAGCGTGGCTCGGCCGAACATCATCCTACGTGAACAAACCACAGAAAAGCTCTGACCATTTACGGCTGCAGCCGCCTCTGTCCAGGGAAGCGCCTGTGGGCCCTGCCGCTCCAGGTTTCCGGGAGGGGCTTTGAGCTGCAACCTCCCGTTCGGAAGTTTGCCAACAACCGTCAGCGATGAGGAGCAGCGATGAGGAGCAGAAGACGGAGAAGCTTCCCGCCAGGACACGATCTCGCTCACAGTGCCCTTCGAGGTGGTGACAGCAAACGTTTCCTCCCCACTCGCTGCAGGCTGGGGGCTTCGGTTCCTGAGGGACGACGGGGCTGGTGTGTGGCGTCTGAGGTGCACTGAGGTCCCCTGGCAGGACCCGCCGAGGACTGTGGTCCTGCTTTCAGCTGTCACAGCGAAGCCCCAGCGTCGGACCATGCTTCCAGAAAGAAGGGGGAACAGGGCTGAGGGGTGATGCGGGGCCGGGCACTTGACCTGAGTGGACACCCCCTCCCCCTCTCTCCTTTGGTAAAAATGTCAAGCTGGTCAAATCTCCTGTTTAGGAGACAAAGGAAAAAGGAACGAGGGAAACATCTTGTTGGAGGTCACCTGCCGTCCCCTGTTCGTCAGTGGTGGACCAGAGACAACCTGACCACTCCCAGACTTCACAGCCGGCTGGTCGTCCGAGGCGGCCCCACACCTGGCCAGGACCTTTCACCGTTCCCGCCAGTGTCGGTCCTCGGCGGAGCCGGCACTCGTGTTCCTGCCATCATTGGCAACCGGGTCTCATCTGGAAGAAGCTCTGGAATCCCAAATCGGGCGCCCCTCCCCAGGCGGCCTCCTGTTGGTGGAAACGAGCATCGTCCACGCGGACACATCTCAGGGCCTCATCGCTTACGTGTGCATCGGGGGCCACGCCGCGAGCCTTTCCCCCGACACCAGCTGTCACCCCTGACCCAGGACGAGCGCGACCAGCAGGTGAGGCCCCTCACTGAGCTCTCCGGCGGGAGGGCAGGGAGGGTCTATCTGGCACAGGGCAAACACCCTGCTGTGTGCGGCCTCCCCTCCTGCTGCTGGTCCTGCCCCCAGTTCCTAGCGCTCCCCTAGCATCCAGAGCGGAGCGCGGCAGGCCTGTGCCCCTCAGAGAACCCGTCATCTGAGACCCGCAGGCCCTGGACCCTGCATGCCCCCCGTTTACGGCAGCTTATCAGCAGCATCCTGTGACAACAGGTGCAGCACTGGGACGGGGGGGGTGGCGCTGCCAGGAGGCGTCCCAGCGTCCTTACCCCCACCGTCCCCTCGCCAGCCCAGCACACAGTCCCCATCTGCCCTCGTCTCATCTCTTTCTGCGGAAACGTTCAAGACGAGGCCCTGAGACTCATCTGGCAACTCTGCCCAGCTCTGCCCGTGGTGCCGTTGTTTCTCAGCAGCCAGGAGCGCTCCCAGATTTTGCCAAGTGCCTGAGACGCCCTCCATAGCCCAGCGTGGGAATGGAGCAGAGCGCTGAAGGAACAGGGAGCCCACTCGTTTGAGGAGGAGACGGCTAGCAGGGGCCCCACCATCATCACCAACCCCGAGCAGCTCACGGGACCCCCTTCCTGGGGCCATGAGCCCGTCCAGGGCAGGCTGTGGACGGGGACCCTCCTCCTGGCACTGAAGTTCCCATAAAAGCAACAGCACCGCGGCCCTGCTGTGTGAGCCGGTGCAGGGTGGGCGTGCAGCCCGCAAATACAGGGCCAGCCAGAGCCCCAGCCCTCTGGGCCTGACCTCAGCAGCCCCTGTGACCCCAAACGAGGACACGACAGACGCAGTGGCCCCTTGCCCGGAGGACACAACCCTCTAGCTTATTCCTGACAAACATCTGCACCCGGAGGCAGTGAGGCCTGAGGTCCAGGCACCAGCCCGCGGAAACACTCGGGCAGAGGAACCCGCTGAACAACGATCTCTGGGTGCAAAGTCTGAAAAAAGCAGATTTATTTATTTGTTTGTTTGTTTTTAAAGATTTTATTTATTTGAGAGAGAGGGAACACAAGCAGGGGCAGAAGCAGAGGGAGAAGCAGACTCCCCACTGAGCAGGGAGCCCGACGCGGAGCTCGATCCCAGGGCCTGAGATCGTGACTTGAGCCAAAGGCAGACGCTTAACGACTGAGCCACGCAGGCGCCCCAAAAACAGACCAACTGAGAAGGATTTTGGAAGATAAAGGAGCAGCTGATGCAGCAAATGACGTGCAGGACAGTGAGGGACGTTTCCACCAGCACGGCCTCTTTCGGACCCTGACTCAGCAAGCCCCCCCATCGGCATCTCCGAGACAGCTGGAGGAGTGAACGCTGACCGGGTGTGGAGGCCATGGAGGATTTTTGTTAGGATTTGTAGGTGATAATGGGGCTTTGGTTATATTTTTTAAAAATGGTCTTTACATTTTAGATACATCTATGCTCTACACATACACTTACACACCCACTCACGCGCAGGTGCCGTCCCGTTTCCACACACACTCAAACACGGACGCACGTGCATGTTGGCTCACGCTCTTGCACACATGTCCTCACGTGCACACACGCACACCCGTCCGCTGACCCACAGCCCCCCGTGTCTCCCTGTGTGCGGGATCGGACCCGGCCGGGACAGGCCCCCGTGTGAGGTCCTAGGGTCTTGCCAGGAGCACCAGCCAGGCCCACGGCGCCAGGGCCAGTGCTCCTCCCCACACGACAGCCAGGCTGCAGATCCTAAAGGAAATTTTGAGAACAGGAAATGACAGTCATCCGGTGAGCTCCCCGGCTGGCCTTTTGACTGCCCCTAATCCCACTGGAGGGCTCCAGTGGTGCCTCCTGGGATTTGTGTCTCTGAGCTCAGGATTTTCTGCTCCCGGACCTGCCCTTCAGCACGTCAGACTCATGGGCTCCGGCCCCAAACCCTGGAGGAGAAGCTGGTGCTCGGCCCCTGGGAGACGGGAAAGTAGGGAACCCACAGGGCCGGGCACACACAGCACGGCTGCTTTTGCTCCAGGGTCTCCAGGAAGAAGAAACAGTACCTAAGAATACACTGCAAAAGTAGGGATTCCCTTCCTGCACCATTATAATAAAAATAATGTCTTGAACCAAAAGCCCAAGTATTCAGTAGAATTCTCTAGTGGAAGTGCCTGGGCCTAGAGACTTCTTTTTCAGGAGACCTTCAATTATGAATTCAATTTATTTCATCGTTCTCAGACTATTCAGATTATTTCACCCTGGTTGAGTTTTAGCAGCGTTAGGTTTTCAAAGAAGGCCTTTTTCTTCTAAAGATTCAAATTTATGAGCATAAAGTTATTTATAGCATTTCCTTGTTTCCCCTGTAATCCCTTTAACGATTGAGGATGTCTGCAGGACGGTCTCGTTTCCATCCTGGTGCTGCTGAGCCCTCCTGCTGCAGGCTTATCAATTTTATTGATTTTTTACTTTGAAGAACCAACTTGTAGTTTTATTCATTTTCTCTGTTTACCTGTTTTCTATTTCACTGATTTCTGCTCTGAACCTGATGAGTTCCTTCCTTCTGCTCCTTTCCATTTGTTTTGCTCTTCTTTTTCAGTTTCTGGAGGAACCTGGGAGGTATCAACTCAAGTTTCTGGAGGTACGGACTTAGATTTATGAAGTGAGACTTCTCTTTTCTAACATAAGCACTTAGTACTATGAATTTTCCTCTCCACACTGCCCTAGCCACACGTTCTTTTATACACTGTGTTTTCATTTTCCTTCATCATTCAGTTCTACATTTTTTTCATTTCCTGTGATACCTCCACTTGAATCCATGGATTTCTCAGAAGTGTGCTCCTTACCTTCCACGTGTTCAGAGATTTTTTTTTTTGTCTCTGTGCTATTGATTTCAAGCTTGATTCCATTATGCTCACATAATATCCTCTGTATGACTTCCAACTTTTATATTCCTTGATATTTGTTTTTGGTCCGGGATATGGTCTGCTTTTGTGAATGTTCATGGGCACTTGAAAAAAAAAAAATGTGTGTTCTCCTGTTCTGAGGTCAAGGGTTATACATGTGCCAATTAGATGCTGTTGGTAGATTGTGTTGCTCATATTCTATCCATGCTGATTTTCTCTCCAGGCGATGGGAGGTGGGTGTCAAAGTTCCCAACCATATTGTGGATTTATTTATTCCTCCTTCAGCTCTACCAGTTTGTGCTTCATGTACTTTAAGGCTTTGTTGTTTTTTGTGTTCACATTTAGAATTGTAACGTCTTCCTGGGTGGGTCAATCTTTTTATCTTTATGTATTGTCCTTCTTTGTCTCTAGTTATTTTCTTTGGTCTGCAGTCCACATTATTGGAAATTAATATGGCTTCTCATGACTTTTTTCCATTGATAGGCTCATGGGATATCTTTTTCCAATCTTTTTATTTTCAACCTAACTATGCTGATGAACTTAAAGTGAGTTTTTCATAAACAGCATACAGTTGAGTCATTTTTTTTATCCACTCTGCCGATCTTGCTTTTTAACTATAATTGCCCTAAACAGCAGGATCTGTTGCAGCTCTCTGCAGTGGAATGTTGAATGTCCCCCAGTGAGGCTGCAGTGGTTTTCAGGAAATGCCAAGGTTACCTTGAGCTGATTTATAATCCAGCTCAGAAATGCAACCTAACACTCTCCATCTGCTCTGGATTTGGAGTTGCAAGTTTGAAATGTCATAGTAATGACTTCCTTGCCCAGCTCCCAGCCCCTTCCTGTGTGATGGTCTCTCTCCAAGGGGACTTTCTCCAGCACCACCAGATGAGATTCACCTTTTTCTCTTTATTTTCCCAGGGAATGGAGCCTGGGATGTATCAACTCAAATTTCGGCCTAAATCTGGATCTCATCGTCTACAACCAGGCTTTCTGCTATTTAACCCTTGAGTGCTGGCTCGCACATACGATCCATCATGAAGGGGCTTCTGGAGACTTGTGAGTGTACCAAGGGAAAGGGGGAACTCACCACTTAATTCACATGCTCCTTTCAAGGCCCCAGTTGAGAGCCCGTGATCTATGAAGGCTTTCCTGCCCAAATCACAGCAAGACCATGTCTCCCATCCCAGAAGTCTTGCTGTATTCATTTATACCACTTGTTTTGGTATTTAAAAAGTCAAGAAGTACCCACGGAAAGTCCTCTTGCTTCTTAATGCCTTAGTAGGGGAGAAGAAGAGGGGATAAGATGGAAAAGCTGTGAAAGGGTGCTTGTGTTCCACGCAGTCCAGACAAATAACAGGTTATTCAACGGCTGTGGCTGGCACTGGGGTGGTGGGTAGAATGGGGTGAGGGTTCATGCTACTCATCTAACAACATCCCAGTGTCCCCATGATGCAGTCATGCTGACTGCAGGTCTGAGCGATTCACTGAAAAGCAGCCAACATCAGTGTCCTCCTGATCCTATCAGGACACTATCTGGGTGTCTTGGACCCCTGCCTGGGCTCCAGAAAAGGTCCGGTGCTGTACATCTTCCCTGCCTGCATGTCCCACTATGGCCTAAAATGGAGGCCAGATATGGGGAGGCCGGATCAGGGGTGGACCACAGCCATGGGGATTGTTCTGTCACTGGATCTCTGCCTTGATGCTCATCCCCCCAGTTCCCAAAGGAAGACGTACCCCCTAAAGGGCAGAAATATGAAAATAAACTAACTAGATGGCCAATAAGTAAGCAGAACCTCACCCTCACAGGAAAGGACCCAGAGAGCCTGATAGGACAATAGAACAAAAGCCCTCACTCTCATTACTTTCTATCAACACCAAACCCATATGCACACCCAGACCTCAGTTCTTCGGAACACAAGCATAAAATCATTCTTGTTTTGGTGGTAAAAGAAAAAAATTGAATTTATGTTAAATCTCCTTATAAAGAATGCAGTGAAAGTTGCTGCTTTGTAAACTTAAGCCGTGTGCTAGGAGAAGATTCATACTGACAAAGTTTATTAGATTTAACTCCCAGCCATTTAGTCATCCATTCTGTGTGTTTCCTAAAACAGATTCTTACTCTCTGGGGGCCAGACCCAGAGCTCCCAATGGCAGCCACATGGCCCTGAGCCTCAGACAAGCTCCATGTGCACCCACATGCCTAGAAAGCAGGTTGTGGGCCCTGTGTTAGTTGGAGAATTGGGTTGAGTGCTGGTGGCACTGGGCACAGGGAGATCTTTCATTTTGCCATCAACCAGCGGCAGATAGCCACTCTGCTAACACGTTGCCCACCATAGGAAACCAACAAAGCACCAAACCGAGGCCCCAGGGTAAGACCCCTGCCCTTGAGGAGGCATGGACACCAGATCCTGTGTACGCATTTTGGATCCAAAGCCCTCCTGATGAGGAGTTTCACTGTCAAAACCTACCTCAGAGGGCGCCTGGGTGGCTCAGTTGGTTAAGCAACTGTCTTCGGCTCAGGTCATGATCCCGGGGTCCTGGGGTCGAGTCCCACATCAGGCTCCCCCTGCTGTGCAGGGAGCCTTCTTCTCCTTCTGCCTCTGCTTGCCACTCCCCCTGTTTGTGCTCTCTCTCTCTGTCAAATAAATAAATAAAATTAAAAAAAAAAACCTACCTCAAAGAAACATAATTTCACCTATGTATTCATAAATAAAATGACAAATTAAAACAATTTTTTAGTCTTATATCCCAGTCTTTCAACAAACAGTATAAGTGCAATTGGACATGCAAGAGGCAAATGAAGCTCAAGCTAAACCTCACACCTTATACAAAATTAACCCAAAATGGGTAATAGGTTTAAATGTAAAATATCAAGCTATAAAACTTTCAGGAGAAAATCTTCAGGGCCGAGGGTGATGAAGAGACATGGCACCAAAACAAGGATCCATCAGAGGACAAAATCAGTTCAGCTGGACCTCAGCCACACTAGAGACTCTTGGTCTCAGAAAGCTGAGGTGAAGAGGGTGAAAAGACAAGCCATGGACTGGGATGGATGACATAGGACTTGTACACAGGACATTCACACAGCTCTTAAAACTCAAGAGTAAAAACAAAACCAACCCAATCAGAAAATGGGCAAAAGACATGAACAGGTATTTCATGGAGGAAGTCACAGATGGCCAACGAGCACATAAGTTTCCATAGATAACATATCGAATACATATATATTAGATATCAGATTATATTATCTATTATCTATCTCTCTATCACATATTCCAACAGCTGAAATAGTTACAATGCCTAGTGCCGGCGAGGCTGGGGAGAAATTAGGTCTCACATCCATCACTGGTGTGAGTGTAAGGTGGTGCAGCCACCCTGGAAATCAGTCTGGCAGTTTCTTAAAAACCTAAACATACATTTACCATACAACCTGGCAATCCTACTTCTGGGCATCAGTCCAAGGGATATAAAAATCTCCACATGGGAACCTCCGTACAAATGTTCATAGCAGCTTTATGGTGTGATAGCCCCAAACTGGAAACCACCTCAAGAGGTGATGTCTGAACAATGGTGGTTTGTGGATATCGTGGAATATGACTCAGCAGCAAAACGAAGTGAACCAGTGTGGAGAGATCTCAGGGCGACCCTTACAGAACACTTGAAAATGACAAGACTGTGGAGACAGAGAGCAGACCAGTGGGTCAGGTGTTAGGATAGCGAGCGGCCAGGGTGGAAATGGGCGTAACAGGGAGATCTCCACGGTGATGGGACATCCCATCTACACAGGTGATAAAATGACATGGCACTGCACATGCACACTGTGCCAATGTCAACTTTCTGGCTTCAGTAACAGACTATAGTTTCAGGAGGTGTAACCCTCGAGGGGAAGAGGGTGAAGGGTATGTGGGGCATCTCTACTGTTTTTGCAACTTCCTGTGAAGCCAGAATTATTTCAAAATTAGAAATCTTCCAAGAAACTTACATCTCATGAATTTCATTGAAATGGAATTGTATCTGTTCTAAAAATAATTATAAATTGTTGAATTGGGCTTCTTTTGGTGTTTGATAGCTAGTCAAAGACAAAAAGCTTGGGGGGCGCCTGGGTGGCTCAGTTATTAAGCATCTGCCTTCAGCTCAGGTCATGATCCCAGGGTCCTGGGATCGAGCCCCACATTGGGCTCCCTGCTCAGCAGGAAGCCTGCTTATCCCTCTCCCACTCCCCTGCTTGTGTTCCTTCTCTAGCTGTCTCTCTCTGTGTCAAATAAATAAATAAAATCTTAAAAAAAAAAAAGACAAGAAGCTTGGGATGGAGGGCAGTAGCACCTAGTTTTTGGGGGGGGGTTTTTGCCATTAAATATGACTTTATTGTTTTGGCAGACCCACATTTCCCCTTAAACAATGAAAATTTAGCATGGGGACTGACCTGCGCTCTAAGTAAGTTATCCACATACAGGATTTCTAAGACTTACAGTAATCGGGTAAAATACCTCATTAATAATTTTTATATTATTACATGTTGAAATGATATTTTGGATAAATTGGGTTAGGTGAAATATATTATTAAAATTTTTTTATTGGTATAGTTGACACACGATGTTACACTAGTTTCAGGTGTACAACACGGTGATTCAACAAGTCTATACACTACGCGTGCTCCCCACAAGGGAGCTGCCATGGGTCACCGTGCACCCCGATTACAGTACCCCTGACGCTATTCCCCGAGCTGTGCCTTCCATCCCCGTGATCATTCACTCTGTCACTGGAAGCCTGTGTCTTTGGTAACACCTAGTCTTCCCCTTGGTTCATTCATAAAGAGTTATTCTGGCACAATTAATGTTTGAATCATCCTTGGGTTTGTGTAGGCAGTTTCCACAGACCTCAGGGCTGCCCCTCAGAGGGTCCTACTCTCCCGCCTCCCACAGGCCAGTCTGGGCAGGTACAGGGTTGGGGCCCGCGTTGCCGAGAAGCCCAGGTCCTCCATCGGCATCACACACAGGCCGGCGGGGGTAGGGGGGCGCGGATGGTGAGTTCAGACCACAGACCACGCTTCGGGCGAGGAAGTCTGGGGCAATACTCTCCTCTCCCTCACCTTCTAGTAAAACAACCCCTATATTTCTTTGAGGGGAGAACCAGAGCACCTTCCTGACTTCTGAGCCCACTCAGCAGGGCAAAGGACAGGGTGGGTGGGGCTGCCCTCGGGGCCTTCCACACAGACTCCCACGCTGGGAATGGGGGTACAGGTAAGAGACGGAGTGGGATTCGGGAAGGGCCTTGGCACTGCTTCTTCCAAGGGGCCAATGACGTCTTTGGACCTCACTTTCTGTACGAGGGAGAGGAAGGTGCTGGAATGAGCAGGTGAGGCCTTTCCAGCCCGGCAGGTCCTCAGGCCTGTGAAAGCTCTGTGTCATGGCCTGTGGGAGTTGGGGTGTGCTAGCGTCTGCCAGTGCTCACGCCGGCGCAAGCCGCCTGCCGCAGAAGTCTCCAGGCCCTGACTCGGGAGAGCAGAATAAATCTCCGCTCCTCTGGGCCCGCAGAGGTGCTGGGTTCCCCGGACTTGAGGACAGTTTGTAGATCTTTTATAGCAGATTCAGGAAAAAGAAAATGCTCTGAGACTGTTTAGCAAGAAGGCAAAATGGAGAGCAGGAAATCGTGTTGTGCTCCCTGTGTGTTTGTGCTGTTACGTCTGACGCACGAGTCAGAGACGGGACACAGAAACCGCAGGAAGGGGCCTCACGGACTGGGTGTCCGCTCTGAGCGGCACTCGCCCAAGGGGCGCCCTGCGTGCCCGCCTGCAACCCACTAGGCAGCCGTCCGAGGGGACTATCGCCCCCAACGCGGTACAGACGCCGACCGGCACTCACACACACGGGCAGCTAACCCTCCCGGCCTCGGCCTGGCCCCCCGCTTCTCCCCAGCCCGGCCATGACGTGAGATGCTTCGTGACAGCACCCAGCTCAGACCTGCAGAGCCAGGCCCCGCTCAGCTGGGTGGTAATCCCCTGCGTGGACGCCCAGCGCTCGCCCGCATGGCTGTGTCACCGAGCTGTCACCCAGCTGTCACCCGGGGGCGGCCTGCACACAGACATGCCCATTCCACCCGCGGTCCTCCTTCCCAGGCACTCCCGAGACCCCCCCTCGTGCCTGGTGTTCAGTCCCTGTGTGGGAGCATTTCCCCAGTTTGCAGGGGCGCCATGGCCTGTAATGGAAACCGAGAATGGAAGTGTTTTCACTCATACGGGCCCCAGTACGCCACCTACTCAGACAGACAGGATCTGGCGAGGCCGGGGTGGGCTGGGGGCTGCGCCCCGGTCTTCCCATGGGGCCCCCAGCCTGCTCACAGCCCAGCTGCCTTCCCGAGCCCCCGGGGTCACAGAGGTTCCCGCCTGGTTTTCGAGTTCACTGAAATCTGCGCCCCCAACATCCTCCCCACACATCAAAGGGTTTGGGACAGTCCAGGCCCTCGGCTCACCGGCTCACCGAGTGTTTACTGAAGGGGGAGGGGACCAGGAAACAGCTGTGTGACAGGCCCCGGGCTGGGTCCCCCGAGGGTCACACTTGGCCATCTGCATCTCCTCTTAAGGCTAATCTCCCCAGTTCTCAGAGAAGCAGCCCATTAACTCAGACAGCTGGGAAAATGATGGAAACCATCTTTTTTTTTTTTTTTTTTAACATTCTTATGCAGTGTTTATGTTTCAGGATCCAGAGGGCCTTTCGAACGTCGACCTTTTACCAGCCGTCCAAGCCCGGAGGCGTGGGTGCTGGGAACTCGAGGGGGCCTCGCCCCAACTCACAGACCCCAGGCAAGTCCATGGAGAGCTGCGTGTGCGCGGACGGTGGGCGGCAGGGTTTATATCTGTGAGCTGGTCCGTGGCTTGAGGTCGTGACGGTCGGAGGTCTGGTCTGGCTTTCTTGCTGCCCCGTCTCCCCGCAGAGCCCCAGAATCTCGAGTCCGGGCCCCAGCCCCGCAAGGCAGGTGTGTCTTTACCTTTGCACCATCCACGGAGGGTGGTGGGACCGGCACTCCAGTCCCAGGATGAGGCCCCCGAGCCCCCTCCCTCAGCTGGGAAGCCTGTGCCCCCCTCCGCGCCCCCGGCTCTTCACTCTCCTCCCCCGTCTGACCTCCCAATGCAACGGCAACCACACAGCCTGTGATAAACCTCCCTCCTGGCTCGGCTGGAATTCGCACCCGCGCTGAGGTCTCTCTCCAGAAAAATAGATGCAGAACAGGATGCTGGGTCATGGGGACTTGGGCCGAGTACGGGGGATGATAAATTCTGAAGGAAAGTCGTATTTTCCCTTTCCGGCACAGTCCACGGAAACTTCGGCCCACAGTTTTCAAACTAATACAATTTTAGGAGGTGCCTCCAGCCCCCCTGCCCCTGCGGCTCTGTGGGCGCGGCCGTCTGTGCGTGGTTCCCAGAGCGCAGCCCTGGGCGGCTCAGGCGGAACCATGTCCCCTCTGCACGTCCAGTGCTGTTCTTCACATTGTCCAGCTTTCAGAGCACGGAGGGTCTGTTGTATGGCAAGCTCCCTCCTTCTAAAAGATCTCGGTTTCACCTGAACTCTGGCATGTGGAGTGGCCATTCCACACGAAAGCAGAGAGCCGTGTGTTTCCCAGCGCGAGGCCCAGAACGGCTGACCCCGGGTCCGTGAATGATATGGGCACCGAGGCCTCGCACCGTGGGACCCTCCCTCGTTTGTCTCCTCTCTCTCCCCCCTCTCTCCGGCTCACTTGGAGCCCAGCGGCCACAGCGTGAGGAAGCACAGCGCACATGGTTGTTCTGACCGCACCGGGCATCCACCGCTGGGGGAGGCTGGGCCACTGAGGAGCTGACACCAGATTTCCCCCGGCCCTGTCGAGCCCAGAGGCAGGTCCATGGGCACAATGACATGGCCGTCTCCAGCCACTAGCCTTCTCTGGGGTCTTCTGTGCGGCCACCACGGATGCAGTCCTCCGTGGGCGTCTGCTGGGAGCTCGCCGGCCACACTGAGCAGGCGCTGGGGACCCAGAGACAGTGCGTACTGTGCTCTGAAGGGCTGCATGCCCAGAGCTGTCGGGCTGTCGGCACGGGGTGCCCTGTGCGGCAGTGAAATAGGAGACACGTGCTGTATGATTGTCATAGAGTGGGGTTGCGCCCCAGCTACAAGGTGCTGTGTGCATACAGCGGGGGTCCTCTGGCCCCGGCCCGAGCATGAGGGGGACGAGGTGTGGGAGGAGACAGTGACGGATGCCGGCATCAGCAAGAAGGGATGAGGAGCAGGGAGGAGCCCAGCCAGTCCCGCCCCCTCGGCTGCCCTTGGCGTCGGCTCCCAGAGGGACAGCACCTCACCACATGGCACTGGGGTGGGTGAGGGGCCCCGAGGCCGAGGCGGGGCCCAGGGGGCCAGTTGGGCTGGTGAGGGGGCACACAGAGCTCTGAAAGCTGGACTGGGAGGACTCATCATCAATCCAAAACGAAACACCTTGTGGGGTTGGGGTCTTTCTTTTGCAGCCAGTCAGCCCCCTTTGCTTCAGAAGCTCCTGGATGAGAGGGGGCTGCAGCAGGAGAAGCTGGAATGCCCCGAGACCCAGCAAGCGACCCCTCCCAGCCTGGCAGCCTTATCCTGCAGCCGCCGTCTGTCCACGCTGAGCAGGTCCGGGCCCCTCAGGAGCCTCCTGACCCTTCCCCTCCCCACATGGCCCCTGCAGAGGTGCAGGCTACGGGAGTCCAGCCGGAGCCCCCACTCTCCCGGTGCCCCCCATCGGGCTCACTCAGCTCATGGGAAAGAAAGGAGCTTTGAGGGCATGCACCCCCAGAATGCTGACTGGCCACCGCCTGTTTTCCCCACGCCGCACTAAAATGTGGGCTCTGTCTGACTGTGTCCTCTGAGTCCTCAAAGGCTGGATCCCCGTCCTGGTCATCCTTCCACACTCAGCACTGAGCTCGGGTGCTGGTTTGTCCACACATGGGGGCACACGCAGGGACCGTCACATCCAGCACAGCGCACTCCACGCTCGTCGGTGTGGGTCCCTGCGGACAGGGAATCTCTAACACGCAGCCGGACCCCAGGGAAGGGCCATCGGGCGTGTCCGAAAGGAGAGCATCCTTCGGTGTTGGATGGAGGGCTCCTATCTTCTGAATTCTGAAATTCTCAGGATTTCATCCCGGGCTGGACTCCTGTGGCGCAAACCCTGTAGGAAGCTGATGCCGTCGCCGTGGACAAGCTTTTCCGTGGAGGGTGTTGGTGAGTGGTTGGACCTCTGGCTCCTCTGCTGGTCCTTCCTGCAGAGCATGCCCACGCTGCGTGGTAAACCCCCACCGGCCCTCGGAGGGCTTGGCAGAAGTCGAGCCCACTGGAAAGCATGGTCGATTTTCGTGAGACCTATCGGAAGGAGCCAACGCGACCCCGCCCTTTGTTTTTCCACTTCCGTCAAGACCTCCTTGTTCTGGGGCCTCCCAGATGCCAGGGCTGAGCTGCAGAATTGGCCTGTCTCGGGTAAAATGGGAGCTGGGCATGAGGAGGGGGTGACCACTCCATTGGACAATACAGCTGACCTCGTGGCCTTCGGCTTCCTCCAATTAATTTAGGGATGGGCGTCAAAGGCGCCTTCTGGCTCCAATTCTCAAGGACACTCACTTTCTCCTCACTTGTGCAGTGTCTTGCTACCTGGCATGGGCGAGTGATGTGGCTCTTTGTCCTGCGACGAGCTTCATGCACGCCAGTGTCTTATCATCACGATGCTTGGGTGGAAACCATTTCTTGGTAAGCTTAAAAAGACAGTTAGGGCACAGCCTGTCCTGGCTCCGCGTGCGGGGAGTGTGCCCTGAGCGCACTCACCCGTGCACACACTCCCCCTCCCAGCCCTCCACCCTCTGCGCCGTGCAGTCCCCGGCTGGACCCACTGGCCCAGGCTCCGGAGCAGTTCAAGGTGGTGGCCTCGTCCTGTTCCCAGGCAGATAACCGAGGGAGGAGTCTGTATGTTTATTTTAAGAGTTGTTTCCAGAAGGAAGAGGGCCCGTCATGGAGGAGAACAGACCCGTCGGTGGATGCCCTCTGGCTGTGTAATTGCTACTCTGTGTGCAAGGAAATGAGTGGCCACAGCTAACAGGTAGCCAGTTTGGGAGTAGCCGAAAAGTCCCGTCCCCACAAAGAAATGACACCGTCGCACAAAGCAGAGGGTTTCGGTCCCTTTCTTGAAGATCCAGGCAAAGCCACAGAGAGCAGAAACAAGGCCAGTGTAACCATCTCCCGGGTGTAATTCCCAGCCATCCTCGGAGAGGTCCGAGCCCTGCCTGGCGACTGCCCTGACCTCAAACACGCACAGAGGGGAGAGAGCTCCACCTCCCCCGCGGCAAGGAGCAGGGAGACTTCTTTTCCTCTGTGGCTTATCTGGGTCAGGACCACGCAGGGGCATAAAACAGAGATGAGGCCCCAGGAGGAAATACCGTCCCGCCATGGGCCTGGGCCACTCCGTGGCATCCACGGTGGTCAGCAGCTCTGTGGCTGTGGTCCAACAGCCTCTGGCAGAGCCTGGGGGGCACCAGGACGAGGGACTTCTGCCTGGTTTCCCTCCTTCTTCTGCTTTGCTTTTATGGGATTCAATCCTTAAGGTAGATTGCTCCAGGGAACTGATTCTAGGGACACATGAATGATTTTGCCCAGAGAAGGGAGAGGCTTGTTCTGGAGGCGTCTGTCAGGAAAGGAATTAGTAGTCAGACCAGCAAGACTCAACCTCACGCAACCCAGTGGCCAGAGTCAGGACGGGGTCTGCAGCCAGTGCTCTGAGGCTGTCCCATTGCGCATTCTGAGTGCAGAGAAGCCTGCTTGGCTTCCCAGTTATGAGGCATCTCCCATTCCGTGCTCTCAGAGCACTCCGAAATTCTCCTTCTGAGCATTTATCACCCTGGCCAATGAATAACTGTGCAATTATTTAGTGTCAGTCCTTCACTCTGCAATGTGGAATAAGGGTCAGCTCCCTACCTGACTTCTTCACTGCTGCATTCCCAGTGCCTAAAATAGCACTTTACACGTGCAAAGAGTTCATATTCATTACATAGGTAGATGGAACAGGGATGCATGGATGAGTGGATGTATGGATGGGTGGATGGGTGGGTGGGTGGATGGATGGGTATGTGGGTAGATGGATGGATGGGCATGTGGGTGGATGGATGGATGGGTGGGTGGATGGGTGGATGGATGGATGGGTGGGTGGGTGGGTGGGTGGTTGGGTGGATGGAAGGACGGATGGGTATGTGGATGGATGGATGGATGGGCATGCGGGTGGATGGATGGATGGGTGGGTGGATGGGTGGATGGATGGGCGTGTGGGTAGATGGATGGATGGGTGAGTGGGTGGGTGGATGGATGGATGGATGGATAGGTGGGTGGATGG
>NW_022589740.1:516979-560486 GCF_004348235.1 Phoca vitulina | reverse complement strand
GGTGGGTGGGTGGAGAGGTGGGTGGATGGATGGATGGGTGGATGGGTGGGTGAGTGGATGGATGGATGGGAGGATGGATGGGTGGATGGGTGGGTGGATGGATGGGTGGGTAGATGGATGGATGGATGGGTGGGTGGATGGTGGGTGGGTGGATGGATGGATGGGGGGATGGATGGATGGGTGGATGGAGAGATGGGTGGATGGATGGATGGATGGATGGATAGATGGGTGGATGGGTGGGTGGATAGATGGGTGGATGGGTGGGTGGAGCCCACAGGGTCATGAAGCATTTTGTTCTTGTCTAACCAACTGAACTCCACCAGCTGTCTGTAACCAGAAGTTTCTATTGGAAGACTGAACTTCCTGGTGTGTTTGACAGGAGTGAGGGCAGCTGGAATAGATGGGCACATGAGTGTGGCATCTCCGCTGGGCCGCATGGATGGGAGCAGAGAGCATGTCCCTTGGGACAGCACTGCCTGGGCTGTGAGGCTGCCCCCTGGACCCATCTGCAGAGCTCAGAACAAAGCCTGGGCCGTCTCAGTAGACTACCTCGCCCTATAAACCATGCGTGTATTTATGTAACACTTCAGGCCTGATGGAGACCAGATGTGACCAAATGGTGGTGTGGGCTGCCCTGGGATGCTGGAATGCCAAACCAGACACCTTTTATGGCTGTTTATGTTCAGCAATCTCTCTGGAAGTCTTAGGTCTGAGCCTTGATACACATTCACGAACTTCATTCTTCTGTGAAACAGAAGCATCTGGTACCCCCTGTTTCATCTGCTACGCTTATGAGAGGAGCACATCCACATAGAATTTCTATTATCAGTCATCTTAGGGCAGGATGAGGGACGTGGGGGGGAGAAGAGCCATCCAGAGACAGAGCTGGGTGGCGTAGAGCCAGTTGGTACTCTCTGGGACCCACTTTTCTGATGATAATTTCAAGAGTTCCTGTTTATTGAACACCTGCCTTGTTCTGGGCACACACGCCTAGTGAAAGTGACTTCTCACCACCTCAGCTCTAACTCACATGGGCACATGGACATAGGGCATGACTTGCCAATATCACAATAGTCGGTAAGGGGCAGGTGTGAGTTTAGGCATCCTGAGCCTAAAACACCTTTCTATTACTAGAAAGTTTTCTGTCCTATCTTCCAAAGAGAGCATGGCCAGGGACTCTGAGGGGGGTGCACACACATCCCCCATCTGGGGCTTTGGAACAGACACTCAGAGGACTCCAAGCAAGAACCCTGCTTGCCGTGCACCCCAGTGTTCCCCAAACTAACCGTCCTCCCCAAATCTGTGTCCTCTGAAACTCCCAATAGTGTCCTCAAGAACACCGATAGACTTTCACGTGAAAACGTCTGCCGAGGACCTAGCCTGTGACCGTCCCCTGGCCCCCCTGGCCACTGTGCTCGGGGAGCTTCCATCGTAGTGATGCTGTGGCCCCACGTCACCCTCCAGTTGCACGCCTGCCTTAGGTTTCCAGAAAGCTGCTCTCCCTCCACATGTACACACTCACTGCCGAAGTACTTTATATACTGTAACGCTGGATTCTGAAGTGGCATTTGCCCAGTGCTATTTCTCCAGGGAACAGAAAAAAAAAAATGTACACAACATGATAATTAGGGTTTTGCAGCAAGCTTTTAAGAAACATCGGGTTGCAGACATTCCAATCGCTCAGCAAAATCTGCCCTGAAGTCAGCTCCAGCTGCCACCCCGGCTTCCCTCCACTGCGTAGGCTCTGGGGTGGGAGCCCATGCCCGGTTCCGGTCACACACTGCGTGCCTTGGGTAGGCGGTTTAGGTTCTGTCTCCCTCCACGGCAAGACACCTCCCCTGACAATACTGGGCTGCAGGAAGGAGCCCCCGAGAAGAGCCCACATCCATCGGGGCCACACTGAACCTGGCGAGGAGTCTGCAACGGCCAAGCAGGATGTGTGAGGCCCTGCTTCCGACCGGTCTCATGTGCCAAAGGCCCACAGGGCTGTGGGCCATCCCGCACACAGCGTGTCCTTCCGAACCCCGAGACACCCCCCAGCCCAGAGACAGTGAGACCACCCCCCGCAGGGTGACGTTCTCTGCAAGGTATCGCGCTGTCCACAGCCACAAGGGGCAAGAGACAGCCACGTAATCTGCAGCCACTCCCCAAGCTGATGGGGTCTGCGCCCCGATACCAGCAGTGACCTGCAGAGCATGCGGTTCCAGCGCCCGCCTAAGACACCCATGAATTCGGAAAACCAAGAGCGGAGGGACCTGTGGCCCTTCTGATACACAAGAAAAATATTTCACGGGAGGAAACAGGAATCTTGTGAACACACGTAACTCTGGAGCTCAGCCCAGACGAGCAAACCCTAATTGACGGGCTAGCGGCACACAGCTCACCACTGCCCCGGCTTGTGGAGGGGGGTCTGCAGCGGTCCGCGCTTCTACTTACCCTGTCTTTTTAGCTGCCCAAACTCAGACAAACAAAACATCGCTGTGCCCACATGGAATTTATGTGAAATGTGTCCTAGCGGTTAAGAGTCTGCTTTTCCTTGCTTTCTTTCCATGACAGCATGTAGAAGTTACTTTATTGAATTAAGCGTAAATCCAAACTCCATCAGATAGGATTTTGAAAGTAATGAAGGACCGTACACACCTGTCACCCTCTTACCCAGATCTGATGAACTTTTTGTGTAAACTTAGTTTTACTCTGATCGTAAAAATCAGCTGTTTATTAAGTAAGATATGGAGAATACAGAAAATACCAAATAAAAGAATAAAAATCACTCGTGACAGCCCCACCCTATCATTGTCTCTCTACCAGAAATCCTGATGGTCTTAAGGAGTCAGAAGCTCTGTGACCCTATAACCCACGTCCTTGGCAGCATCCACGAGGTTGGCACTATAAATGCTTTTGGGCACCAAAACTGTGTTTCTTATCATAAAAGAGGAAAAATGGACAGTTTCATATGAATTTGATACCTTACCAAGATTGCTACCCTCACCCTACCATATCTCAGAAAACTAGCAGTTTCGGGTAGCTGAACCTGTTTTAGAAAAGCTTCGCTTATCCCAACGCCTGGTGCGAAATGCTGCTCCCCGTCCCTGTAGACAGAAGGTCAAAACCTGAGACCAGCGGGACCGTGTCGCCCGCCCGACGGGTGAGACCCTGGGTTTCTGCCCAGCTGTGGGGCGGGAGTGCCACGGGCCAAACACAGTGTTCTGAAACCAGAGCCGGCAGGGGCACCGAGGGCCAGCATGAGATGGCCTGCAATCAGCCAGGACAAGGGCTCCCAGGGCCACACGGCACACAGTGCATGCTCCTGACCCCACAGAGGAAGGGGCCACACATCGTCCCAGGGAGAACGTCGCTGGTCACGTATTTAAGTTGCAGACTCCCCCCGCCCCCCAGCAAGGCGCTCTCCAGATGCTGCCCGCCCCCATCTCCACAACGCCGGCCTCCGTGCCCACGACGCGCTTTACCTCTTGATGTGTTTACCGCGTGGGGCATCCTTCACCCCCAGTAGTGTCAATGGAAAGGCGGGGACTGGAGTCTCTTTTATCTGCATCTTTATTCTCAGAATGCTACCTGGCAAAATGAGTGTCAAATAAGTATTTGAGGAATAGAAACATGAGTAAATGAAGCACATTATTCTTTTGGAAAGGAAATACAGCCCACAGAAGCTCAAGGGGAGAAGCAGAAGGTGGCGATGGTCCACAATGGGAAGCGCTAGGGATGCTTTTGATTTTTGAGCGGGAGCATTTCCGGCCCAGTGGCACCCAGACTCCTGCAGAGAATGCATGGTCCTGGCAAAGCACTTGGAATGAAAAGTGACATAAAACACAATGTCAAGGCTGCGCTTTTTTCCCAACGCTTTGTGTCAATCTATGGCCAGAATATAGAAATTTGAGCAAAACAGAATGTTAAGCATTACTATAAAATATAACCGATGAGTCTGACAGATAACGGAAAGAGTATTTGGGGGAACTTTAGACACTAATGTCTGTATTCATATTAGGTAGAATTAAGATGCCCCAGAAAGTGGCTGGGATGGAGAACAGAGTTTAAGTGGGTCATTTAAATCAATCAATCCAATCATAAAATATGACGTAATTATCATATTTGGGAGGAGGGATGGAGAGAGGAGAAAATGCCCGGAATTCACGATGCATAGTCAGGAAAGAACATCTGAAACACAAAAGCAAGCAGGACGTGTGAGCGTGTCATTTACAAGGTGGGAGACAACCGCCTGAAGCGTCAAAACAGGTGGACAAGAAGGGGAGGGACAGTCCTGAGGAAGGAGGGGGGCTGCTAGACATGAACTTTGCAGCGTGAATGGACCTCGTCTCCTTTCAACACTGAAGAGAATTATTTAAATTACTAGTAAAGAGCTTTCCCAGGGAAATTACTACAAGGGAAATCTGAACCAGCCTCTCAAAGACAGCTCTGAGGAACAATATCCTTCAGCTCAAAAGTCAATGTTTGGAAGGCATTTTCCACATTATCCAAAGACAAGGAAGACCCGCTAGATCTGCCAAGAAAGCGATCACTGGCAATGTCCCCTAGGATGGCAGGCTGAGCAGATCTGGATTTCCCACCACAACAAAGGCAAAGATGATGGCCTAGAATCCAACATGCAAAATGCGTAGCCTAGCTCACAAGAACATAAAGGAATAGACTCAGAACCAAGACGGAGCTTGGAGCAGAAACTGGCCCAAGGCAGGACTAGGCATGGACCCCCCGGCCCCAAGTGTGGAAGCTGGGATTCACCCCCGGGGGACCGGCGGTGGGACAGAGGTGCCCAGATCAGGCTGGGAGCCACGAAGCACTCCTCACGCTTTGTCACGAAGGTGCATGCAAAACCCCATGGCTGGTCCAGGGAAGCAAGACAAAAGCTTGCCATGCGCCTAAGACCTGGATGGGCAGCAGTATTAAGTGGTAAACCAAAAACCCAAATCTGTGCCATGCACACCTTTACACGAGCCATTTAAGACAGGCGTTATCAGCTGAGACATTAATAGAGAAGAGCCGTGGTCCCCCGGCGGAAGCAGGACCCCCGCCCTAACTCCAGACTCTCGGAGCTTGAGCAGAGAAACAAACGCTCCCTGCCAAGGAAGCGCTCACAGGGGAAAACAACAGAACAAAAGAGAGAGTCGCAAACATGGAGCCGCATGTCAGGAATGACTCACATGTACTGAATCCTGGCTCTGCTCCAAGGCCTCAGTCATCTCGTCACTCTGCATGTCACTCTGCATGCGAGTTTGCATCAGCTTCTGCCGCACAGCAAGCCACCCGCAGAGCTTCAAAGGACACCTTATTTCTCAGAGTGCTCTGGGTCGGCGAGACAGTTCTTACAGGTAGGGGCAGATTGGGGGGCCCACTGCACCCCCACACCCGTCGGAGGTCAGACGGCAGTAGGGTGGGGGCCGGATGACTCAGATGGCCCCTCGCTCAGGTCTGGCGGTTGGCTCAGTGTCAGCCGGGGTGATTCAACCTCACAGGTGCCCAGGTATCTCCCGCTGGTCACTCCACCCATGTCCGCCCTCCGTCCGGCCTGGGAAGGCTCGTGTACGTGGGCTAAGCCCGCAGCCCCACGTCCCTGGCTGTGGTTGAGAAACCCCAGCAGGAATCAGCGAGAGAGATGAGAGCGAGGTCAGAGAGCTTATTCCCACAGATTCCTCCCTGAGGCTGCCTTGGACTGACTGCAGGTGCTTTCTCTACCTGCCTCTGTTTCCCTGCTGCTCGTCCTGGGTCCTTCGCTGCCTCTATGGTTCCTGCAACACCTCGTTAGCACTCCTTCCGTTAACCACCCCCTAGAATAGCCTAGCGTCACATGCCATCTATTTCTTGCTAAACCCTCACTGGTGCCGGGGGCGGGGGGGGGGGGGGGGTCTCGATCTCCAAGCCTTTGCAGGAGTCAAGCCATTGGCCCCTTGGTCTACACCAGAGACAACCAGACGATCACAGAGCATCTTCGAGGCCACCTCCTTGTCAGCCACTCAGGATGCGATCCGGGGGGCCCCTGCTGAACTTGCCCTCCCAGGCTCCTTGCCCTCCTTGGTCACTCCCAGCTCAACCCACTAATCCTTCCCTGGCCTTGCTCAGTGTCCCCCAATCACTTCTCACTGAGAACCTGCCTCTCTTGTCCTCCAGCCTGAGTCCCAGAATCCCTCCGGGCCTTACCACACACCTGCAGCCCCTCACAGGTGCATCTGACCAGGTGTGCAGTCCCACTCCCATCCCCCGGGCTGACGTCACCGCCTCCCGACTCAGCCAGTCAGGCAGCCGCTACCTGGCCTCTCCTCCATCTCCCCACGGACACCCCCAACTTCATATGTCCCGAATGAGCGCATCCACCACAGCCCACGCCGCCCTGCCCCACCTCCCTCACGTCAGTGAGAGTCCCACAGAATGTCAGCTCTCCCCCTTGGTGGGCTCCACTTCCAAAACAGATCCCAAACAAGCCCCTTTTCCCCTTCCCACTGTCCCATGTGGATGACCCCAGAGCCTCCCAGCCAGCCTCCCTCCTCCAGCCCCCGTGCCCTCCGGCCCAGGCACCATGCCAGACGGAGCCCTTTCCTCTATGGGGGAGTCCAACGGTGTCGCCCCGGCGTCCGGCCCTCCATGGTGACCCGAGTCATTAGACGCAGCCTGACGTCTGTGTGCTGACGCTGTAAGCTCTTCCCGGCTCGCCCTGCCACCGACACAGACCCCTGTCCTGGGCCTCCACTCTTCTCACCCTGCGTGTGTCCGGCTAGCCCATGCAAGTCGCTTCCACCCGAGGACCCCGCACCCTGGTGCCCTCCCTCCGGAATGGCCTGCCCAGTGATCTGCACGTCTCGCGGCCTCCCTGGGGGGTCAAGGCTTCAGAGAGTCCCCTGTGACCCCGTGCAGAGAGGCCTCGCCGCCAGGCTCTCTCTAGTCCAGCGCCAGAGCACATCTGCATTGTCGCACACACATTTTACTTGAAATTAAGGTTTTATGTGTCTCTACGTTCTGACACTCGCTGTAAGTCAACGGGGAAGAGGCAAGGATCATTCTGTCGTGTAAGGCTCCTCTTGCCGGCAGTTAGAACAGTACAGGGTAGTAAATAAATTCAACTGCAAGTCGACTATAAAACCTCACTGCACTCTGGAACACTGCAGCCACGTTCCAGGAACCCCACGGTATCAGCTCCTCAAGGCGCCGCCCCAAGGACCACAGCGTGCACGGCTTACCCAGGAATCCCCGTCTCCCAGCCCCGGAGGCTGGAAAGCTGAGATCCAGGTGTGGACAGGGCTGGTTTCTCCCGAGGACTCTCTGCCTGGCCTGCAGACGGCCGTCCTCCCTGTGTGTCCCCTCTTCCTGTGAGGACCCCAGACAGACGGAATCGGGGCCCCCATACCACCTCATGTTACTTCAATCACTCTGTAAAGTCTCACCATGAGGTCCTGGGCATCAGGGCTTGAGTACTTTAGGGGCACGGGACAACCCAGAGCGCCCGCCCGGCGTCCAGAATGCCTGAGCAGGCAGGACTGAGTGGAGCTGAGGACCACAAGGCGGCGGTGGGCACCCAAGCGACCCCTTCACATGATCATGCTTCCTCAGGGTTTGGAGAGAGGGTTACTGTAGCGGGAACCGGTCACAGCCGCCTCATCCCACCGTCCCTCACTCACACTGCCCCTCGGGCTGGAGGGCATCTGTGTGCCTTTGTGCATTTGGGATCCAGACAATGGGAAGGGGATTTGGGAACTTGGGAGCATGCTTCATTTGATCTCTGTTTTGTTTGTTTGTTTGTTTTTTAATTAACATGCAAAATTTTCTTTTTCTTTTCTTTTTTTTAAGATTTACTTATTTATTTTAGAGAGGGAGAGCACGCGCAAGGGGAGGGGCAAAGGGAGAGAAGCAGACCCCCACGCTGAGTGCAAAGCTGATGTGGGGCTCAATCCCACGACCCCGAGATCATGACCTGAGCTGAAATCAAGAGTCGGACGCTTAACTGATTGAATCACCCAGCCACCCCTCTAGGGGGTTTTTTTGTGGTGTTAGTCACCTCCGTGGATGGTTAACCTACTGCTAACCACTGCAGGCTAGGAATGACTTCCTGGGATGTCCTCCTGCCCCCTGTGCCAAGCCCTGGGATCGTTCCCTACAGCAAGGAGGGAGAGGGGGGCAGGCGGCAGAGGAAACACTCAGTCTGAAAGGCGCAGAGTCTCCCTGTCATCACACTTATAAACTGTGGGCCATTCCTACTGATGTCTGGTCAGAAGAGAAGTGTTCTCATGTCAAAAAATGCTCCAAACGCAGTACACTTAATTATAAACATAGCATACATTTCCCCCATTTTGATGAGAATCACGTGCAATGCAACATATCAGAACTTATTTCTTGGGGCAAACAGCCAGGCCGTGAACGCGCACCCTATCCACCCCGACACGGCAGCCCCAAAGTTAGGGATTCTAATGAATCACGTCCTTGGGCAGCAGCTGTTTCTGAGGAAACATGCAGATTGCCACCAGTGCGGGAATAGTTCCCACGTGCTTCGCAAGGGGATTTACGAAAACGTGTCATTTTTATGACATTGTGACATACATGGTATTTGTCAGCTTCTGGAAATGCATGACTTATGGTGACTTATTTTCTAAGAACACTGTCTGACTTTGCGTCTATCGGTCTGTGCCCTGGCTCTGCCCCGGCCCCCACCTCCAATTCCTATGGCCCTCCCGCGGAGCGGCTCACGCAAGGACATGTTTCAGAGCAGTGCGCCCACGTGGAGGGTCGGTGACGGGAACGTGGCCAGCGAGCGCAGCGGCAGCTGTGGGGACGGGAGAGGCGGTGAGGGCACAGAAGTGAGGCCCACAGGCAGGGAGCATGGAGGACTCAGCCAGGGGGGCCCGACCCTGGACCGAGTGAGCTATATCCTCCAGGATCAACTGGGAAGGCTGCGGAACGAGCTCGCATCCAATCACGGGCTTGACACCCAAACACCAGGGCCCCAGGCAAGTCTCCTTGCACCTGTGAGCCTCTGTCTCCTCCTTTAAAGAGTGGGCATGAACTACTGGGTATTTACCCCAAAGACACAGATGTAGTGAAAAGAAGGGCCATATGCACCCCAATGTTCATAGCAACAATGTCCACAAGAGCCAAACTGTGGAAAGAGCCGAGATGCCCTTCAACAGATGAATGGATAAAGAAGATGTGGTCCATATATACAATGGAATATTACTCAGCCATCAGAAAAGATGAATACCCAACTTTTACATCAACATGGATGGGACTGGAGGGGATTATGCTAAGTGAAATAAGTCAAGCAGAGAAAGTCAATTATCATATGGTTTCACTTATTTGTGGAACATAAGGAATAGCATGGAGGACATTAGGAGAAGGAAGGGGAAAATGATGGGGGGAAATCAGAGGAGGAGACAAACCATGAGAGACTATGGACTCTGAGAAACAAACTGAGGGTTCTAGAGGGGAGGGGAGGGGGGGGATGGGTTAGCCCGGTGATGAGTATTAAGGAGGGCACGTACTGCATGGAGCACTGGGTGTTATACGAAGACAATGAATCATGGAACACTACATCAAAAACTAATGCTGTACTGTATGGTGACTAGCATAACATAATGAAAAAAATAAAAATAAAAATAAAAATCAAGTTGGATTTTTATACTGAAAAAAAAAAAGGAGTGGCGTGAGTGGCCCTCACTTCATGAGTTTGGGTGGGGGGCTTGAGTGAGATCATCATGTGATGGTGCTTTGCAGACTGGGCTCCTTTTCCAAGTGTAATGAGGTATGTGAGAACACATAATTTTGGTTTTTTTTTTAACTGATTTTTAGCAGATTCCTTTTTGCATGGAGCAACACTCAGAAGTGGGAGAGGAGGGGGGGGCACCTGGTGGCTCAGATGGTTAAGCATCTGCCTTCGGGTCAGGTCATGATCTCAGGGTCCTGGGATCGAGTCCCACATTGGGCTCCCTGCTTAGCAAGGAGCCTGCTTCTCCCTCTGCCTGCCACTCTCCCTCTCTCTCTCTCTGGCAAATAAATAAATAAAATCTTTAAAAAAAAAAAAAAGAAGAAGAAGTGGGAGAGGAAAAAAGAGGCCAGGAAGGATGGCCCTCACGCATCCCTGGAGTGCTAGCCTCAGAAAGATTCAAGACAGGACGCTCCAAGCAGGGTCACAGGACACAGGCTGGGCCGCCTGATGGGCCACAGGCAAGGGGGTCGGTCTGGTCCCTGATTCTACTGGTTTCTAAAAAGCTCCTTTAAACTGTGTTCAGCAGAAAATAAACTCTTAGGAAGGGGAGACAGGAAGCCAGACTTTTAAATGGCAAATGGATCCCTTGGATTCAGCTGGTTTGAATTGGTTAGAGAGGGACAGAGTTTTGTTTTCCCCCCTTTGGTGCTTGAGGTTGCAAGAGGAGGGCAATTAGCGAAATCGCTCACCGTTAATAACGCATGCATTAAGACCTTTGGGTTTGGTTTGGGGGTGGGGTAGGTGGGACAGGTGAAAAAATCATACCTTAGGGGAGAATGGCGTGTGTAGGAGCTGAGATCCTGGGCAGAGAAAAATGTGGGGAAGTCCCCAGCGCTTCCAGTCCGGCAGGATGCAACTGATTCTGGAAGGGTGGGCCCACATGGTGCTGCTATCAGAGACCTAGATCTTCCAGAGACATTTATTCTACAACACGTGCAGACATGCAGACTAATACTCACTAAGGGAGCATGGCTGTTCAGTTTGCGTATCTCTCCAGACCACACGAAGTCATGCTAACCGTAATTGGTTCAGACCCTGGGCTGGAAAGGTGTCAAGGCCATTGGACGGTGGGCATCCCCAGTTAGCAGCACACGTATGCGTGTCTCCCACACCCTGCCCAGGAGCAACGCACTGTCCTGGGGGTCCCCAAAGATGGCTGCCTTCTCCCTGCACACCCCCAGCTGTCAGCTCCTCACCTTGTCACTGACCTCAGCCCAAATCCACCCATCTCGGTGTCACTTCTTTGGCTGGAAATCACCTGACTTGATCCCCAAAATAGAGCCCCATTTGCTAGGGCACCTGGGTGGCTCAGGCAGTTGAGTGTCTGACTCTTGATTTCAGCTCAGGTCGTGACCCCAGGGTGGCGAGCTCGAGCCCCGCGTCAGGCTCAGTGCTGGGCGTGGAACCTGCGACAGATTCTCTCTCTCCTCTACCCCTCCCCACCCTGCTAACGTGCTCGCTCACTTGCTCTCTCTCTCACTCACTCTCTCTCTCTCAAAAAAAATATATATATATTTGCTAAAAGATAAATAAAGAAGAAAGAGTTAATAAGAAGAAAAAGTTAAAGTCACCCTGAGGGCTCCCAATGGCAGAGCTTTCCAACACAGGTCTGCCTCCCCCAACTTTTCTCGTTGTTATTTATATTTTCTAGAAGAAAGAACCAGTGTGAAAATTTTCTGGAAAAATGTTCCTACACAGAATTATGCGTTCCAAAGGAACTTAATTTTTTTCCCCTAAATGTCCTTGTTTCAAAAGGATTACTTAGGGAACAAAGTAAAATAAACAACAGCAAAAAATCTCTTCATATTATCAAATTCATTAAATCCCAAAACACGTTAAAAATAGTGCAAAATTGTTGTTTCCGTCCTTTCTCTTAAAATGTTATGTATGGTCCAAAGTAGCCAATGAAAGCTATTTGCAGGAATCAAACTGCCCCGGAGCCTCGTGCTGGGCGCTGTGGAAGGTGGACAGCAAACGTGGTTCCAGCCGTCCCCTGCCGGGTCACATCTGCATCGATGAGCTGCCACAGTGCCTTAGTACATGCAGATGGGACTCCACACCCGCCTCTTTGGCCCAACCCTTGTGAACTGGGAAGGACCTGTGTGCAGGCAGTGTGGGGGATAAATACGTTAATCCACGCCATCTGAGCAGCGCCTGACCCGCAGTCACGAGCGCTAGCCATCCTGAGTGTCTTTGCTCATTTCAGTCCAGTGACAGCCAGCCATCAATTATGCAGAGATCAGCTCCTGGGGGCACACCACTCAGGAAACATGTTTAACCTTCTGCTTCGTGCTTTTTGGATAAGTTTGCTACTTTATGAAAAATGTCATCTGGGACAGAGAAAAGATGAAGCCAAATGGATTCCATTTTCTTCTTTCTAAAAAAAGATGAATGGGGACAGGAAGGGAGGTTCTGCAACTAAGGCAGGGGACGGCCGTGGCCAGGTAGCCCTGCCCATGGAGTCAAGGAGTTTGGGCTTCATTGAGGGGCAGTGAGGAATGTCAGCAGAGCACACCCAGCTCTGTGCGTCAGGAGATTCGGTGGACAGCATCCATGACAGCCCCAAGGATCCATGCATCCTGGTGTTCGGGCCCTGTGACCCTCTCCCCTCAATATGGACTGAACCTAGTGACTCACTTCTAATGGACAAAATACAGCAACAGGGGTGGAATGGTCAGCTTCCTGTGGCTCCTATCTGGGATGCCTCTCGTACTTTCCCCTTGCTCCTGCTGAGTGAAACCAGCTGCAGTGGTGTGAGCTGCCCTGTGGAAACCCATGAAGCAGTGTAGTGAGCTGGGAAGTGAGCTCTTTCCCAGCTGAGCCTTCAGATGGTCCAAACCCCACCAACACTATTGGAGCCTTTGAAAGACCCTGAGTCAGAGACACCCCGCTAAGCCTTGTCCTGATTACTGCCCCACAGAAATGGTGAGTTAATAAATGTGTGTTATTTTAAACCATTAAGTTTGGGGCTAATTTGTTATGCAGCAGTAGATAGCTAATACAGATAACTATTCTGGCTAGTATAGGTAATACATTGGGGTAAGACTGGATGGAGGAAAACCAATAAAATGGCGGCCACAGTAAGGGAGCAAGGGAAGACCCGGGTCTGACCTAGGGTGATGTTGGTGATGGGGGCAAGAAGTGGTCAGAGAACACCAAGGTCAGGGAACAATGCAAAGGCAGACTTGGGATGAGCACAGCAGATGCATGTGGTGGATCCCATATGTTTGCTAGAAGAAAGCTGTAAACATGACTCTGAGCTATTAAGTGGCTAATGCAAGAGGAAAATACCACTGGTTACAAAATTCACAATTTGTAATATAAAAACAAACCATTTTCCAAGGAGCAGTCTAGTTATTACTTAACCTAACATCAGAGAGAAGTTATTTCCAAAATTCAAAACAAGGTACTGCTTCATGTGGAAAGGGTGTCCTCTACCTCCCATGGCAGCCGATGGCATTAATCCCACATAAAATCCAGTCAGGGCTTCCTAGTCCTTACTACGGGGCAGCAGGGCGCACCACTGATGGATCCAGGCACAGACTGTTGGCTACCCAGGAGGAGACTTGGACCCCATGCCCATTCTCTGCTTAGCTTTTGTCGAATGTCCGGCAGCACAGAGTTCAAGGTCATGCTCTCTGGTGGCAGCTGGAGGTGAACATTGAAGTGTGAACACTGAAGTGTCAACCCAGGCAAAGAGAATGGTCACTAACTGTCACACTGGGTGGGGGGAGGGGGATGTTCAAAGGGAAAGAACATTCTAGAAACAGTGAACAAGTAAATTTGGACTCACTTTAGCTTCCAATGTTCTACAACATGGAGATAAGCTTAAGGTTAGCTTAGAATAGTCAAAGCAAGCGTAACAAAAGCCATGAAGGTCCCTGCCAGAGTCAAACTCCCATGTCTGTGGCCAGCAGGGCCCCGGGCTGGTCCTATCCCTGGACCTGGTGGGACAGGCTGGGTAGGACCCAGACAGAAACGTTTAGCTTCAGGAGAGCACCAGCATTCCACTGTCACTTTGGAAAGCCTCACACTGTGAATTCCAGAGAGGGATGGACATGAAGGGAGGAAAGTGGGCTAGCATTTGTTGGGAGGAAGCAGTGCTGGGAGGTGACCTGACACATCCACTCCAAACTCTAACGGTCTGTGATGGCAGCCACGTCCTGCTGATGCCACCCTGGGAAACTGGAGAAAGCACCACAGCATCTGTCTGAAGATGCAGGAGATGGGGTTGCTGGGACTTAACGAAGGTCCCAGAGAGCAGGGGGACACTGTGGTGAGCCAGGCACCCTACACGGCTTCGCCTCTGCAGGGATGTGCCGATGTGCAAAGGCTGAGGACTCAGCGGTAGGACAGAGCTGTGGAGACACAGGGACCAGGGCCTGAGAGACCAGTCATCTGACAAGCAGAAGATGCAGAGACATGAGTCTGACCTTCTGAGCCAAGTTCTAACCTGGGACATTTGCAGATTTTAAAACACTTGTTGGTGTGGTGGACTGAATTGTGTCCCCATGAAAGTCATATGTTGAAGCCCTACTCCCCAGTGTGATGGCCTTTGGGGTGGGCGGAGGCCTTTGGGAAGTAATTGGGTTTAGATGAGATCAGGAAGGTGGGGCCCTCGTGATGGGGTTAATGTCCTTATAGGAAGAGACACCAGAGATCTTGACTCTCCCTCCTCCATGTGAAGACACAGAGGGAAGGGGCTGTCTGCAAGACCAGGGGAGGGTCCTCAGCAGCACCAGACCACACCAGCACCCTGATCCCCGACGTCCAGCCTCCCAAACTGTGAGAAAAAATGTTGTCTAAGCCATCTAGCCAGTGGTATTTTATGATGGCCGCCAAGCAGACCAAGATAGCAAAACAAACAGAACTTTGGTAAACTCGCATGCCGAGGGATTGGAGTTCTGTGCCTGCCTCTGAGCAGGATCCTTGCAAACTCCCTAGGCTTTGTTAGGACCCAAGACACGACACCATGCCAGGATCCCACCAGGCCCCAAACCAGCTCAATCCGTAAATGAATGCGTGTGATCTGCACCCCTCTATCAGCATGCCAGAAACTAGCTACCATGAATCCTTCCTGGAGGGGATGTTACCATCTGGAGGAGCACGGTGCAGAAGAAACAGAACTTGAGACACATAAATCATTTTAAATTTTCTGGCAGCCATATTCAAAAAGTAAAAACAAACTGGTGAGATTAATGTTAATAACGTACTTTTCTTAACCAACATCTTCACAATATCATTATTTCAAGATACAACCAATATAAAAATTGAGATATTTCACATTTTTCTGCACCAAATCTTTGAAATCCAGTATTTTACACAAAACTAACCACATTTCAAGGGCTCAGTAGGCACCTAGTGGCTACCCTATTGGACTGTGTAGACAGGATTGCCACAGTTTCTTATGTGCAATGTCTACCATGCAATGAAAAGTTTCCAGATATACCGAAAGATAGAGCCAAGAGAAAAAATATATATAACAGATCCAGATAGGAGAGCGATCAGACACAGACTTTAAAATAACTGTGAGTCATATGTTCAAGAAATCAAATGACAAGATGGGGACTTAGCAAAAAACTCAAATTGATAAGAAAGAAATCAAATGGAAATTCTAGGACTGAAGAACCCAGTGACCGAAATCAGGAGCTCGATAGGTGGGTTTACCGCTAGATTGGTTACAGTTCAAGAAGGGATCAGGAAGCTGAAAGAGAGGTCAATAGAAATACCCAGAATGAAAGAGAGAGAATTTAAAGAGCAATAAAGGACAAGGGCGTCTGGATGGCTCAGTCAGTGAAGCATCTGCCTTCAGCTCAGGTTGTGATCCCGCGATCCTGGGATTGAGTCCTATGTCAGGCTCCCTGCTCGGCAGGAAGTCTGCTTCTCCCTCTGCCTGTTACTCCCCCTGCTCGTGCTCTCTCTCTCTCTCTCAAATAAATAAATAAAATCTTCATTTTTATTTTTTTATTTAAATTCAATTAGCCAAGGTTTGATATAATGTTCAATGATAACATCTTTTTAAAAAAAGAGCATAAGGACAAAAACCATTTAGGAAAGAAGAGTGACACACGGAGTGGCCTAATGTCACGTCATTGAAGTGTTAGCAAGGAGAAAAAGATGATGATGGGAGCAGGATTCGAAGGGAGCCTGTAAATGTGAGAGGTTCAGTGAGCCCCACACAGGTTACATACAAAGAAAACCCGACCTAGGGAGCATCATGGTAACCTGCAGAAAACCAACAACAAAGAGAACGATCTTTAGAGTCACCAGAAAAAATGTCCTGGCACGTTCACTTCAAAGGGGCAGCGGTGAGGCTCACAGCTGACTTCTCAGCAGAAACCATGAAAACAGAAGACGGTAGAGGCATCTTCTCGGGGCTAACGGGGAAATGCCCGCGCAGCGCAAACGGGGGAGAGGTCAGAGGTCATGCCCTACATTTCTACAAACGAGAAATGAATTCTTATCTGTCTCTTGATGACACATTCAGCTTTGAGGAGAGTTTTTACTATTTTATTTTCGCCTCTTTGGCTCTTTACTGTCAATTAATCTTGTGCGTCTTCTGCGTCCTTTATGCAACCAAAGCACAGCATTATATGAATTCCAATTCCAGGGAAAAAAGTTAATATACTACTGATGAAATCATGAATCTCGTCTTTGAAAACTGTATTTCATTAGTGGAACTTTCCTCTCATCAAAGGCTTACAAGCCAATGAGGTCATTGCCAACTCTAGCCGCACATTGTAGTGACTAATTAGAATGGTATGTGGTTTCTAAGCACTGAAATATTTCACTGACATGGCGAGTGAGGTCATTGACAGCCCCAGGCTTTTCAGTGAGGCTGCCTGAGCAGGAATCCAGACTCCACCTCCTATTCACTGTGTGATCTTAGACAACTTACATAATCTCTCCAAACCCTGGTTTCACATATGACAAAAATATCCATACCCTAGGAGTTTGTGAGAGACAAACGTAGCAGTCTCAGCACAGTGGAGATTTTGTTTTTTTCTGACAGGCATGGAATCCAAGTTTCCAATAACTTGGCAATACTAACAAAAGAGGAAAGTTCTTTGGGCAATGAGCACCCTCAACACTCACCAATGGCACCAGGGACATGGTGCACCCAACCTCCATGAGGCGTGTTTCCCTGGGACCATCTCACCACGGAGCAGGGTCCGTGTGTCCCCGTTAGCAACAAATTGTTTCTAAAAGCAAGAAAGCAATCACTTTGTAAAACATTCCCACCTTCTGCGGGGCGCTGGGGTCCCTGACACCAATGACTTCCAGAAGTGCAGAGCTGTTTTGTGGTGAGTTTGTGGGTGTCTGTCAGTGGTGCACCTGCTCTTGCCCCTGCCTGATGCGGGGCAGTGATGTGAAAGTGAGGCTTTATCTTCTGGATTTGGGTTTCTGGTCACTGGAGTCTTCCTTCGATCCCTTGCTTCTGTCCATAAGCTCCATTTCTCGCCCTCAGCCAGGAGCAATGGTACGAGCTGAGACGTGGAGGCCGGAGGGGATGAATTCTTAAACAATCCCTCCGACAATTATGGTTGACCCTTGAACCTAACGGGTTTGACCTGCACGGGTCCATTTATACACGGATTATTTTCAATTAATACAGGACATACTGCAAACGTATTTTCTCTCGTGATTTTCTTAACATTTTCTTTTCTCTACCTTACTTATTATAAGAATACAATATATAATACACATAACACACAAAATATGTGTTAATCGACTGTTTATGTTATGATAAGGCTTCCAGTCAACAATAGGCTGTTAGTGGTTAAGTTTTGGGGAATCAAAAGTCATATGCAGATTTTTGACTGTGTGAGGAACGACACCCCTAACACCCATGTTGTTCAAGGCTCAACTGTGTCCTAAAGTGGGGCAAACTCACTAGAGTTCATTTTAGTTTCATCAGAACAATTACAAAAGTAAGAGAAACATGGCATGATTTTTTAAATAATTTTTTTCAGGAACTGATAAGCAACACATGCATTGCTTGGATTCAGTTTTGTAATTCTAATGTCTTTACGTAGAGTGTGATCCAAACCATACTGCTGAGAGCCCAGATTCTATTTTTTTCAACTAGACAATGCATACTGATGATCTCTACCTATACTTTTTCTCTTTTAACCAATGAAATATTTCATTCTTTTATGCACATATAACCTACAGTATAGAAAAATAGACATATACAAATGTGGACATGTATCATAAGTCTGCACACATATCATGAAAGTCAACCTCTGATGTATTCACAAAATGAAAGCTTTCGAGGAAATCAAGAAGAAAGTAACCTAACAGGTGACCACGTCCCCACTCCCCCAGGCATGGAGGATGGGGTCCCACCCTTCACAGCTCAGCCTCCACCACAAAGCTTTGTCCTCTGTTTTAAGGACTGTGGCTGGGCACTAGATTTTTTTGTGGGGGGTGGGAAAAATGTTCTGCTGCTGAAAAGTCAAAAACAAAACAAAAGACAAAAAAACCAAAGTTTTCAAGTAACAATCTCATCCTTTATAAAAATTCAGCAGACGAGAACCCCGACATGCAGGACTCCTCCTGTCCACGGCTCACGTGGGGGTGCGCTGTCATGACAAGGCAGAGGTGCTGAGCTGAGACCAGGAGGCAGCTGTGAGCTTGCTGGCAAGGTGAGCCCAGAGTACCACATGGGAGAGAGACCCTGACATGGGAGCAAGGAGCGATCCAGAGACAGGTATGAGGGGCACCTCTGGTCAAGAGCCCCAGGCCCCCGTTTCTGCACATTAAAGGTCCTCGTTGGCTGTTCCCTTCATGCACACAGGGGTGCTCCTCAGCACCAGGCCAGTGACACTCTCCTCCTGATACTGTACCTTTCCTCATGGGCCTCTTGCAAGTACAAGAATATTCACTTGGTTGTACTATTCTTATATTGTTCTTTCCCATAGCCTTGCCTCTCCTTTTGAAGGTAGTCTTTCTCATGGATTTTTAAAGCATCCTTTCTCTTATTCTGTTTTTCTGAAATATTTCTGCAATTCCTTTGAATGCTGCTATATGATATGTATTTGTACTGCTCGGTTTTTATTCTGCTGCCTTCTGAAGCACAAAGTAGATCAATCATTAAATTCCTCCCTGTCAATTTTTTTGAGAGATCACAGCATCCAAACACTGAAAGAGGCCTCATGGGGATAATACAAAGGCTATAAGGAATGAGAAGTGGTCCCTGACCTTGAATAAAGGGTGAGAGGGATAGAAAGACCCTGCTGATTAATACCTTACACAGCCAGGACTCAGCTCAGCATTTAAACCATTCCTTGAGTTCCGAAAGACCCTGAGTAACATCTGTGGAAATAGTACTTTCTGCAACCCCTGTTTAGTAGAAAAAGTTTTCATCTCTTCTCCAACAACTTTGAACCGTGTCTTACAGCCTACCACATAGTAAAGTCTCAATTAAATGTTTTAGGAGAGAGAGAAGAATGGGTGATAGATGGATGCATGTATACATGCATGGATGGGTGGGTGGATGGGTGGACAGTGCATGGATGGATGCATGGCTCGATGGGTGTGTGGCTGGCTGGCTGGCTAGCTGCCTGGATGGGTGGTTGTGGGGACAGATGAACATATGGGTGGATGGGTAGGTGAATGGGTGCATGGATGGATGGATAGATGATAGATAGATAGATAGATAGATAGATAGATAGATAGATAGATAGATGTACTACTTTATTTGACACTGGACATCCCAGTAGGGAGTCAGCCAGGTGTGGCATCCTAAGTATGGCTGTGTCTACATGAAGGAGTAACTTAACCTTTCTGCATCTTGTTTCCTTATCTGTAAATGGAGTCAGTGTAGGTCCATGATCTCTTACCTGAAATTTTTGTGAATTTATTAGGAATTCAGAAGTTTCCATTAAGAGGGTCATATAGTATATTACTATACTTCTTTGCCACCAAATGAGTTATGAAAAACTTTTAGTTTTCAGAGCATTTGGATCTTAGCATTGAATGTAACCGTATGAATTTGTCTTTACCCTAGAGTTCATTTGAGGATTGCCATAGACTCATAAGCATGTATGTGGTTTTACCTGATGATGTTTTACCTTCCCCATAATACTATCTATAATCGTCATGAAAGTGAGGACCATGTTCAATATGATATGCCTGCACACAGCAGGTGCTCAATAAAGACAAGTGGGGGGAAAAGTAGGAGGAACTTCTGACTTCTACACGTCCCTGCACCACGCTCTGCCAACAGCACCAGTGGGCCCATGCTCTCAACATGGTGGACACGTTGGTTCCTGTCTTCCTTAACCATCCGCATGCACCTCCATTGGCCACTTCCTTCTGGAAGCACTCTTTTCCTTCCTTGCTTCCATGACATGGCATCTTCCTGGTTTTTTCCCCTCTTCATCCCCATCTTCTTTTAGAGTGCTTCTCCCACCTTCCTGTCCCCCAGATGTCAATACTTAGGTTTCTGATTTCAATGCTCCTCTCACCCTCCCCAAACTCTCCTCAGGATATCTCACCTGTTCTCTGGCTTTGATTATAGCACATATGCTGATGACTTCCAATCCATGACTATCCCCGAGGAAGAGTGCTTATGAGCTTTCGACCCATATGCCTGTGATGTCCGAGACATCTGATAAGCACCCAATCCCCACATACTCAGAAGAATCCACCTCGTTTTGTCCAAACTTAATCTTCTCCCTCTGTTCTAACGTCAGTGAAACGCACAACATCACCAGGGCGAGAACCTGGCAAGGGGTGATCCGGGGACCCCTGGGGATCCCCAAGATGCATTCAAGTTTCTGCAAGGTCACAAATGAGCATGGGCAAAAGCCATTCAAAGCACAAGAGAGAGCAATGGATTTTAACGTAATAGAATGCAAGTTTGCGGATATGGTTTCAGCTTTCACTTAGGAACTAGCCTTTAAGAAACTACCGCTTGTTGAATTTTGGTGTAGTATCAAAGAAAAATATGCATAATGATCTGAAAAGACTATTAAAATATCCGTCCCTTTTCCAACTGCCTATCTGTGTAAGTCAGACTTTCTCTGTGTACATCAGCCAAAAAACATTCCCCAGAGACTGACTGTGAAAGCAGATGAAACCATCTGCTTCTTCCATTGGGCCAGACCTTAGAGATATTTGCAAAGAGGTAAAATGATACCCTCTTTTTGCCTGAAGCTTTTTTGGTTTTCGAAAATATAGTTATGTTTCATTAAAATGTGCTATATTCATATGTAATGAATAACTAATCATTGTTATTTTTAATAGATTAAATCATTTTTTAGATTTCTGTCTTAATTTCTAATTTAACGAATATTGGTAGATACAACCCACAAAAACAAAAGCTTTTTATTTTCGAGTATAAGGGGAGACCTGAAACCAGAATGTTTGAGAACGTAACCAGTTTCCTTCTCTCTGATCTAAGCCTTGCTGGCCAGAGCGCAGGCAAGGTGAGGTCATTACCATCTCCCCCAGGAAGCCCCTGAGTGTGTCCCACTGCTCGGGGGTAAGCCGGGACGCAGGGTCTTTGCGATCCTCCAGGCTGACGCCTTTACTTCTCCCTCCCTCTCTAAGCTCCACCCAGGCCGAACGCCTCGCATGCTCTGTCAGATTTGCTCACTGTCTCTAGAATGTTGTCTCCCTACCACCATCCCTTCTAATGAGTCCATGAGGATGCTGTCAAAACCAACTTAAGTTGAGCAACAGAGGACCTTTATTGGCTCATGTTAGCCAAACTGTTCAAAATGAGGGCTGGCTTTTGTCAAGGGCTGAGTGGCGGCTCTCATCTGCCTTCTGCAGAAGACACTTGTCACGTGGCCAGCACTCTTCGCGGCGGTCTGATAGTGCCGGCAAGCCAGGGACACACACTTCCCTATCGTGCCCGGTGATTCACTCTCTCTTCTCAAATACTCTAGGGCTTCCCTCCAATAGAAGTACCAGTGATAACCAACAACCTGGGTCCCCAAAGTCCACAGCAGATGGCCCCCAAGGACTCCCACTGCACAACACACTTGCCTCCCACTGACGCTTCCCACTGAGGAAGGAGCCCGATGTGGGACTTGATCCCAGGACCCTGGGATTATGACCTGAGCTGAAGGCAGACGCTTAACGACTGAGCCACCCAGGCACCCCAAAAGGCAGCTCTGGATTAATCAAGTCATGAGAAGGCTTCCAGATAAAAATCTCAGTTTCAAAAAAAATGATTTAATATCTTTTTAAAACAGACGTACAAATGCGCTGGGACCGGACCGCGTGTGACATATTTTATGCAGCTCACTGCATTGATCCAGAACCCAGTTAGATCTAAAAAGCCAGAACATGCCACCGAGCCCCGGCTGTGCCTCTGACGTCTGGGGCCCTGCTGGCTCTCCCAGGGCTGGACTTACCTGCAGACACACTCAGGGGCAAGCCAACTCTCCAGAGCCCGCCCCACCACCTCCTCCATCTGCACTCACGCTCTGGGCCACTCTCACCTCCCCCGGTCACCCAGGGCCAGGTGCCGACCCCCGGGACAGCCCCCTACCCCAGAGCCTGCTGGAGTCATCCAGACTTGCCAATCCTAAGCCTGCCTATCCTGCCTCACCTGTTCCTTCCCGAAGAGACCATCATAAAGACTCCTGCCCACCTTTCCCCCCAACCTCTGCCTCCTGACCAGTCCCCTTGCTCCCCCCATGTGCTCCTCCTGTCGGGAGCCAAACTCTGCACACCGGCGGGTACAGGAAGAGTGCGGGGCGGCCACTAACTCCTCCGAGGCCTGAGGGGCATCCCGCTGAGGACACTGTGAGCGTCAGATGAGACAGGACAGCTGCTTTGTAAAGGGCTTTCATCGTGATAATATCATCTTTGCCCCATAAGCCGTCAGCATCAGTCCGTCTTGAGGTGCTCTAGGCAAACTTGCGTGCTGATCTTGTTCCGAGCAAGAGAGCCACAGAGCCAGCCAGGTTCCCTGGTTTCGGGCTCTAACGTGGAACGGGTCGCTCGTCTATGCCATGCTTCTGGTCAGGCAGAGACCAGCACTGCTGTGTTGAAACTGCATGCTAGAGGCCACAGCTAATTTAAGACAAGTGAAAACATTGGAAGTCAATCCCAGAGAGGCCAGGCGTCAGACGGCGTCCTGAGCGGTGCCACGTTACACGTCAGAACCAAGGGAAACGGGGCCAGAGCAGAACGGAGTGTGTAAGTGATGCCCGCCTTTCCTCAGAGACGGGACCGAGTCGTGCCTGTGCCGATTCCTTTCTCACAAGACCTGGAAGCCATCTGCTTGGCTCACAGCCCGCCGATGGTTAATTTTACTGAGGCTGGGAAAAAACGTGTGGGTGGTGCTGAATGAAAGCTCTTGTAATACGTGGGTGCGCGAACGCATCAGTGTGCAGAGGCAGACCTTTCCGACTTCACGGCTGGGAGGCTCTGTGTGGGGCCCAGCACGGTGCTCTGACCAAAGGTGTGGCCAGAAACTCCCTCCTGCCTTGGTCAGTCATACCCAGGTCAGCGGGTGGTCTGTCTTCCTGTAAACGCTGGTGTTGAACTGGTTCCCCTTGTTTACTGTCCTACTGACGTGCTTACGAATAAGGCAACAGTCACATATCCTAACAGAAACGGTCAGAAGAGGAATTGCTGTTTCAAAACCCCATATTCAGACATGGGAGGTTGTCTGTAGCCCACATGTAGCAGAGAACACGCTATTAAGTGAGGTTTATGCACTGCGTCTGTTACAGCCCTATCTCCGGGGTCCTACCCTGTAGAAGGAGACGTTGTGTTTACTGAGGGCCTCCACGGGCAAGACGCCACTTACATTTGACGACTGAGTGATTTGTTGGCCCAGCTTGCCAGGCATGCAGCGTGCTGGGGACACAGAGACGAGTAAGACAGTCCCTGACCGTGGGTCACTCTCAGGCCAGGCAGGGCTTTAAAAAAGAAAAGGATTAGAGTCCCGCATTTCTATCATAAAATTATGATCGTGGGACTATGAAGTTAAAAAGACAAAACTGTGTATTTATCCAAAGGAACTGAAACTAGGATCTTGAGGACACATCTGCACCCCCATGTTCACTGTGGCATCATTCACGGCAGACAGGATGCGGGGAAAGCTGAAATGTCTGTCATTGTGGATGAGGCGATAAAGAAAATGTACTGCGTGCACACAGTGGACAATCGTTCGGCCTTAAAGGAGGGAAACTCTGACCCCTGCCACATGGATGAACCCCGAGGACATTGTGCCGAGTGAAATAAGCCAGTGACAAAATACCATTCCACTTGCACAAGGGACCAAGAATAGTCCAACTCACAGAGACAGCAGCATGGCCATTGCCAGGGACTGGGGGACGGGGTCAGGGGTGCCATTCCAGGGGCTAGAGATCCAGCCATGCAGAACGAGTGAGCCCTAGACACCTGCTCACTGTCCACTCAATGACGGTTAAGACGGTAGATTTACATTATTGGTTTTTACCACAAAAAAGTGGGGGCAGGGCAAGGTCAGAGATGACCTCCTGAGGCAGGGCCTCCACTGAGTCCAGCTGAAGCACTGGGAGGAAGACAGTGTTGCCCCATCTTACAGACAGGGAGTCGAGGGCTGAGCTCCAGCCCACGTGACGCAGGAGCCCATGACTCTCGGTCATCCCTGTGTCCGTCCTGAAGAACGTGAAGTCCGTCGGACACATCTCAGAAAATGTGCACTCGGCAAGTCAGGAGGGGCAAGGTTTCCTACGGCCTCTACTGTTTCTGCAAACCCAGAATGAACTAAATCAAGAACCAGAACTAGGGGAAATAAAGGAAACATTTTTGTTTATCCCTATTTCTTTACTTACTATTCATGGACATGACTGTATAAAAAAAACAAAACAAAACTATGAGTCTTTAAAGCTGTAATATGAAAATTGTCCTCCAGCCAGACAGTGATCTCACTCCCATGGAGCCCGGTTGCTGGAGGAAGCTTCCCAGAACTCGCTCCCGGAAGAGCCATCGACATCGGGAGCAGACGTTGGAGCCTCCCCAGAGGGCAGGAGGGCACGCAGCTCTGAGAGCCTCAAACAGGCCTAAAATATCATCTTATGAAGAGACCTACAGACCTTCCTTCTTATTTGGAAATTTCGTTCATTGCTGTTTTGTTTGAAATACAAGCACCAAGTCAGTCGGGTATGCCAGAGAAACGTACTACCCTCGCCCCCTAAAAAGAAACACGAATTCTCAAAAACACCTATAAACAAGATGTAGAATGAGTAATACAGCCGTGGATGTATTATTGGATTATGGTCATTGCTTTTCTTGGTTGTCAAACTACAGTGGATGCAAACCGTTCACAGGGTGGTATTATGTGAATGGCTCTTACCTGGGGAGACTTTGCCTCCCCGACGACATTTCTGACGTCCTGACCTGGCCGTACGGCTGGCGTCTAGTGGGCAGATGTCAGGGATGACGCTCAACATCCTACAGGGCCCAGGGCAGCTGTCCACAATAAATAATTATTTGGTCCAAAATGTCAGGGGTGCTGAGGTTGAGAAAGCCTGTCTTCTGCCAATACTTAAGTTCTCTCCATCCTCCCCACTGGGCCTCAGATCAATAGAAAGAATAGGCCCTTTCAGTCTCTGCCAGGAAATCCGTCCCCAGGAAACACAATGCTCACGGCAAGGAAATGTTTATTTTCAACTGTGATATTTTTATACAAATGACATCAATTCATCTAAGAGGGGATAGAATAACAGAATGCAAGCAATAGGGACACCAAGGTTTTTTTCAGAGGTCTGTGCTGGTTTTTACATCATATCAAAACAGGACCAAAATGGTCCATTTTCTTGATTTGCTACCAGATCCAGGAGGAGACTGGGTCCGAATCAGTCCTGCTGAGCATCACTGGGCCTCCCCCACCCTGCTCCCTGGGCGGCCCCCCACTTTGAGCTGATGGAGACATTCAAGGCCTGGGGGCTGACTTCCCCTAGAGACAGGCAGACTCAAAGGCTCTGATTTCCCATCAAATGCAATGCTGAGCTCTGGGCAAGTACAAGGACCACTTTTAGTCACACTGAAAGGCCACTGAGCCCGGCAGCTCTGTGTTGAGGGCAGATGTGTGTGGAGGGCAGGTAGGGGGGTTTTGCCTTCGACCCATCCCCCACACTGCAGGAGCAACGAAACACCAATGTGTTCGTGTACTGGCAGCTGAACGTGAGCACTTCATCACCTTCCCAGAGCCCCGCAGAATGGCCTGCACAACCTTCCCTCTGTTTGCTTGGGAAGCGGTATGATAGCCTTCTCCATAGTTATTTAGTGAATGTACATATCGAGATAGAAAACAAGTGAGTTTTCTGAGGAACTGTAGTTGGCCTCTCTCCTCCTGACTTACAGCAGATCTGCATCCCACCTTTCTGGAAGGATTTGCAACTCCCTTATTCAGCAATATTCAACAACACCACAATGGGACGACCCCTTCTGCTTCCCAGGAGGACATGGAGGGTGGCGAGGATCTCCGGCTCTGTGCAGGGTGGGGCCCAGAGACCTCCCCGACTCATAAACCCCTCAATACCATAATCAGCAGTGGGGTGCTAGCCCGACTTCCAGGGAGAGGAGCCCGATGGTTGGGTCCAGAATGGGATGCCAGGGAAGCAGGGGTAGGGAGGGGCGGGGATGGGGTGAGTCAGGAAAAGAAAAACAAACACAAGAAAATGCTTTCGGGCCAGGCTCACCTCTGAAAGGAGCGCACTGACGGCTGGGTCTCACTGGAGATCTCCCGGAGGCCTGGAGATGACCGCTCTTGCACACAGTCCAGCAGGGAGCAAGGAGGAAGGGCTCCTAAGCTGGTCAGCAAGTGCCCCAGGGAAATCGAGCTCCCCCTACCCCTGGCCAACAGAGAGTCCCTGGGGGTGGGGTGCTGTCAGCCGCAGGCCACAGGGAGACGCCCCCAACACAGGACAGTGATGCAACTCAGCACACCTACCTCCAAGGAGGACGGGACTTCGCTCTGCAGCCCATGGGGATTCGGCTGCTGCCAGGCCCCACCTTCCTGGAGAGGTCAGAATACCATCAAGCAGAACATCTGGGTGAGCAGAGCTAGAACAGTGTGTAAATGGGGTCTGCGACAGCCGCAGATGTGCTCACGGGACCCAAAGAGCCAAAGAAGGATCTTGACTTTAGTTGGAAGGGTTTCACTAGGCTAAGACTTTGGGTGGGTCCGGGGTGTGCACCAGCTGCCAGAGGCGGGTACGGACAGCAGGTTCAGGTGTAGCTGCGAAAGGGGTTCGGGAATCCTTGGGGCCTAGGTCCCAGGATCCATGCAACAGACCTTTCTGGCAGCTCAGGGAGAAGTAAGAAGATGAAAGCAGAGATTGCTGGAAGCCACGTACGGCCAGGCGACCGTGGGCTGCCCTGGAAAGGCATGCCCAGGGCACGGACAGGGGCGTGCCCTGGCAGGTCTTGGGGAGTCAGCAGCACGGCGGGCCACTGCCCGCATCTGTGCCGCATGGAATTCTACCAGGTTCTGTGTGGGCGTTGGGCTTTCACAATGAGCGAGATGAATAATGATAAATAAAGAACACATCGTTAACAGTTGGTGATAAGCACTAGACGGGGAATGAGCAGGGGGCGGAAACGGGAAACCGGCTGTAGGAGGCGGGGCAGAGCCCATCCCTCCCCTTGTCCCATCCCACAGGTGGCCCGGAACAGCTTGCTACGTGATCCCGGTTCTGCTGCTCTCTGCCGGGGGCGTTCTGTGCTGTGGGAGCGTGCTCAGCCCACGTGCCGGGACCCAGAAGTTATGGAGAGACGGCAGCACCAGGAGCAGCACCGGCTACCCTCCCCTCGGGGGACAGTCCACAGGCTTTGTCTGCACAGCCACTGAAAGGGTCCCAACGGGCCCCTCGCTGTGTTTGCCCAGAACAATACTTCCGTCCTTGCCTCACTTCCACCCCTCCGCCGCCCCAAGCTTCCTGGAATGAATCCTTGCTTGGGGACTCACGTCCGACACTGCTTTGCATGCTCCAAGATCACCACACCAGAGGCCACAGTTCGTGGATTTACAAACTGTCCCCAAACACACCCCTTGGGTGTAGAATGTGCTGCTTCCCCCGGAATGGACTGTGTGCACCCAACCGTCGGTCTGGAAACCTCCTCCTCAGGCTCAGGGACTCAGCGTAGCTGTTGCCTCTCCCAAAATGTCTTCCTGACCGCCCGCATGCAGGATGCCTGCACCCTGCGCTCCCCGCCTTGGGCGCTGCACGTCCGGCATCCCGTCTGTCTCGTCCGCTGGAATGTACGCCCGGCAGCAGGAACATCTCACAGGCTGACTCTGCTCATACTGCACCATGGGGTTACCGTAGCACAGTGAGGACTGAGGCCTTCCTATGCACTTGGCCTGTGCATGGGTGGGTGGACGGATGGATGCGGTCAGGGTAGAACCTGGGGGTCTGATAAGCACCTACTGTTTAGTGACGGCTCCAGAATTTCTACTCGGAAGAGACTTAGAGGTGGTAGCTGAATTGGAGGTGAACTCTATGCAGCTCCTTATATAATACTTTGGGTAAGATGGAGATACGCATCCAAAGCTTGGCGGAGACTATGGAACTAGGGAATGGCTCCCTGGGAAACCAGAGCGTTGTGAGAGCACAGCTCTGTGATCCATCCTGCAGTAGACACTGGAGATAAGATGGGGTGCAGGGCTGTGAATGTGCACCTCAGGTGGGAAAGAATAGATACACAGGAGGGGAGATGTCTACAAGGAGGTTTACACTAAAGGCAGATGTCTCGAAGAGGGAACGTTTCCTGACCAAAGACAACAGGAGTCGCTGGAGAAGGCTGGGGTTGGGTGGACTTGAAGACAGCCCCAGAAAAATTGGGAGAAAGGGAGAAAGGAAGGGTGTGAATAGGTCACCATGAAGAAGAATATTCTGTGTGTTTGGGGACTCGTAAGAAAGGCAGAGAGCTTATGTGGGAGATGCATCAGGTGAAATGAAGGAATCCAGTGATGAGAGCCTTAGGATGAGGGTGGGTGGGGGAGCCGTGCATGGCCCTCAGGAGGGACCACCGCGGTGACCAATGCCATTGGTGCTCATTATTCTGTTCAGCCGGTTGCTAGAGGGGCTTGTAGGGAATGTGGATAAAAGGCACAGAGAGGTGCTCCAGGAAGACGCGTACCTGCATCTGCGTCCGCGGGGACCTGACGGGGAACGGCTGAGTGCTAACCCAGGCAGGGGTTGATTCAGACCAGCTCTTGGAGAGTCACAGTGAGAACAGAAGGGCCCAGAAATGCAGGCAGGTCAAAGGAGCCCAGGCAGGCTTGAGGGGCGACCCCGATGTGAGGGTTGAGGGAGAGGCAGGACTCAGGGATGGCCACTAACGGGCTGCTACAGCCAGTGTTGACAGGACACCTAGTTCCTCCTGCTGCGTGTCGTGAGCTCAGTGAGCACTGACGGTTAAAGGAAACTGCGCATTCCAGCTGTCTCATGGCCCACCCTGGCACAGGGTTGCACTGAAACAGTGAATTCAGTCCCTAGAGTAAGGGGCTCAACATTTCACTGTGTCATATTGAGAATCCCATAAATAGGGTGTAGTTATAATGCACAAAAAAATTCCTAAACCTTCCCTGTCTCTTTCATTTGGAATGTCTCTCTTACACCTGTGTTTCCCAAGGTTTTAGTGCTTCCTTCCCAAGCGCCCAAATTTACCCCAGGCCAGCTTGCCCAGGCTCCGGTTTCTCCCCCTCAAATCCTGGCTCTTCAACATTTTTGCTTCTGTTTGGGGTTGCATTTTTTATTTGGCTTTGTATTTTTTTTCAATTTTTCTGCTCACACGTTTCCTGGATTCCATTGGAAAAAATATATATAACAGCCAGGCCAGGAATCTGACCCAAGAATCATTCCTTTCTTGCTGTCCCTCTCGCCCACTCACCTTATATCCCACCTGCATGGTGCTCGTAGTAACAGAAACTCCAGGGCCCCATACATGAGTGACTTTTCTTTTCTCCTTGTCACAGAAGTAAACCCTTGACTCTTTTTTTACCCAAATTGCTCAGACCTAAATCCAATCCAATCCAAATATTCATGTTCACATTAACCTCAAATGGAAACTATAGAAGAAGGAAAATCCATTCTCCTGTTGGGCCATTTTGAACGATCACCAAATCCATGATAGAAAAGTCAGTTTCATGGCCCATACCTCTCCAATGGTCACTCAAATTGGGGTTATTCAATGCTGGGAAGAATGGAAAGCTAAACACAAGACACACTGGAGCTTTTAGTTTGGAACCAGTGGGCAGGGTATTCAGAAGAGGAAGGGGTGGGAAAGAATGAATTCCCAAGGTGCACAGGTGCATGCACATGCACGTGCACACACAAACACACACATCTTTCCTTCTTCATGTGCACCGACTCTGTGTTATGACTATGGCAACTAAATAGTTAATATGTATGTCTTCTTTTTAACCGCACACAAATTACTGAGAGTGCATGCACAGATTCCTGGAAGGGAGGTTTCTGGATTGCCTTTGCTCCTCACGTTCTGTAGACTACAGCTATTGGTTCTGAGTACAGATCAGCCATCTCCTCAAAGAGGTCTTGCCTCAGGAGTTGGGTCCATGAACCCATCAAAGCACCCACGGCTCCCCTTTGCTGTGGGAAAGAACATCCAGCCCTAGCAGCTGAGCTCAAAACCCTACACTCACCTCCCTGTCACTTGCTGTCCATGCAAACTGTGATTTGAATGTTGGGCATTATAAACTTCAGGTTCAAAATTCTTTTACAAACAGTAATTGAGCTATCAGTTAGACACGCCTTCAGTTTACCTGGCTGCTCATCAGCTCTTCTTCATCTTGCTGCAGCAGGATTGTTTCGCAAGCATAGTGACAATGAGATGTTCAGCATTTTAAATATCAGATATGGCACCCATGAATATATCGCACAAATTGCAGATAACTTATTTTTATATTATCCATCTCTTAAGTTACGGAATATTTCCAGCCACTGAACTACAATGGACACTCATGTAGTTACTATCCAGATTTCATAAATTGTGCCACATTTGCTTCAGATTTTTTTGTAGTTGAAGCCCCACTTATGCTGGCTCATTCATCTGCATTTTTTTCCCATAGTGTGCTGGGAGAGATCAGGGTCTTTTCTGCTTCTTATTTTTTCTAGTTGGAACCCCGTCTACAGAGAACCAAGTTTATCTCGATATGTTCAGTTAATTTAGAAAATCCTTTCCTTCTCAAAAATAGCTAGTTCCAAGCCTATTGTCTGGATATGAGCTCAAAATCACCATCACCATCATCATCACTGTCATCATCACCATCTCTAGCATCACCATCACCACCATCATCACCATCACCATCATCATCACCACCATCATCATCATCATCACCATCATCATCACCATCACCACCATCACCATCATCACCATCACCATCATCACATCACCACCATCATCACCATCATCATCACCATCACCATCATCACCATCATCACCATCATCACCATCATCATCATCACCATCACCACCATCATCACCATCATCATCATCACCACCATCACCATCATCACCATCACCAACACCATCATCATCATCTCACCTATTAAACATTTACCAGCACACTTCTGCCCCCCTCCAAGAAGAAACAAGGTATGGGAAGAGGGGAAATGCATACAAGTTTAGGAAACAGATTTAAAAAGTCTGCCATGATCTCAAAGTATTTCCTTCCAGTTTTCATCCCCAAAGGAACTTATGTCTCCCTCTTAACCATCATGGTGTATCTGTAATTTTGATTTCTTTTGGATGCCACATCATAAACATTTTCCATGCACTACACACTTTCATAATTAGCACTTACACCAACCCCTCTACTTGGTCATTTTTCATTCCCATGAACATTTTATAGCTTATAGCATTCTTCTTTTATAAAATCTTACATGTAATATGTTATCATACTCATAATAAGATTCAAACACCCCAGAAGTGCAGAGGCTCACCACCATCTCCACACTGGTGGTGGCCACCTGCATCCATGGGCTTTCCTCCACACACTTCCCACATCCTCACACACATATCGACATAAACCAAAGACATTTTGGGGAATGTTGACATACATGGAACCATTCTATATCAACAATATCGCAAGGCATTTTATCTCACAATATGGGTCAGTGAACTCCACTTTCTGTATATAGTCAAGTCCCTTAGAGCGCAGTTTCACATTCCAAATATGCATCACTATGTCCCCATAATTTGTTTAGGCTTCTCCTCTGCTGGAGGCGCTAGGATGTGGGACTGACAGGCTCAAGGGCAGCATATTTTATAACATGCTTCTAAAACAGTTTACAAAAAAAGTGTATCGATGTTTCCTTCTCCACATACTTGCAAACCCTTGAATATAACCAAATTTAAAAAAATTTCCCACTCCAATAAGCAAATAATGGGTATATTGTGGTTCTTATTTGCATTTTATGATCAGAAATGAGGTTGAGTATCTTTTCATATTTGTCATTTGCAGTTTTCTGCAAATATCCTCTTCTTATCCTTTGTCTATCTTTTTTTAATTATGTTATGTTAATCACCATACATTACATCATTAGTTTTTGATGTAGTGTTCCATGATTCATTGTGTATCTTCTGAATGAATTATTTTTACCTTTTATTATTGACTTATGGGAGTGTTTCTTTCTATCATCTTTCATCTTTTGAATGTGTTGCAAATACTTTCTACTCTGTTACTTGCGTTTTAACTTTACTTACCATCTGTTCCCCTACACACAAGAACTAGACTTTCATGTGAATAAAGCTGACAGTGTCCCCACTGATGATTTAGTGATGATGATGATTATTAATCCTGGCTTCAAAACCCCAGTGTCTTCACACACACACTACACACACAGGATTTCATTTCTAATGCAGACGTTTCTGGTCCAGCGGCCCATCCTGGCAGCTCTCCACTGGGCAGTGCCTCAGGGATCTGAGGTCCCTTCATTGTGTCCCCGCCGTCCCAGAGTTCTTCACTCCCCCCCCACTGTGAATGGCAGACAGAGAGCGGCCCCAACGCGCCAAGACCAGCAAGGACGGGTGGACACACATCACTGCCCCCGCACTCCAGCAGCCAGAACTCACTCCTGTGCTGTGTCCCTGCTGGGGAGGTGGGCGTCCTGTGCGCCCAGAACCAGGGCACAGTTTGGTGAACACGCAGCCTGTCTCCTTTCTCTGCTATAGCTCTGGCTTTGTTTCTTGCTTCAGAAATCCTTTCCCACTCTCAAAGGGCTGAAATGTTTCCACTCTATTCCCTTCCACTATGTTTCCAGGCAGCATTCCCCTCCTTAATCCATCTGGAACTTATTTTTTATAATATACGAAAGCCTCAACGGATAACCATGCATCTCAAAACCTCTGATGGAATGGTCCTCTCCCCACTATTTTGACACACCTTTCCCCCAGATTCATTGAGATACAGCTGACATGTGACATTGTATTCGTTCACAGTGCCTTACAGCATAATGATTCCGTATTTGTGTGTATTGCGAAAGGGTCACAGTAAGTCTAGCTAACACCCACCACCAAAAAAAAGTTAAGATCTATTCTCTTAGCAACTTCCAAATATAGGCTGGAGTGTTATTAGCTGTAGTGACTGTGCTGCGCCCTCCATCCCGGGACCGAGTCGTCTTGTCATTGGACACTGGCGCCGAAACACCTCGTGCTCAAACTGCATTTTCATACCTAAATTGCTCTGTTTATGGACTGTCTTCCGCTTCCCTAATGTACCTGTCATCCCCAAATCCACACCAGAAATTTAATTGTTTCCGTCACTCTGGGTCTGCAGCTTGCTTTCAGATAGCCAGCCCCCTCCTCTGCCTGTTTGTTCAGGATTTTCTCGGCTATCCATACACATTTTCTTTTCCACAGCAATGTCATCATCTTAAATATTCCATTTCGAGGCTATGTGATAACTTACTGACATTGGGATTTTCAGACTGTTTGCTCTGTTCACATTCACGTTTGTCTCCCCAGGGTGACTTCTGGAAGTAAAACTGCTGGCTTGAAAAATAGTAACATGCTTAAGGGTGTTGGTGTGCTCTACCAAGTTGCCCTTCAGCGTGGTTCTACCAAATGTATTCCCACCAGCAAATAGATGATAGGGATCTTTTCTCCACATGCTTGGCAGCTCTGAGCATGACAATCTTTAAAAAATATTTACCCTAATTAACATTTTCTTCCACTGTGAATTCATTTGAATTCAAGTAAGGTGAGATTCGTATTACTGGATGTTTTCATGTCCGGCATGAATAGGTACTTATGTCCTTATTGCAAAAGATCATTAATTATCACTAACTTGCTGTAAGGAAAGCAGCCCAGTGTGGGAGCTCACGCAGCATCCCAGCCTCCAGTGGTGCACATTTTGCTACCTGAAGCCTTGGGGTCATGCAGACAGCATTCACATAGGGTAGATCTTTGGGTGTCTCCCCTGGGTGGGGTCCCTTCATCCTTGGGTGAGGATTGTCCTCACCCCCATGCAGCGAGCACTGCCCGGGGAGCAGGGACCTCCCCCTCCTGCCCTGCACAGCACGCATCTATGGCCAGCCTCAGCCCCCATCCAGTCCCTACCAGACCCTCAGAAGCTGCCAACCCGGCCGTCTGGCTGCTCCACACACGGGGGCAGGGGACTCAACAAGCACCGGAAGGTTCTGCTGCCTTGATGTTTGAACCTCTGGCATGAGGCCCCTAAACATGAGGTGGCCGAGGATTAGGGGGCCTCCGTGATCACAGACGGTTCTGGGGACTCTTCCTACAAAATGCCACAGTGCCGTCCCAGGAAGCTGCTCACACGGCGCCCGTCCTCGGGAAAGGAGCCACCCACTGCCTTTGCCCGTCTGAGTCACCGGGCGAGCAGGACAGGGCCCGCGAAGGCGGAATGCCCAGATGTGATTTCTCACCCGGAAAGTTCTCCGGGCCAGCTGCTGACCCACTTCGGGCCGTCCTTTGTGCATTCACCACGAACACTCTGAAAAGGCCTGTTGTCGAATTCTTCTGCTATTTTGCAATGTCAACAGACACGATGCTCTGAAGTAGCAAATGAGGCCCGGCTTGGACAAAGCCCCTTTATGCCCGGGAGGCCCAGGGAGTCAGACGCACTTGGGGAGGTGAAAGGGCCCAGAGCATCGGGACACCCCGCCTGGTGCCCGGCAGGAGGGAAGCCAGGAGCCGGAATGTTCCCGACTGGGCGTGCCTGGGGGGTCGGGGCGGGGGCACCGGGGGAGGAAAACCATCACAGCGGAGAGTCCGTCTGGCTCTGTCGGAAGACACGTAACAAAACCAGTGAGGCGAGGACTCCGCAAGCTTTCCTGTACGCACAGTTCACGGTACTGATAACACCTGTGAAGGGCTGTCAGCGGGCTGGTCGAGGCAGATGCCTGATGACTCACAGAGCAAATCCCACGAGAACCTCCCGCTGATCAGGAGCAAAGCTCACGAGACCACTTGGTGCCGCCCAAGCGAGAGGGGCCCGATCGCTGGTGTAGTGCTGCCCGCGTGTGAGGTGAACACTTCCAGATGCCCGCATTCATAGGTGGGCATGGCCTTGCTCCCACGAGTGGGTAATAAAATAAAGAGCTCCACAGGTGTCAGACCGCATTTATGAGCCTGACGAGAACTGCAGAGAGCACGACACGGACTCGGGTGGAGGCAAGTCTGTCAGTCACGTAAAGCTCGAAGAACGCACGCTGGATGATGAACTCTCGTTATTAAGGACAAGATTCACACACGCACATTACGCACCTTACTTTGGCCCTGGTGCTCATCACTAACATGTCCCACTCTGTTTATTCATTTTGTGTGGGGCCCCAAACACCTGCAGAGTCCGTGTGAACTTCCAAGGCCCGTAATCAACAGGAACCCTGTTCAGAAGCCAAAGAGAAGGGCTCAGACGGCTGTGCTTGGCGCTCTGAGTCCACCATGCGCGCCTCGGGGCTCTGACCAGCTCACGGACGGGCCCCAGTGTGGTTGAATCCACTGCCCCTGTGGGTGGTGGGTCGGGACAGCAGCTCTGGGAAGATGCCCCCAAAATGCCTCCCACGTGTGGATGAGTCAGTTGCAGAAACACCAAGTAAAAGGTAGAAAGTGTAGCTCCACCTGAAAAACTGGCTTGAGGGGTTCCTCGTCGACAGTAAAGCCAAAGGAGCCATGAGTGACGAGTGTGCAGGCATGTTCGGGGTCTGGCCCCTAGCCCCGAGTCTGTCGGGAACTTGGGGGGCCCTTGGCTCTCCCAGCGCCTTTTGATGGTGACCACCGTGGCCGTGGGGCAGGCGCCCCTCTCTGTCTGGTGCGGCCAGAGCTCGGGTGACATGCATTCTGCTCTAAGACGCGCTTCCCCCCGGGGGCCGAGACCAACCAGCCAAGGCCAGGAGGCCCCGGTGGGTCCCCACACAAGGCGGGAGAGGAGCCTCCAGGGAGACACCGGGAGATGCGACTGCAGAGTCCGGCTGTTTAATGACCGACCCACCTACAGCATCCCGAGTGGTGGAGCAGTTTTCAGGGTGTCGGCTACAAGAAGAGAGGTTTTGTCTCCAATTAGGAGTTATTAAGAAATAGACTGAATAGCCACTAGAGGGGACCCAGACCCAGAACTGAAAAGGTTTCAACTCAGAGACTCGGAGATTCTGTGATTTAATCCCCATCTAGTCTCCAAACATGATTTTTTTTTTTTTAAGATTTATTTATTTATTTGAGAGAGAGAGAGAGCACGAGCGGGGTCGGGGGTAGGGTGCAGAGGGAGAAGGAGAATCTCAAGCAGACTCCCTGCTGAGCACGGAGCCCAACCCAGGGCTCGATCTCAGGACCCCAGGATCACGACCTGAGCTGAAATCAAGAGTCCGATGCTCAACCGACTGCACCACCCAGGTGCTCCCCAAACGCGATTTTTGAAAACTACCAATGTGTCCCAATCCCTCCCTTCTCTGAAGAAACTAAAACTGCATTTATCACCCCAACCAGCCATCCCAGCACATCTCACATTCTATCCCGCACGCTGGGTCACTTCCACAGCATGCACGCAGGATGGCTGGGCCCCGAAACGCACCGATGATGGGACACTGTCCCTGGCTCTGAGGGGCTCGGTCCCCAGCCCGGCAGGAGCCACTTCTGACCCTTCCTCCCAGCCCGCATGCAGCCTGCATGGATCACGTTCCTCCGTCTGTACTCTCCCCGGGATTAGCTCATATTCAGATGCGGATCTGGTGTTTCATGTTACTCAAGTGAGAAAACGACTGCCGTATGGAGCTCCCCGCTTTATTATAATACCCATTATTGTGTTCACTGAATAAGAGCATTTCTGAGCCGTCAGAATCAAACCTTTGCTTGAAGACTTGCTCCAAACCCAGAGCTCCTGGACCCAGTTAAGAGAGTGTCGCCAGTCGGCAGCGACGGCCCCCCGGCCAGCCGGGCCTAGGCCTGCTGGCGCCTCGCCTCCAGGGGGTTTAGTGGACCCCAGGAGGTGGGTCCTCCAGCCCCAGCCGCCAGCCCACTTATCGAGACCGGTGCACTGTGTCCCTCACTCAGGGGCTGGGCTGCCGGGGCTCTGATGCCCCCGAGCACCATCCTGGGCTGTGACCTGCCCGGCCTGCTGGCTCACCTCCACCGCCCACTTCCCAACTGCAGAAATGGACATTTCCCATGGCTTGCCGCCCACCCATGCCTCTCCAGGACGGTGACCTCATGCGATTCTCCTTCCTATCACCACCATGAGCCAACAGCTGTAAGCAAAGTCGTGATAAGACACGCCTCGCAAAAGATGTTTCGGGTCTATCGTGTTTGCCGTCTGCCCCTTTCGGAAAACATGTGTCGACCCCAGACCTGGTCACTATTTCCGTGGACGACTTAGGACTTACTGAAGCGCTAGTGGTAGTAAGGTGCAAGTCAGGGCCCCCTCTGTGTCCCTCAATCCCCTGCCTTTCAGGCCTTCAGAGGCCCGGGCCTGCTGTGTGGCCCCGGGGAGGAGACCCCACCCAGCGCGCAGGCCACACCTCCCAGCTTTGTCCCCGAGGGGGTGTGGGGTGAGGGCTGTCCCCCTGAGGACATGTCCCTGTCCTCTGTCAACTTTCATCCTCACCGACTGGCAGTTTCTTTCCACTGAGGGGACGGTGTTGGTCCCCGAGGTCACTGCTGCCCTGCAGCTACACGGGGAAAGCCGCGCTCACTCCTCAGACAAGGCCCCGGAGACGCAGACGTGGAAGAAGCAACCGCGGCAAGCAGGAAGGAAGCTCTTTCACACGTAGGATCAAAGCAGTTGCCCTGGGTCAAGCCTCGCCGTGGCGCCCCACACCGCAAGCCGAGAGACAGAGAAGGCGGGAGAGAACTGCCCGTCTCTACCCGCAGGGAAGCCGGCGGTTCCCACTGTGATTTTGGCGCTCACACGGGGCAGTGTTACCTGGATATCCCCGCAGCGAGGTCCTCCACGAAATCTGACAAACCCTAGTTTGACAGAGCAGGAGACACGGGAAAGAAAAGGTGAGGGCAGACAGGGAATTAGCACGTGTTAACTGATCCGGTGAGGGTTCTCGGGTGCAAACGGATGCTGGCTAACCCGAGCCAGTCCTTGTGGGATTATCAGACACTCACAGGATGCAGGGAGATCCGGAGAGCCAGCCCAGAACATGCAGGAACAGAGGCCGGGGGCCCAGAGCACAGCCGAGCCCCTCGGGGGAGGAGGGTCCATCTCCAGGGGACATTGCTGCCCCCGCCACCCTTCATCCACCAGGCTCCTGGCGCCAGCGACTCTACCACGAGTGACCTCCCCGCGACCCAGCGCCTGTGCCTTGCTGATCCGGAACCCCGGGCGGAGCTTCCAGTGCACCTGGTCTGGATTCTGTGCCCACCCTTGCCGCCAACGGGCAGGAGGAGGGGAGCATCGGGCTCCCCTGAGCTTGCAAAGGGGGTGGGCCTGCTTCCGCCAAAACCCACACGGTGTCAGATCCCTCCAAATGGGAGGAAGATTTAGGAACTGGCCACCAACGTAACACCCAGCGATTATCAACAGCAGCCCAGCCCTCTGTCCCGGTCACCCTCACGGGATTTCCGACCATACTGTCCCCGAGTAGAAAGGAAATCATCCACATCACACATAAGCTCCTGCCACATGGCTCTCACTTGTACAACCAAAAGGCACGCTCACTCCCCCAGGAAAACTCCCAAAGCCTCCCCTGGGCCAGCACCCGGCACCCGTCAGGGCCCCTGTTGTGTGTGACTGGGGGCTGGCTGGCAAAAATCGAAGGGCAGGCCACCCGATTGGAAATTCAGCTGAAAGGTGATACTGCAGTTTTGGGTCTGAAGGCTAGAAACTAGACAGGATTTCTCTGGTGCTGACTGGTGGCACAGTTCCCTCTTCGAGAAAACTTCGGTCTTTTGCTTCGAGGGCCTTCAGCTGATTGCATGAGACCCACTGCAGAGGGTAACTTGATCTAGTTAAAGCCAATTGATTGTAAAGGTTCACGACCTCTGTACAAACCCTTCACAGCAACATCTGGACTGGTGTTTGACCGAACAAACGGGCACGACGGTCTAGCCGGGCTGACACATCAAATGACCCGTCCCACTGTCTTGTGATGAGATGTCCCCCACCTCCTCCCCAGGGCACCTGCTGTCTGCACCCCCTGCTCCCGCTTACACGCATCCCCCCCAGGATGGTCCCAACGTGAAGCAGGATCGCCTTGCAGTTCATTTGTGGCCACGTGTTCCAGTTCCTCATTAGTGCAAAACCACCATCCCCAAACAGCGGCTTCAAGGAATTCAATCACGTCTTCCTACCATCCCAGGTGTGTGCTGAGCAAGATGAGCTAGCGGTTCTCAGCAGGGTCTCGCTGAGACCAACGGGCGGACTCATCCTCCAGGCTGTTGCCCTCACGTGTCTGGCCCCCGGGCAGGGAGGACTCAGACGCCCCGCACGTAACAGCCGGGGTCCCTGGCCATCTCCCTGTGTGTTCTTTGCGACATGCCCCGGGCTAGCTGGACTCCTTTGAACACGGCCGGAGTTACTAAGAGTGGATGGCAAACGTTCTTGCTGCGCACGTGCACAGAAGGAGACCGTGTGAGGTGCCGGAAGTGCTGACTGACCTCGTGGTGGCAATCATTTCACAAGTCCTACGTGTATCAGATCATCACGTTGTGCCCCTTACACTGACACGGTGTAAGTGATAAAGCAGGAAAAAAAACAAAAATAAAGGACAGCCGGAGGCTCCCAGAGTGAGCAGGCAGGCCGTGTGGCCTCTCTCTCCGAGCGCCGGAAGCCCACCCAGGTTCAAGGGGAGGCCACATGGAATCTGAGGACATGTGTTCAAGCCACCGCAGAAAGCTTCCTCCTCTGTGATCTGACTCTGAAATTCATCCCTGGGATCCGGCAGTAATTGTACATCTGCCTCTTGCAGGGCGATTCCCTCAGGCAAGGAAATTATAGTATCTTCAACAAGAGCCACGGAGGCCGCACCAGGGGCCGGCTCCTCCTCCCCCACATCCCGCCCCAGCGTCCCTGACCTCTGCTTCCACACGATGCTTAGCTGTCTCTGTAACTTGGGAAATCGCTCTCATTCTGGTTTTGATTTTTAGCTGCTGTCACCCTGTGGGACCAGAGAGGAGTGATTCTATCAACACATTTAGGAAGACTCTGGACCGGGGACGCGTGTTGGGACTTGAACTTCCTTTCTTCCCATCTGCCCAACACAGTCACTCTGAGCTAGAGGCCCTGAGGCCTGGAACTGCTGACGTTCTGTGTTCTGTCTCATCCTGGCTGCAAGTCGGCTGCCAAAGAAAGCTTGACTGTCCTGAGCACTTGGGTCCAAGCGACCACAGGCAAAAATGGGAGATGTGATTTCCTGTTTAGCCACTGGCTTCTATTTTAGTTTTCTGTCCTTGTATACAAAACCACCCCAAAACTTAGTGGCTCAAAACATCATTTTGTATTTCCCGTGGCAGGTTGATTTCTGCTGGCCGCACTTGGGTCCCTCACGTGGCTGCATCGAGCTGGTGGAGAGACTGGGCTGGGAGAGGCCAGGGACCGGTGCTGATGGATGTCAGGGGCGTCTCGGCCCCCTCGCCATGGGCTCTGTCTCAGGCCTGCCCCTGCTTCACGTTCTGGCGGCCCTCTGCAGCTCTCCTTCATTGTACATCTAACAATTGCAACTCAGTGCTTACCCTGTAATTATTTGTGGAACGCCTGTCCATGCAATCGCACACTCCGGCTGTCTTCTTCACACCTGCATTCTCAGTGCTTATCACAGTGCTTCCCGTGTGTCAGGACTGAAATACGCAGCCACAGAAGGAGGAAGTAAATGTGCAGGGGACAGTGCATTCAAATACCGGCTCACTTATCTAGTGGCTATGGGCTCGAGGGTCAGGGTTCCCACCTGTAAAATAGGAAATGTAGTAACTTTCTTGCTCAGTTACTGTGAGGATGAAACCAGAAAACATAGACACATGTGCTGAGCACATGCCATTCATGTATGTGGGCAGCTAGTCGGCCCAGAGTTAATTACATGGAAGGTTTGCTTCATACTCAACCAGTGGACAAGGTGGCTTTGGCTACTTGGGGTCTTCTGTGGTTCCATACGAATGTTAGCATTATTTGTTCAAGTTTTGTGGAAAAGGCTGTTGGTATTTTGAAAGAGATTGCTTTGAACCTGTAAGTAGCTTTGGGTAATATGGACACTTGACAACATTAAATCTTCCAATCCATGAGCATGGTATATCTTTCCATTTGTTTGTGTCGTCTTCAATTTCTTTCATCAATGTATCATAGTTTTCAGAGTACAGACGCTTCACCTCTTTGGTTGGGTTTATTCCAAGGTATTTTATTCTTTTTGGTGCAATAGTAAATGGTGTTGTTTTTTTAATATCTCTTTCTGTGACTTTGTTGCTAGTGTATAGAAATGCTACCAATTTCTGGGTATTAATTTCATATCCTGCCACTTTACTGAATTCACTTATTATTCTAGTGGGTTTTTTGGTGGAGTCTTTAGGATTTTCTATGTATATATCATGTCATCTGCAAGTAGTGACAGTTTAACTTCTCTATGAATATGGATGCCTTTTATTTCTTTTTGCTGTCTGATTGCTATGGCTAGGACTTCCAGAACTATGTTGAATAAAAGCGGTGAGAGGAAACATCCTTGTCTTGTTCCTGACCTTAGGGGAAAAGCTCTCAGTTTTTCCCCATTGAGTATATTAGCTGTGGGTTTTTCATATATGGCCTTTATTTGTTTAGGTATGTTCCCTCTAGCCCTATTTTGTTGATGATTTTTATCATGAATGGATGTTGAATCTTGTCAAATGCTTTTATGTATCTATTGAGATAATCATATGATTTTTATCCTTCGTTTTGTTGATGCAATGTATCGTGTTGGTTGATTTGCAAATATTGAACCACCCTTACTTACATCCCAGGAGTAAATCACACCTGATCATGGTGAATGATCTTTTTAATGTATTGTTACATGCGATTTGCTAGTATTTTGTTGAGGATTTTTACATCTATGTCCACAGATATTGACCTGTAGTCCTGGGTTTTTTTGTTTGTTTGTTTGTTTGTTTGTTTGTTTGTTTTGTAGTGTCTTTATCTGGTTTTGGTATCAGGATAATGCTGGTCTCATAGAATGAATTTGGAAGCCTTCCTTCCCCTTCTATTTTTTGGAATACTTTGAGGAGAATAGTTATTTACTCTTCTGTAAATGTCTGGTAGAATTTGCTTGTGAAACTTTCTGATCCTGGACTTGTGTTTGTTTTAGTTTTTTATTATGGATTCAATTTCATTGGTTGTGATTGGTCTATTCAGATTTTCTATTTCTTCCTGATTCAGTTTTGGAAGATTGTGTGTTTCTAGGAATTTACCCCTTTCTTCCAGATTGTCCAGTTTGTTGGCATGTAATGTTTCATAATATTCTCTTACAATCCTTCATATTTCTATGGTGTTGGTTATTATTTCTCGGCTCTTATTTCTGACGTTACATAGTTGGGTCCTTTCTCTTTTTTTCTTGATGAGTCAGGCTAAGGGGTTGTCAATGTTGTTTCTCTTTTCAAAGAACCAACTGCTGGTTTCATTGATTTTCTATTGTTGTTTTAGTCTTTATGTCTTTTATTTCTGCTCTGATCTTTACTATTTCATTACTTCTATTCACCTTGGGCTTCTTTTGTTGTTCTTTTTCCTGATCCTTTAGGTGTAAGGTTAGGTTGCCTATTTGAGATTTGTCTTGCCTTCTGTGGTAGGCCTGTATTGCTATTAACGTCCCTCTTAGGACCACTTTGCTGCACCCCAAAGGTTTTGGACCATCATGTTATCAGGTGTCATTGGTTCTTTTTAATATTGTCTATCCCTTTAGCGAAGGTTCTCCAACCCAGTGAGTATCTTTACAATCATTACTTCAAATTCTTTATCAGGCACCTTGCTCATCCTTGTTTCATTCAGTTATTTTTCTGAGGTTTTTTTCTTGTTCTTTCTTTGTCTGTATTCTGCTGGCTCCCCATTTTCCTTGACCGTCTGTGTGTGTTTCCATGGATTGGGCGAAACAGCTGCTCCTCCTGACGTTGAAGGCGTCCTGTGTGCGGAGTCCCCGTGCGGACCGTGTAGGCTTGCTGACTCTGCTGGCCGGCTGGAGCTGTGGCTGTATGTGCCAGCTACTCTTAAACCACGGCTTTTACAGAGAGAACAGAGGAAAACAATAATAAAAAAAGAAAAAAGAAAAGAAAAGAAAAGGAGAAATTTTTTTAAAAGGAAAGAAGGAAAGGAAGAAAGAAAGAAAGAAGAAAAAGAAAGAAAGAAAGAAAGAGAAAGAAAGAAAGAAAGAAAGAAAGAAAGAAAGAAAGAAAGAAAGA
>NW_022589740.1:506503-516969 GCF_004348235.1 Phoca vitulina | reverse complement strand
AAAGAAAGAAAGAAAGAAAGAAAGAAAGAAAGAAAGAAAGAAAGAAATGTAAACCACATGGTCGTCCGTCCCTCTGACCTGGAGAGCATTCTTGCAGCTTCTCTTCCACCTGGCAGAGTTCAGGTGTTGTCTCTTTTAGATGCTAGTTGCTCTTTTAAACCAAGGGATCTGTCCCCAGGACCTCAGTATCGTCCCCACTGCTGTTGGCCGCGTTGGGGTGGGGATTCCCTGTATTGCCGTGTCTCCGTCTCTCTAGCTGTCCTGTCTTTGGTTGTTCGCTAGCTGTCCAGTCGGCCCTCGGGGTCCTGAATCTTCAGGAGACACTGTTCTATAATTTAGGGAGCTCCATGAAGCAGGTGGGTTCAGAGTCTCCCTACATCGCCATCCTGGACCGGAACTCCCCTCTGCAGTGACTTTAGAAGAGGTGGTGGATGGGGGCGCCGGGGTGGCTCCGTCAGCTCCGTCAGTGGCTGGTGGGCCTGGAATCACAGGCAGGAGCCCGGCCCTCAGAGGTCTGAGGCTCGGGGGAGACGGACGTCCTCGTCTGAGGGACAGGAATCGGGCCTGAGGCCAGAGCGCAGGAGAGAAAGAAGCAGGACCACACTCAGGTGAGGCTGTGGCGGGAAGACACCGCGTCAGGCAGGCTGAGGAAGGTGGGTGGATTCTGAGTGCGCGGACAGACACAAGCAGGGGAAACGGTCCCTTTCGAAGGCTGGCCCCGCTGCTGAGGGTGAGTCCGCCAAAACAGTGCAGACCCACTTTGTCATAGTTTTAGTTTTATAACTTTTTTTTTTACCATGAACACATATTCATTCTGCAATGTAAAAAATAAACAGCAGCTATAAAACAACACTGCAGCTCAAATTTCCCCTGAGGATTTCTTGGTCCGCGGGGGCCAGAGGCAGGCTGAGTGTGAGGTGGGGAGCGGGGCTGACGGCTGCCAGGTGCTCACAGAAGGAGGTGATCTCACCCACGGGCCGGGAGCCAAGGGGCCCCCGCCTGGCTGCCCCCGGACCCCCTTGCTCCCGTCTCCCGAGGCCTTCACCCCGAGCCCCTGCGGGAGTGGGGGCCGTGGGAAATGCCAGCAAGGTCTCAGCTGTGAAATTGCTCCCGGCGTCTGAATGCCATTTGCGTGGGCTCCCTTAACCTCTTTTTTGAGTTCCAAATATGTCAAAGAGTCCCTCGGGACCGTCACCGGGGAAACCCCGGTCCCCAGCACGGGGGCCGCTTGCCCAGGAATGCTGCACGCCCTCGTGTCCTGAGACATAGCCCTGCTCTGCCCGGCTCCTTCATTCCATCTGGGAGGATCTGGGTGGGACTTGCCTCCCTGAGGTACCGCGCATCCCGGTGACACACGTGTCTGCAGGCGGCAGTGGGGGCCGCCGGGGCAGGGGGACCCCGAAGCCGCACCAGCCGAGCTGCAGGGCTGAGACCCCACGTCTGGCAGGTGGTTTCCGCAGGTGGTTTCCGATGCTGGAGTTCTCCCACTGGCCGTGGGATTAACTGTCCTGAAATGTCTGCAAAGTGAGCTTCAGGAAACTCACTCACATTTCTGCTTTGATTCCCGCGATAAAATCAGAAATTCTTTCCCACAGAAAACAGCGTTAGCCACGAGTTGTAATAAAATATTATACTTTAAAATGTGCTGCTTTAAAATGAAAATTACAGCTTTCCCAGGAAACCGACTAAAAATAAATCGCAAAGCACTCTCTGTGTTAAAGGGCTAGGTGCCATCAGAAGTCACGTTCGCTCACGCAAGGCCCACAGGAGGACACGGGATCCTCTGTATTTTGATGCACTAAACTTCTAGCTCTCTCTCTTAGAGGGGTTTATCTTTTGAACATGATCCTTTCAATGTTTCCCAAGCATATTTGAAGGCCTTTGTTTGCCATCCTGTAAGTTTTCTCATGCTGGTGGTCTCCATTTTCTTATTATTAAAGTAATTGTTTTGATGGGGTTTTTGTTTTTCTATGTGTAGGTATTTGCACAGAATCAAAGGTTAAAATCTGAGTCACAGGGGAGTTTAAGGGAATTTCGTTCTGTTCCACCGTTAGAAGGAATCCCATAGCAATGCCCCCCACCTACGGACAGCCACCAACTCCAGCTGCACGGGGTCCAAAGGACACGGGTGTCTGAGGAGACCCACCGGCTGCGTCGTGGAGGAAGGGCCATCGCCGAGGACCTGCGCCGAGCGGAGCAGGTGGCTGCATCAGAGTCTCCCTCCCTCCGTGACGAGGCCCCAGAGCCGTGCTCACCGCAGGACAGCCCCAGAGCCCAGAGTCCGCTTGTCCGGGCTCAGCAGGTGCACCTTGAAATGAGGGTCTCCTTTCTGCACGCACGACCTTCCCCATCCCCCAGCCACCCTCTCCCCATTCAGCATTCAGGGACTCATTCCTTATGCTCTGAGGGACCCGAGAAACCCATCCTCCACGGATGGTGGACGGGGCAGAGCGCAGGGCAGACATGGCCCATCCCACGGGGGAAGACAAAGGCTGGTGTCATGGGACAGACGGGAGGCTGCCGGAGATCCTGCCCCAGGCACACCAACACCAGGGGTCCCGGAATAAAGCAGGACTCGTCTTCTCACAAGGCCGTCTCGGCCGTGCCGGGAAATGAGGATGGCAGATTATTTAGACCAAGGGGGGATTTGGGAACCGATGTACAGATGAGCCTTCGGTCCCGTGGAATGAGAACCTTCCCTGCCCGTGCAGCGCGTGGAAGACTCCCCGGTCTCCGCCGCAGACCGCGGGGCAGGGCCCCTGCTTCTGGCTGCTCCTGGCCCCCTGTCCTCCGTGATGTCGGGACTCGCCAGGGAGGGCAGCCTGCTTCCCCCCGTAACAGGCAACTTCTGCTCACTGACGACAACTCTGCTCTCCAGAAACAGGCCTTCAGCCAGGGCTCAGTGTTTTGCCAGTCTTCACGACCAGATTCTCCCCTTTGCAAACCTTTCAGAAGTATCTGTAGGAAATGTTTCTCGGGTAGGCTTGTGTGGGGTGCAGAGGGGCCCCATTGGGAGGGCAGCAGGGAGAACCGTTCCCGCTGGGCCCAGCCACCTGCCGAGGTCTGGAGGCTGGAGGTGTGTGCGTGCTTCGTGGGAGAACCCCAGACCAGCCACCCCCACGCGTCCTCCCCAGAAGAGCAGCATCACCGCCAGGACCCTCTCCTGCGGAGTGACAGCCTCCAGGGGGAGCCCGGGGTCTTTGCGGTAACCAGCCCTCCAGGGCTCTCCCAGGGGTCGGGTTAGAGAACCACGCCCCTGCGGGATGTTTTCTAGCTGGGAGTCCACCCGCCACGGACACGTGCCTGAATACGCCGTCGGAAGTCAAATTAGAGGTGAGAACATCACTACTTCTGCCAGGGGACCCCAGAAACTTTGGACAAGGCTCTCATACCGGGCAGTCTGGAATGTCCCTGTTCCCCAGGAGCACTGCCAACCTCACCACCACCAGCAGCCCTCCCATGCTGTGCGAGTGTGGATGCGGACGCCGGCGCTTTCCCTTGCTCTCTGACCTGTATATTGCCTACACATTGTATATTTTCACTTTCTGGACTTCGGGAAAGCTTGTTTCTACTTCTTTACATATGTCAACAGAATAGCTGGCCAAATGTCAGTGGAAAAGATACTCTAAGTGATCAAAAAAAAACCACATCTGGTTCTTTAAACCAAATTTAAAAAGAACCCTTGGCTCAGTCGTTAAGCATCTGCCTTCGGCTCAGGTCATGATCCCAGGGTCCTGGGATCGAGTCCCGCATCGGGCTCCCTGCTCCGCGGGAAGCCTGCTTCTCCTTCTCCCTCTGCCCCTCCCCCTGCCACTCTCTCACTCACTCTCAAATAAATAAACAAATCTTTTAAAAAATTTAAAAATTTTTTCTTTTTAATTTTTTTCTTTTAAGAAAAAGAACCTACCAAAAAAAGGGAATAAAAGACGTTTTCTTTGATGTTCTTTCTCATGTGAACCAGCAACAACATGCCTCTCTCTCCCATCGTCTGCCTTCTTCCAAAAACAGTGGAAGAGGCCTGACTAAATAGGTTCATCGTGACGAGACAGACACAGCGATAAAGGAGTCGGGAAGACGGGAAGGGAGGACGGAGGAGCTCACAACAGGGTGAGGTGCGAGCACCCGAGGGCCCGCGGCACCGACGTGGGCGCAGACTCTGAGCTGGCTGCTGACCAGGGAAAACCAACACACCAACCACGCTACACCTGCTTGTCCTTTACGGGAAGCACAGCTGTTCCCAGAAAGAATCGGCCACCGGCAGCTGGGGTCTCAACCCCAAATCCATGGGTCCCTACTTCCACATTATCCCCGGGGGCACTCGGAACAGGAGACTTCTCTTTTTGGTACAATGCGTTTTTCACCCTAAAACACACGAAATCAATACATGGTAGGAAGTGACAGCCTGACACTATAGTTTCAAGTGAAGACACAGCACACCCCCCAGCTTGTCGGTGTGGGGTCTGGTCCAAGAGAGTCAAGGGGCACGAGCGTGGCTGTGGCGCCGTATGGGGTGAACCCAATGGCTTTGCCTTACTATGTGTGAGCGTCAGGGAAGGGGACTAAGAGACAGACCTCCCGGTCGCCCTCCTGCGTCGGGAGCTTGGGGCTATGCCCACCTGTTTCCAGGGGCTCCGGTGCACACCCTTTATTTTGCCTAGAAGTGTTTTTCTGTGGAATAGCCTTACTTTTTAAGAGCAGTTTGAGTGAAAGATAACCATGAGCCAAAAATTCTGGAAAATCATTGACAAGGAAGACCCAGCGCCCAGGCGACGCCCACAGCCCCCTGCGCCACCCCACCCACATCAAATCCCGGCTTGCTCCTTTGCTCGGAACAATACACAATAGGGCTGCACTAAGCTACACGTATGTACAGACCCCATTTATTTGTTTCAATTGATTATTACTTATATAAACTTGTTTCCATTGTCCAATTGATAACGTATTTCTGTCTGTAAAAATTGATCACTTGGGTTAAGATGAAGTGTCTCATATTTCTTTTCTTAAAGATTTTATTTATTTATTTGAGGGAGGGCAGAGGGAGAAGGAGAAGCAGATGGCCCACTGAGCACAGAGCCTGACGTGGGGCTCAATCCCAGGACCCCAGGATCATGACCTGAGCCTAAGGCAGGGAATGTCTGTTATGTTTACCACTAAAATTAATGAAAATATGTTTCACTGAACAGCTTTCCCTCAGTGACTGGTTTGCAGGAGCGACTTATGTGGTTATGCAAGGAACAGGTGTGGCACGGCTGTCCTCTGTGACCTCCGCGTCCAAAGCCACCACGACCACCCCATGCGTGAGCCTTCACCAGCACCCCTCCCTGTCGGCGTGTGCGTGGATGGCAAGTCTCAGGGGGACCCCCGCTCTGCCCCCCTTCTGCTGACCTCCTCAGGCTCGGGATAGCCAATACCACACATCCCGAGGGCCATGGCTGCCCTACCCAGCGCCCCAGTAAAGATGCATGCCCACCATCCTGACTTGACTTCCCACCAGCAACGCTCAGCTGGCTTTCAACATCGTGCATCACCCTCTGGGCCAGCCAGACCTCCCTGTCTGGGATCTGTGAGGGTGATAAACCCTTCATTTCTCATTCCTTCTGAGTGTGAGGTGATCCCCACAGACCCCAGCTAAGCGGCTTAATCCCGTTCACACAATGGTTGGTGTGCTGGTCTGCTCTGGAATTTTCTAGGATTTTCCCCTTCTTGACCTAAAACAGCGAAGGCGCTTGGATGCCAGAAAGGCAGTAAAAGGCATCCACACACCACTTTTATTGTTTTCAAACAGCCCAAAAGGAGTCAGACCTTTACCGTCAACATCGCTGATGAAGAGAGGAAGTCTCCGTCTTGAAATCCTATCCGCCTCGGGTGGCAAATCCAGTGTTGTCATGCTGCCTCTCGAGACCCCGAGCATAGTTACACACATGGAAAACTCACGGTCAGCTAATAAATCACGTGAAGCATAATCACATAAGAGAGAGTAATCAAAAGGACTCATGGGTGACAGGCTGGGTGGATCGCGGTGTCTTGGGATCTGGCTCCCAGCGTCATGGAGGGAGAAGGCAGAGTGTCTCAAGGAGGTGCAGGACAGAGCATCGATCTGCACCGTGTATCGGTCGGCTCAAGCCGCCGTAACAAACACACCGACGGGGTACCTGGCAACACACTATCCTCTGCCGGTCCTGGAGGCGGGAAGTCCGAGGTCCCGCGTGGGCAGGCCGGTTTCCCCAGGCCTCTCTGCTGGCGGGCAGACACGTCTTCCCGTGTCCTCACGTGGCCGCGGCCCCGCGCGTGTCCGTGTCCTCATCTCCTTAAACCAGCACCAGTCACACTGGATTAGGGTCCACACATACGACCTCATTTGCCCTCCATCACCCCTGACAAGACCGTCACCTCAAACAGCCGCATCCTGAGGCGCTGGCTGGGGGTTAGGACTGAACCACGGATTTGCAGGCATCTGTCAGCTCTGGGGAAGTTGGCCCTAAAGACGGCACAGAGGGGCCGTCTGCAAAGTGCTGTATCTGAGTCTGCTGAGCCGAGAATAAAATAAACCCCGCCGTGACCCCTGGGGCCCAGACGCTGCGCGGGCCTGCAGAGGGAGCCGCGGGGTCTGCGGGACCTGCACCCAGGGCGTCCAGGCGCCCCTGCAGGGCGAGGGCGACGGCTCGGTGTGAGGAGCCCTCCGAGGGGCACGGCGCTCTTGCCTGCCCCGCTGGAGCCCACCGTCAGTGTGTTCCTCATGGACTAAGCCATGTTCTGTGTTCACAGAACTAAGCTCTTCCTATTTTGAGCTAAATCTGCCTCCCTGGTTCCCTCCATTCCTGTTTGTCCCTGCGTTCCTCCACACAGGCGGGCGGGGCGTTTGGCGGGACCCTGTCCGTCAGGCGGGCACCAGCTGGCCCCTGGTGCCCTGTGCACCCACCGGGCCTCAGGCGAGGCGGGTCCCCGCCGTGGCCCTTGTCACTGGGGCAGCTGCCGGCCCCCTGCTGACGCCCGCTCTGCCTTGTCACAACCCCTCCTTTGACGCCTTCCCACGCCACGCCGCGGGTCGTGACGATGTGTGAACAAGGGCTCGTAAATGCAGCGAAGCAAACACACAGGCCCTCATTCAGCTGTCCCCGCTCCAGGGGCAGCTCTGCAAAGAGGCCTCTATTGTGAAGTTCCGATGCACACGATGCCCAGAGCAGAATGCCCCAAAGTTCGCAGAGGCCGCAGGCCCCCCACCCCCGCACCAGGCCCTCCGTTGACAGGCCGCCAGGCCTCCCCTGGGGCAGCGCGGAGCGGCGTTCACAAGGCACCAAGTGCCTGCTGCGGAAGCTGATAAGAAGGTGCGTGGCCCCCCAGCACCACAACCAAATCAGACCCCATCAGTAAGGCCCTGGCCTCAGTTTCCCCAACTGTGAAATGGAGACTGCTTCCCCCTCTCTCTTCCGGCCTGGTTTCTGGTGGAAATAAGGTGGGACAAGCATCTGGCCTGCTCTCAGGGTTCCCAGGCGGCTCCGGTGGCTCTCACAGATGACACGGCTCTTGTCTCACGGGCTCCCCGCATGCAGCCCCGCGGCCAGCAGGTGCGCCCCGGCCCCTGTGCTCTCTTCCACCATCAGGAGGCCTCTAGCGCAGCTCAGCTCTCCCACCCTCTCGGGACAGGTGAAGAGAGCCTGCCTTTCCCCGGGAACTGACACTCCACTGAGTTGAGAGAGAGAGAAAGCCGTGGCGCCTGGGAGCAACCGTGGGTGCCCACTCATGCCTTTCTCTGCGTCCTTGAGCTTGCTCGCTACGGCGTGATTTCTCTCTCGTTCCCGTGTCTTGTCTAACGAAAGACTGTTTCTTTCAAAGGGGATCTTCCTCCCGCAGTTGATCGCACCCGCCTGCAACCTGAGGCATTCGGAGAGAAACAGCGGGAGAGGGCAGGCATGTCCCCAGTTGTCTGCGGATGGCGTGCATGGGAATCTGGGCTGGCGGTGGGGCGGGTGGGGTGGAAGGAGGACAAGCCCGCGCTAACGCAAGGCAGACCGGCCCCCCGGTGGGTGGGCCTCGGCCAATCAGCGGAGGGCCTGAATGACACACACGGTGGAGGCAAGGCGAATTTGCTCTCTCTGCCTTCTCACCAGGACTCGGCCTGGAGCCATGCCACCGGCGGCCCTGGGTCTCCAGCTTGCCGACTGCAGATCTTGGACTTCTCAGCCTCCGCGACCGCAGAAGCCGATCCCTGATAATACACCTCGTGTGATCAGTCACCCCCGTGGGTCCAGAAGGCAGGACGTCAAACCAAAGAGGACTGTACTCCAGTCCGACCCTCTACTTGGTTTGTTTTGCGCCTGCTTGGGACCCATCACCCCTTCCTTCTCTCCGAGTGCTCTCTTTCTGGAACGGGAACAGCCATCCCAGGCCTGTCTCACGCAACTTGTCCCGTGTCATGGGTTCACAGCTGGAGGGGAATTTGGCCTCGGGAGGAATCACACCTCGTCTGACTGAGATGGGGCTTCAGACATCAGCGCTGAGAGTCAGTACTGGAATGAGTTAAGACTCTGGGGCAGGTGGTAGGGAAGGAAGGTATCTTGCATGTGAGAAGGACAGGGATTTGGGGACAGAGTTTCCAGTCCTCTGGAAACTCATATGTTGAAGCCATAGCCCTCAGTGTGATGGTATTTGGAGGGGACATTTGGGAGGTATTTGGGTTTAGATGAGGTGATGAGGGTGGGGCTCATGATGGGATTAGTGCCCTTACAAGAAGAGACCAGAGAGCTGCTCCATGCAGGGACCCAGCGAGGTGGCCACCTACAAGCCAGGAGGAGCCCTCACTAGGGAACAGGATTGTGGGGCACCGATCTGGGACCTCCAGCCTCCGGAACGGAGAGAAGGAAGTTCATGTTGTGTGAACCATGCAATCTGCAGTGTCTGGCTGAGACAGTCACTTACACCCCCACAAACTCCTCCGTCCCTGCAGGGCAGCCAATGCTAATGCCGACGGACCCCAAATGAGCCCCTGTCTTAGTTCAGCCGCTGTAACAAAGCACCACCGAGCAGCAGCTAAAAGAGCAAAATCTGTGTCTCACGGTTCTGGGGGCTGGACGTCGAGATCAAGGTGAGTCACGCTCCATGTCTGGTGAGAACCTGCTTCACGGAGGATCATGGAGGCCGCCTTCCTGCCTTCCACCTCCGCCTTCCCCGAGGTGGAAGGACACCTGATGGTGTGGGAGGAGCATCTGATCAGGATGCTAATCACATCCGTGGAGCCCCGCCCTCAGGACCTACTCACCTCCCAAAGGCCTCACCTCCTCACCCCATCATCCTGGGGGCTGGGTTTCAACATGTGAATTTGGGGGACACAAGCATCCGGTGTCCCTCGGCCCTGCAGGGCTCCACCAGCCATACAGACCTACACGCACCAGGGGTCCCCAGCTCACCTGCCGGCTGACGCTGGCTCGTCTCCTGGGGGAGGAAGACCCCAGGGTCTGGGGAGGCCCTGTTCTCGCGCATCTGTGCCTGCCTGGGGGAATGAGTCACCTGGCCGATTTTGGACAATCAAATTACGTTTTGACTGGGGAAGAACTTGAAATGTGAACGAATATTCCAGTGAACTCTCACCTCACAAAATCCATTTAAAATATAAAAATCAGGGGCGCCTGGGTGGCTCAGTCGATTAAGCATCTGACTCTTGATTTCAGCTCAGGTCATGATCTCAGGGTCGTGAGATCAAGCCCTGCACTGGGGCTCCACACTCAGTCGGGCGTCTGCTTGAGATTCTCTCTCTCCCTCTCCCCCTGCCCCTCCCCCTTCTCTCTCTCAAGTAAATAAAATATTTAAATATATATATGTATATATAAATCACCCCTCATTTTGTAACTTTGTAAAAGCCTAGCTTTGCATAATATGTGTTGCTTGGAGCAGGGGGCTTGGATCCTCGGCAGGCAAGGGATCTAGGGCTGTTAGCAAGGCAAATCATTTCCGTGCAGGTGCTCACTCCGCCTGAAGCTCTGCTTTGAGGGCCGCTGACCGTCAAGACCCAGTCTTCCTGGGTGATGAAGTATCTGCGTTAAAGCCTTTGCTTAGTCACGGTCCTCAGTAATGGCAGAGTGACAGATGTATGGGAAGTTATGCATTAACTTATGCGTCAACATCTGAAAACCATCATAATTCCACCCCCACGGGGAGTCACTACATGAGAAGCTGGAATCTTAAACATCAGAACGGGGGAGTAGTCACAGTAAGTATCACAGGAAAAGGTTGAAAATTTTTATTGCACAAATATCACATATTAATTCATAAGAAAAAATCTATCGCCATAATTGGAAAAATATCCTTATAGTTTCTCCAGCCCAAACATTCCTACTCAGCCCACTGCTGCTGATACACAGAAGTGGACAAAAGACCCAGAAATCTCAGGACTAATGGCCTCATTAGTCCCCACAGTCCTCACTGGCCCCCATGATCCTCACTGCCCCCCATGGTCCTCACTGGCCCCCATG
>NW_022589740.1:446929-506493 GCF_004348235.1 Phoca vitulina | reverse complement strand
TCCTCACTGCCCCCCATGGTCCTCACTGGCCCCCATGACCCTCACTGCCCCCCATGGTCCTCACTGGCCCCCATGATTCTCACTGGCCCCCATGGTCCTCACTGGCCCCATGATTCAGTTGCCCTTTATGATCCCATTGGCCCCATGATTCTATTGCCCCCTTTAATCCCAATGGCCCCATGATCCCATTGACCCCATGGTCCTACCGGACCCATGATTCCATTGCCCCCCATGATCCCAATGGCCCCCATGATCCCATTGGCCCCACGATCCTACTGGCCCCCTTACTCATCTTCCTCTTACCCAACTCCAGACCTAGGCTCTTTTGCCCTATTAGGATGCCACTTCTACTGGGTACTTGGACTGTGTGTGAGGCTCTTTGTTTCCAGATTCCTCGCTGGAGTCAAGAATCCCACCTACACTTCATGAAGACACTGTTTAAAAGAGAATTTCAGAATGTAACTCTTGACAAGCTCTCCAGGATGCCCCCACAAAGCTGGGGTGGATTCAGGGGTTTGTAAGCACATGATCAAGACAGTGTTATCATGAAAAAGGACTCACCATCATTAGTCATCAGGGAACTATAAATTAAAGCCAAAAAGGGCTATTGCTACACACCCACCAGAATGGCTAAAAATGACAGGCTGACAATATCAAATGCTAGCGAGGACACGGAGCCGTCAGAACCCCCAAGCGCTATGGGGGGAAGTGTCGAACAGTGCAACCACCCTGGGAAATGTTCTGGCAGCTTCAGATAAAACTCAACATAAACCTACCATGTGACACAGCTTTTTCCATCCTCGACTAATATCTAGGATCGAAGAGATGAAAAATCTATGTCCACAGAAAGGACTGTAATGAAATGTTCACAGCAGCCTTATTCATAACAGCCCAAAACAACCCAGCTGTCCCTCAACAGAAGGTACAGTGATCTAGTCATATGATGAAATATTTCTCAACTGCAAAGTGCAACAAACAACTAATACGTTCAACAACACGGATGGTCTCAAAATATTATGGTGAGTGAAAAAAGCCAGACGCAGAAGAGCACACACCTTATGATCATATTAACTCATTTCTTGAACCAGGAAACCTAATCTCTGGAGTAAAAGAGAATCAGCCCAGTGGTTGCTTCTGGGGTGAGTCAAGGATTGATGGGTAAGGAATGGGGAGCACTCTGGGGTGATGCGAATGTCCTGCTGATGAAGTTCAGGTCACACAGGTGGATGCACTTGTCAAAACACAGTGAAGGGCACACTTAAAATTTGTGCATTGAGTTATATAAACTTTTCCTTGAAAAAAAAGAGCTATACACAAATATTAAATTCTAATTAATGATGTACATGCTGAGGTACTGAGGAAGAAAGGCATTAAAGTCTGCAAATTACTTTGAAAGGCATCAAGAAAATAAGACAGTTGACAGACGAGTAGAGGAATACATGGGTGAATTGGTAACAGATAAGAGTAAATGTAATAAAATGTCAGTGGTAGAATCTGTGCTGAACAGGTGTTTGGTACAATTTTTTCACATTTTCTGTAGTTTGAAAATTCTCGTAATGAAATGTTGGATGGGAGGGGGACATGTAGAAAAGTTCAAGATGCCTCTGGTTTATGGTTTCTTATAGTAACTGACTATTCTTCTCTGTATCCATGTGGCTCCAGGGAAACTGGACGATGGGGTGTGGGGAGAGTGCTCTCAGAGTCGGGGGTTGGGGGGAGAGGGGCAGAGGCAGGTGACAAGGGTGCTGCTGGGTGTCAGCCAGGGCTCAACCTCAAGCACAGAGCCACTAGGAGGTACACACTAAGAGGGTTGTCACAAGGAATCGAATCGGTTTACATGAATTTGGAGTCTGACTAGGCAAGTTTGAACTCTGTCAGACCGGCCTGTGTGTAAGGGCAGGAATTCTTGTGCATGGGCTGGGGCCCCTGTCTGTCCATGGCAAATTTCTTCTCCCTCAGGAAAGCCTAGGCTCTGCTCGTGATGCCCTTCAACTGATTAGATCTGGCCCACCCGGGTCATCTAGGCTAATCCTCCTTAATTAAAGTCCACTGATGAAGGTCTTTAATCACATCTGCAACGTACCTTCAGAGATACACCTAGATGAGTGTTTTATTGACTAACTGAGGACTGTAGTTCAGCCAAGTTGATACCGAAAACTGACCATCTCAGGGAAGTTGAATCAGGGGGCTTTGTCTCTGTCCCCAGTAAGACCGCAGGTGATGGCCACACACTCAGATACACCAGCAGCCTCATCCAGGCATCCTTTCTGGACAGACTGTAGAAATCCCAGCTTCTTAAGTAGCCTTCTAAACAGCTTAGGTTGGCTGGTTACATCGTTAACCAGTTAAAAATGAGTCAAAAAACCACCGCACATAAGCCCCTGCTTTTGTGTGGGAATATGGTTTCTAAGATGACGGTGGGGTGGGGGGGAGGGCAGGAGCCAGAAGCAGGCGAGGAGCCCACAGGCTCCGTGGACATCAGCAGAGGAGAGGGGCGATGCACACGGGTCCTCGGAGCAGCTGAGCACACCCGGGGAAGGGGCTGCTCTGAGCTGCAGGTGCCATGGGTTGAAAATCTTAAGTTTCCTGTCCCATTGTGTGAGCAGACCAGATCAGGTCAGGGAAATGGGGCTCTGCGTTTTCCTTGTACATCAGGCAGAAGTGATTGAGATGCACGAGCCAGCTGCCGCTGAAATGGATTCCTCACACCAGCCAAGCGGCTAGTTAATAAGCACATGGGAAAATGTTCAGAATCATTAGTGATGGTAAAGTATAAATTACAACAATGATACACCCTTTTGCCAAGCCACGTGGAAAGTAAGGAGAGAGGCCAGCGCTCTGGGGCTGTTGGGAGGGGGCAGGTCCTGCTGAGGGCAGATGGCGCAGACCCTCGGAAGGCAATCGTGATTTGCGACAACTGCAGAGCAGGCGTGGCTGTCATTATTTCCAGCAGCAAGAAGTCGACGGCATCCCACGGATCCGCCACGGGGAAGTTACGGAAATGAGGGTCTCCGTCCAACGGATGTGCAGTGGAATGCTCCACGTCGTATTTGAGAGGTGGCTATTATTGTTCTTACAATACGGAAAAGAAATTAGGAGCCTGGCTAGCTCATTACAGCCTATGGGATCCCTGAAACCAAACTTCAGCTGAGGCCCATGAAATCCAAATTGCTTTTTAAATTAACTGGCAGGAAACCCTGAATGAGGATTTTGTCTCCAATTCAGTTAATAGGAACCAGATGCAAAGTTTCAATCAAACCCTCATTGTCTAGCGGTCTGGTACCCATTTATCCATGTGCACACTAAGCTAAAAATATTTTATTCATTTGCATCTTCTGTTGATTAATACCTTGGATACATAGTAACTGCCTAAGATACATTCTTCCTGAGTAATAAAAATGAACTTGCAAACATTAACGTGGGAATGCTAGAAATGTCTCATGTTTTCCCCCAAATCAAATGAACTCTGAGTCAAAATCTTCATCCCACTCAGCTGGAGGAAAATTCAATCTCTGTCTGCATGGGAACCTGCCCCCAGCTCTCCATGGGGCCACATGGTGGTCCTGAGGACCTGGCGGAGAGGAGCGTATTCTGAAAGGTCATCTGCTCTTGGGTCCACATTGCCCCCTAGGGTGGAAGCCGCCCACCTCCCTGCAGGTGTGTGAGGTCGCTGGGCCCACCCCACTCAGCTTCCAACCATGCACCCAGGCTTCCTGGGCTGGGAAATGGCTCTTCCTGAAAGGTCACCATCTCCTGCTTTGTCCCAAGAGCCCTCCCTCTGTGCCTGCAGGCTCCTTCCTGGGGAAGCCCGGCAAACAGTGACCCACACAGTCGTGTAAAACACACAAACGCACACACTAACACACACCTCACACCAGGAATGTGGAGTAGCTTTGCAACTCATTTCCACCCTGCGAACAGCCCTGAGGCAAGGCCTTTTTGGGGACAGAAGAGGAAAAACCCAGAGCTTTCTGGGTTTTTTACACATTAGTAAACTATCCAGCTAGGCGAGGAGTCATTCTTTCTCGTTAACGTTGCAGACTTGCTCCTTGTGTGGGGTGCACACCTTCAGTTAAAACTAGTAAATCTAGCTGTTAATACCATTTGGTGTATTAACCTTGGAAATGTGAGTTCGCCCCTGCAGGTCCCATATTCTCATCGTGAACTGCAGCTAAATCGTAGGATCACATAAGAATTACGGTGTCCTGCCCAACGCAATGTGTGCTCAGTCACCTGGGAAAAAGTTCGACTCAGTTCAACACGAAATAGAAGGTCCCCCGCATTCCCCAAGTCTTAGTCTCCCCGAGAAAGCTCTGAGGGGTGGGTGTTGTCAAAAACGATCCAAAGAGCTAGCGGCAGTTCATGGAAGAAATGCAAAGGAATCCACAGTTCACAAATAATTGCACACGTTCTCAAGACTGTGGCCACAACGCTGTTCAGAGCTTGTAAAGGCAAATGAATGGAGGCGACTTAGATGCCCACCCCGCGGCACCCTAACAGGTCATGGCTCAGCCACTCTGCACGACTTAGATGCCCACCAGGCGGCACCCTAACAGGTCATGGCTCAGCCACTCTGCACGACTTAGATGCCCACCCCGCGGCACCCTAACAGGTCATGGCTCAGCCGCTCTGCACAACTTAGATGCCCACCCAGCGGGACCCTAACAGGTCATGGCTCAGCCGCTCTGCACGACTTAGATGCCCACCAGGCGGCACCCTAACAGGTCATGGCTCAGCCGCTCTGCACAACTTAGATGCCCACCCAGCAGGACCCCTAATGGCTCAGCCGCTCAGTGCAAGGTCACACAACTCTAAGAAAAATGAGAGGAATACACGTAAGGACCTGGAAGAACGCCCATACAGATGGTTGGGGTTCTTTCTTTAAAAAAAAAAAAAAAAGTGAGTTGAAAATCAATGCACAGAGCTTCCATGTTGTAAAATACACACTGGGGAGGACTTTTGCATTTGCATATGTGCGAGGACTCATTTGCATATGCATATGTGGATGTGATTTGCATACAGATTCTGGGCGGAACACAATGAACCACCCATAATGGTTATGTGGGATCAGAGAAAGGGACTATGGGGAGATCCTCCTGTGCGGTAACAGGGGCAGGGGCGATGTTCTCACGTGCACAGGCTCCTGCCTTCACCCCTACAGTCAAGACAATGACACATTCCCATCGTCACAAGGATCCCTCCCGTTGCCTGCCATAACCACACCTCCTGTCCCCACCTGTCCCTAAATCTCACAACTACCACCCTGTGCTCCCTTTCTATAATTGTGTCATTCCAAGAATCATAAACATGGAATCCTTTGGTATGTACCCTTTGGGAGTGGCTCTCTCTCATCCGGCCTGGGTCCCCCCTCGGGCTCATCCACACTGCTGTGTGTGTCACTAGACTGGTCCTCTGTCGCTGACTGTTGTCCCCTGGTGTGGGCGCACCACTCCGTTCCACCGTTCCCACAGGGAACGGTAGCTGGGTTGTTTCCAGTTTCGGGTGATGACCAATAAAGTTGCCATGAACGCTGAAGCACAGGTGTTTGTGAGAACAAACGTTGTCCTTTGGCTGGCCACGTGGTAGTTTTACGTACGTACAGGGATCTGCCGCGGCGGCCACCACGCCGGCCATCCCAGCGTACATCAGCCAGCTGTGAGTCAGCCGTCCGTCCAGTCTCTCTGCTCGGACTTGGAATTCTTGTCATTGGTTTCACTACTCATCCCAGTGGAGGTCTGGCGCTCTCTCACCTGTGGCTTTAATGGGCATTTCCCCGGTGGCAAATGGTGCTGAGCACTTTCGTGTTTGTCTGCCATCTGCGTGTCCTCCTTGGGGAGCTGTTTCTTTGCGTCTTTTACTCACTTTCTTTTTTTTTTTTTTTTTTTTTTTTATAAATTTTTTTTTTTTTTTTGAGAGAGAGAATGAGAGACAGAGAGCATGAGAGGGAGGAGGGTCAGAGGGAGAAGCAGACTCCCTGCCGAGCAGGGAGCCCGATGCGGGACTCGATCCCGGGACTCCAGGATCATGACCTGAGCCGAAGGCAGTTGCTTAACCAACTGAGCCACCCAGGTGCCCCTTTTACTCACTTTCTAATTGGACTGGTTTACTGCCATCGAGTTTGCAAGTTCCTTACAGTTTCTAGGTCCTAGAACGCTCTAGGTACTGTGTCGTTTGCAAATCTTTTCTCCCAGTCTGTACATTGTTCACCCTTGTAACAGCAAAATTTTAAAATTTTGGTGACATCCAATGTAACAGTTTTCCTTTTATGGGTGACGCTTTTGGCATCAAATCCAAGAGCTCTCCGCCCAGCCCTAGATCCTGAAGGTTTTCTGCTATCTTTTTCTAAGTTTTTCTAGTTTTACATTTTATATTTAGATCTGACATCCATTCCGAGTTAATCTTTATATAAGATGCGAGGCTTTGACCAAGGCCCTTCTGCTTTTCTTTACCTTGGGTAGCCAGTTGCTTCACACCTTTGCTGGAAAGGTTACCTCTCCTCCGTGGAATTCCTTTTGCACATTTGTCGACACTCAATTCGGCATGCTTGTGGAGGCCTATTTCTGGGTGCTCTCCTCTGTTCCACGGAGTGCTGTTTCTGTTCCTCTCCGGTGCCACACTGTTACCACTCACCGCACCACACGGTGGCCTCAGTGCTGGCCAGACTGGGCGCTTCAGCTTTTTCTTCTTCCCAAGTGTGTTAGCCATATAAATTTTGAGTAAGCTTGCTTGTGTTTACCAAAATTAATCTTTCTGGGCGTGTTGATAGGAATTGCATTAAACTTACAGATCGATCTGGGGAGGATGGAATGAGAGCATCAGGCAACCCCATGGGGCCCCAGGTGTTGCGGGCAGGGCCGTCCTCCGCACCTGCTCTGAGCAACCCAGCAGCCATCTCCCCAACCTGGAGCATCTCTTACTTCTCTGGGAGTTTCTCCCCCTTCGAATTCTTCATTTTGTCTTGCTTGAACTTTCATCAGCCAATGCCGAATGTCCTGTCCTGATCTGCTTACATAGTTTTCTTACATTTTTTCAATTTCTGAGTCTATCTTTTGTTGTATTTTCTGTGAGATCCGTCAGGTTTATCTTCCAAAATCCCTATTAAACTTTTCATTTTGCTTATTCTGTTTCCAAGAGGACTTTCTTCTCCTCCTACTGTTGCTTCATGTAGCACTTTTAATGGACACAGTATATTTCATTAGCTTTCCAAAATGTGCATCTTATTCCGGCACAGCATACATACAAATGGTCCAGGAGTCCTGAGTGTGCAGCTCCACGGATGTTCAAATGAAGCACACTCATGTGGCAGCACCTGGCGCACATTTGTGCCCCCTCCCCACCCACACCCTCCTGGGAGGATGGCTGTCTTGCCTTCCAAGCCCACTAGTCAGTCTTGACTTTTTAAACCTCGTAGACATAGAATCATATACTTTGCATTCTTTTGTATTTCTTTCACTCAAAATAGCCTGGGAGGTTCACCCATTCTCCTTCTCACTGCCAATGTTACTCCATTGTATGAAGTGGGTAAATCCTACCCTCAATGGGCTTTTCAGTGCTCCCGATTTGGCTATTATGAATAGTGCTGCTTTGAATCATTCTGTGCAGTGAACACACGTACACACCTGTGTACCGAGGAGTGGAGTAACTGGGTCATAAGCTCCAAATGTGTCAGCTCTGGAGAGTCTGCTGAGCGGCTTCCCAGAGCGCGTGAATGAGCCCACGCACCTGCCGGCTCAAAGTGCTCCCGTTTGGTGTCGTCCGTGACCTTCACCGGAGCCGCTGTGGTGGGCCTGCCATGGTATCACATTGAGGTTCTAATTTCATTTCCCTCTGACCAATAAAGTTGAGCAATTTTACATGTTTATTGGCAATTTGGAGATATTCCTTCTCAAAGTGCCTGTTTGGGGGTCTCAATGATTTCTGCATCTAATTGTCAATCTTCTTCCTGACTTATAGTTCCTTACCTTTCTGCCCCATGACGATTGTGGAGTCTATACATTTGTAATTGGTTATTGCTGGTTAGGAAAAAAATATTTTGGTATTTTTGTAGTCTGGTTTTCACTTTTCCCATCAAATATTAAAAAGGACTCAGAGGTGTCCATGTTGGAATGCTTTTGGGGAGGGGGAAAGAGCAGCTGCTAAAAACAGAAACTGTACCTATTCCCGCTTCCTCCCCTTAGTAACAGAGCCCTCCTCCCAGCACAGTGCTCTCCGGGCCCTCTTAGCAGGGACGGGATTTGCCTCCCTTGCAGCTGAGCATGGCCCTGGGACAGAGTTGGAGCAGCAGTGATGGGGGGCAAATCTCGTCCCCCACAGTGATGGGGGACAACACGTCCCCCACAGAGGAGGCTGCTCCATGCCTGCTCCCCTCCTGCCTCAGCCTCCAGCCACAACAGGAGGGCCTGAGGGGAGCTGGGGGCAGCAGTGAAGCAGGGCCTGCATCCTGGGGCCTCATGGGAACCTCCCCGTCTGGGGGCTGTGCCCTAAGAGAGAAACACCATCCTGTGGTTTGTGAGCCGCCACATTTTGGGGTCTCGTTTTTACAGCAGCTGTACCTGAGTGCTAACTAGTACAAGCTTTTTCTACCACATATGATGCTAAGAATTTTATGCACATCAATAATTCCTTTTCATAGCAATTAAATGCTACATGCCCATTTTTACAGAAACTGAGGCTCAGAATTATTATTCTTGATCAAAATCTCAAAATTTATCAATTAGTCCCAGATTTCAGATTCAAAACACAAGGTTTTTCTACTGCACAAGTGGTTTCAAAGCTCTCTGTTTTATTTTTTACTTATGATTTTTGCTTCTTATTGGCATGTTTTTTTTTTTTTCAAATAAAATTCTATGTGGGCCTCTGATACAAAACACATCAAGCAAATGAAAGAAAAGCTGTTTGGGTTGAAGCTGGGTTGGGATATTTAGAGACCCACCTGTCGCCCCTCATCTGCAGGTGGCCACCAAGATCTCTCCACAGACCAGGCCTCCCTTTCAGGAGCCCAGGACAGACTCACCAGGAACAGAACTGCAAGGAACTTAGGGCCCACACACAAGACTCAAGCTAAAACTGGCCTTGGTTTTTCATCCTGAGATATTACACGTCCCCAGTGCTAAATGCTATGCCCACTCTCCTGGAACCCAGCAGGTAGGACTGTTTTTCAAAAAGGACATCAGACTCATTAGATGGAGCACAGACCTTAAATGTTCTGCTAGGTTCTCACAATCAATAAAATGGAAGTTCCTGAGTACCTCCCGGAGCTCCTCACCTCCAAATGGAGTGCAACTTATATGAGTGTCCTCATGTGGGTCCAACTCCGTGACCAGTTTGTAGGTCAAGGATGAAACATTAGTCTATTTGTTTTACTTCAACTTGTTTACCCAGCTTCGGGACTACTCTTCTTAATAAGGCTTGGTATTATTAAGCCTTGACTATTTCTAACTTCGAACTCATGTTACAGAATGAAGGGGAAGAGTGAGGCACTCAGGCCATCCGTGCACATTCTGAAAGTAATTCCCAAAGGGTCCAGGTATTCTGGGAGCCATACCAGCAACTCTGGTGAAAGTGCTGTGCCCCTTGGAGAAGCCATGTGAAGGGAGGGCCCCCACTGGGATATGCAGGCTTCAGGATGTTTAATAATAATCACTAATTTCTTTACAGGGCCTGCTGTACAGAATATTTTCCTAAAAACTCCATCACTTCTATATTAATAGAATAATGAGAAAAGCAAATTAGTGAAAAAGGAATTCAAAGTTATTAATTTCTCTTGTTTCTCCAGAATTGATAAGACAAACCAAAGTGATGCCTTAATCTAGAATAAAAAATTGAGTAATTACATTGAATAATTACTGGAGAAGGCTGGCCTCCCATGCTCTACAAGCCGCCTAAGAGATTTCCTTTAATGCCCCAAACTGAACTGCCTCCAACTGGCCAGCCCTCCTCATGTGTGGGGTTCTGACAGCATGAGGATTTCATGCAAGAAAGACATGGAGAGCCTTCTTCAGACTTACTCTGTTTTCCTATGCTCCCCCATTTCCAGGTTTAAATGTCATCTTTTTCGTGATGTTTAATTTTATGTGTCAGTTTGACCAGGCCATGGGGTGCCCAGATATTTAGCTAATCATTATTCTAGGTGTTTCAGGACTGGTGCTTTTGGATGACATTAACTTTGCCCTCCCTAGTGTGGGTGGGCCTCATCCAATCAGTTGAGGGCATGAATAGAACAAAAAATTCCCCTGAGTAAGATGGAATTCTCCAGCAGACAGATGGCCTTTAGATTTTATCTACGCTGTTGGCCTCCCTGGGTCTCCAGCCTGCTGGGCCCCTATTGTAGATTTGGACTTAGTCTCCATGATCACACCAGTCAATTCTTTATCATAAATAAAAGAAGGAAGAAAGGAAGGAAGGAAGGAAGGAAGGAAGGAAGGGAGGAAGGAGGAAGGGAGGGAGGGAGGGAGAAGGAAGGAAGGAAGGAAGGGAGGGAGGGAGGAAGGAAGGAAGGGAAGGAAAGAAGGAAGGAAGGGAAGGAAAGAAGGAATATTCATATATATCCTATCAGTTCTGCTTCTCGGGAGAATTCTGACTAATATACTCCCCGTTGCTACAACTGAAACAAAGCAAAGCTACTACTTTGGATTGACTTGCATGGTTAACTTCCTGCCATATCCATGAAATGGAACCAAGAGAATCTAAACTCTCTTTTTCAGTGAATGGGCATTGGGAGCTGGCCGGAAATGATTTTTTAATTTATGCCATATTTTTGTCTTTGAAAACCCATATTTCTGGCAAAGTCAAGTTTCTGGAGCACATGGTGAGACAGCTTATTATCCTCAGGCATTAGAAGTATTTCCAAGATCACCCATGAGCAAGTACCTTCTGTGGAAACACAGTAAGTATTTGGAAATGTAACCGCTCGCTCGTGCTCCCCACAACAAGAATACTTGGTCCTTGTGCGGCTAACACAGTGGCCGGGCTACCTCCTCATTAATTTTAAAGCACAAGGAAGATGAAGGAACCGAAGGAAACTGCTTCATGGAGGATGTTTCCAGACTCATCCATCTGCAACCTCATCAGTTCCCTGGGTTCAGATGCAAACTGACAGGCCCAGGAGAGATCAATGCAGGGAGTAGCTCCCGGGTGAGGATGCAGATGCGGTCCTGCTGCGCACGCCTCTCGGTGCTCAGAGCACGGAGGGTGAAGTGTCATGAGCCTGCAGGACTCACCGTGCACAAGCATTCTTTATGGGCCCCAAGGTCACACGTGCGCTCCTGCCATGGAAATCCCATGCAATCCAATCAGCATTCATTTCAGTATTTAAAGAATGCTGTTTTGGGGGCAATGGTTTTTCTGGAACCTTCTGTGGAAACCTTGTGGTTTTTCCAGAAAAACCACAAAAGAATAGAAGCACTTTTCTTGAGAAAAAAGAATGGGTTTCTTTTCTCAAAAACCTTTCTTGTTTCTCTTAGCTGCTGTTTGTCAGTATATGTATACACTGAAGGTCTGGGTTTGTACCGACCACTGGGTACTTCGATGGCCATGAGCGACTGTCGACGGAGGGAATCGGGAATACACAAGGTGCCAGAGAGCTGGCTTATCCGGGCATTCGTACTGGCGCTTCCCAGTTTCCAGATTTATGACCGGTTTCCGCAGTGTAAACTGCATGGTCCACGTCAGGGGGTGATGGAGAACATGCACTCGGGTGCCCGCCGCACAGTGCCCGGCACCAGGTAAGCGCCCACGGTATGGAAGACAATGTGGTTCCTGCCTTCACCTTCCCCCCCCGCCGTGAGAATCACAGAATTCATAATGAATTATCACGTTTTCCCACATCTGTTACTTCATCTTGCTTGTGCTGATGACATGCCTGTCTTTTAAAAACACAGGGCTACAATTTTTTCTTTCGGTGTATTGAGGCTCCTGGCTCATCGGTTTATAGATCCCCATAGAAATATCCTGAGAACAAATAGTAGGAAAGAAGAGCAGCTTTTGGTGGAAACATTTTTTAAAGCAAGAATGTCGTGCCAGGCTCTCCGCACACGTCCTCTGCTCCTCACTGTACCCCTACGAGGAGAGAAGTGGTCACGCAGCTCACGTCTGAAGACACCTTCCTGACTGACCCTCTTCAATGTCATCACTAGGTCACCGTGGAACGTAGGACTCAAGCACCCCAGGGGTATCTTACGTCTGTAGAGAGGAGCGATTCATGCGGCTACCAGAGGAAGCGGTATTTTTAAAAGACAGAGAGCCCTAGATCCATTCTGTATCCCTATTATTCAATCCCACAGCTCATTTTAGGAAAATATAAACCCCTAAAGAGAAACAAGGGTTCCATAATGTTGTAGCATCACAGAGAAATTCAGCCACAAGCCCAGTAAAAGAAGTGCAAGAAATAATGAAACCTTATTTCCCACCCGATGGACTGGGAGTGCTTAAAAGACCAACGGCGCGGGGTTGACGGGGTCCAGGCAAGGCCCAGCCCTGCCACCGTTGGGGGGGGGGTTCTGCCCCACAGCAGCTGGAGGTGACAGCTTGGGAACAGGCGGCAAAACTTTAATAGGCATCCGTTTTGAGTCACTTCTAGAATTTATTCTAAAAAGATAATCAGGCAAATCTGGAAAAAAGTAGATAAAGTGATTTTTATCGCTATGCTGTTTTACAATAAACTTAAAAATAGGGGAAAGCTACATCATGAAACCATCAACCCGAACATCCATTCCTCACCCCCGAGTTCAAAAGCCCTGAAGGAACAGCAGGGCCGCGTCTGGCCTGGCCCGTCCTGTGTCTCCGGCGCTGGCCGTTTGCCACGCTGGCTCCTCTCCATTCCAAGAAGCAGACCAGGCTCCTGCCCACCTCCACAGTGCTCTTGGTGCCTAGGAGGCGCTTCCCCCTTCCCATTCCAGGTCCTCGTTAGGCCTGTGTGAGCACGTCCGACCCAGACCACGGTCGCTCTGGTGTGTCACGGCCCCGTGGCACCTGGCACCGTCCTACAAACCGCTCACACACGCCCCTTTGTCCTCTAGCATCTCCGTCTGTATCTGTGTCTCTATGTCCTTCAAACCTCCTACCAGAACATAGTAGATGCTCAGTGAACGCTCGCTGAGCTAATGGCTGACTTACAGAGCCGGCTCCGTCTCTCCTGACTCTGTGCCCGGCTCAGCACCAATTGCAGTTCAAGCAGCGTCAGGACAGGCTCGTCTCCGAAGGCTCGGTCTATTGGCCATTCCAGCTGTGACGCTTTACCAGGCAGGTTTTTACCTTTCCAGCATCTACAGCGGATAAAGATGAGCAAAGAGCAATTGAAAATCGAAATTAAACTTCTATATCCACCTTTCATTTACCCCATAGAAATAAAAATACAAGGGCGTCTATGATTTCAATGCTCTGACATTCTGGAGAAGGAAAAACCCTGGAGCCAGTAGAGAGATCAGTGGTTTCCAGGAGCTGGGGGGGTGGGGGTGAGCAGGTGGAGCACAGGGGATTTTTAGGGCACTGCGTCTACGCTGTATGACACTGTAGGGCCAGATACACATCATCATACATGTGTCCCAACCCACAGAACGCACACCACCAAGCATGACCCCGACGTGAGCCATGCACCTGGGTGAGGATGATGCATCCATGCAGATCCATTCAGTGTAACAAATGCACCATCTGGTGGGGATGTTGATGGTGGGTTCTGGGGGTGGGCAGGGATAATGCGGGAAATCCCTGCACCTTCTTCTTAATTTTGCTGTAAACCTAAAACTGCTCTAAAAAAACATAGTGTTTTTTAAAATGCAAGGACACAAGTACTTACTGATGCATTGTTCATAGTGACCAAAGGTGGAGCTCAATTAAATGCTTTTTAAAGGGTGCCAAATAAATTCAGGTTCATGGAAGACCAACCAGAACAGAGCATTTTACTACCCCGCTTTCAGAACAATGCAACGCAGCCCCTTCCCCTGTGAACAAGCACGTGGGTAAGCACCTGCGAGGTGAGCGTCCCCTGAGTGCACCCATGCGTGCGCCGAGGGCCGCAGGCCACGGGGTCGCCACACCTGTGCGGACACACGGATGGGTCTCCAGAGGGACGAGTGGAGAAGACAGCAAAAAACAAAAAAAGAGAAGTTTGAAAAGCAGCATTATGACATGATCCTTAACGCACTGATTTAAAAACGTGTGTGTGTGTTTGTGTGTGTGTGTGTGTGTGTGTGTATTTACCTTCCCATCTTGTCTCTCATCGGGTTCACCAGACAACAGCAAGTCCCCCGTTGTGCTGATCCCTCAGAAACCACCGTCTCTCCCCAGAGCACACTGCGCAGACACCGCTTCGTAGCTGGACGTCCAGGGACTGTCCTGGATAAGACAACGCTTCTGCAGCGCAAGCCCCCAGTTGCCACTGTGACCTCACCCAGTGAAACTTTCATTTTTCTTTCCAGCGTGTGCTTCTCCTTGGAGAAACAACTCTGTAAATGTTTGAAGTTAGCACTGCTCTGTATGCTGAAGAAAATAGGGCTGCACAGAAAACCGACTCCAGGACATTACACATCAATGCAGTCTGAGGATGAAAGTAGGACAGAAAAGCAGCTCTGCCCATGGTGAGATGCCCGGGCCATGCAGAGCAAAGGGAACCACCACCAGAAAAAGAAGATTTCGAGGGAGGGCATTTGCCAGGCGAGCCGAGAAATGCAATTGTGCGAATGGGGACGATTAACCTTGCCCATATCTTATTTAAACACCCGTAGATGCAACTCATTGCTAATTGCCTCCTTTGAAATGTTCTTGGTGGCAAAATGTTCAGCATCATCCCAGCCTGGGGACATACTTTTCTCATCAAGATCCTCACTGACTGTTCTGACTTTTACCTCATTTCAAACTTTACTTTTAAAGTTTGATTCCAGATCTTCAACTGTATCGGAAAGTGTTTAAATATGCTTAGTGTTTCTGTTATTAAGTACCCAAACTTGGGGGAGTTTAAAAGAGCAGCTGATGATATGATTTTAAAAACTTGTAAGAGAACGGTTGCTTATTTCTGGCTCCCACTTTCCCAAAAAGGACAGGCTAGGCTTTGAAGGTCGGTTTGCCTGCCCCACCCAGGGCCGCCCTCAGATTGGGGATCCGGGGTTGGGAGCTGCTTGTCGAGGGCTGGGGCAGGCGGTCAAGCAGGAGTCTGCACTTCCTACGCCCCTTTCTAGGGCCCTCTGGTGTCCCGGCCTGTATCGGGACAGACACCGAGCTTGGGCTCCACTCTTGGCCCCGCAGTCTTAGGGACCAGCACGGTGAGGAGAAGCGCGGGCTAGCCTGGAGGAGGCTGCCCCCTGGTGGTTAGTCTAGCGCGTCCTGCCCTGCTCATTCCCACCTTGGCACCCAGAACATCCTGACGGCATGTGATGATGATCCGTGTGCTTGCGTTTATCATAACTACCCGTGTCCCCGTTAGAGGGTAGGCATCTTTGCCTTTTTGCCCATGGAGGCGTTCCATGCACTCACACACTTCTGGCTCAGAGTGGGTGTTAGTGAATGTTTGCTGGCTGAATGGCCCGTTGGGACACAAATCACGGACGGCCAGAGATGACCAGCTCAGGGACCGCCCCCTGGCCAGCATCGATGTCCAGGATGCCCTGTGAGCACCTGTGGTCCCGTGGGTTCTCGTGCCCCAGCCCTGTACTCTCAGGGAAATGCTGGGTCAGCGCCCCCCCCAGGAGCTCCAGTCTGTCGGTGCATCGGTAACCATGAACACCATTTATCTGTCATGGCTGGCTCGTGACACGGAGACACGAACAAACAACGTGTGAATTCCCAGGGGCTTCTCTTCTGCGCTTGAGATGAACTATTGCTAGACCGGCCTCAGCACATCCCCAGATGCAAGGCCCACGACTCCTCCAGACTGAAATGCCTACTAACTGTAGGGAAGCACAAAAGACCCCAAATAGCCAACGCAATCTTGAGAAAGAAGAGCAACGCTGGAGGCATCACACTTCCTGATTCCAAACTATATTACAAAACTGAAGTAATCAAAACAGGTTGGTACTGGCGTAAAAACAGACACACAGACTAATGGAACAGAAAACCAAGAGCCCAGAAATACACCCATGCTATATGGTCAACTAATCTATGACAAAGGAGACAAAATATACAAGGGGGAAAGACAGTCTCTTCAGTAAATGGTATTGGGGAAACTGGACAGCCACATGGAAACGAATGAAACTAGACCCCTATTTAAATCTTACGCAGAAAGTCAAGTAAAATGGATTAAATATTTAAACATGAGACCTAATCCCATAAAAACTCCTAGAAGAAAATATAGGGGGTAAGCTCCTTGACAATGACTTTTTGGATTTGACACCAAATACAAAAGGAACATAAAAATAAGCAAAACTTAAAGGCTTCTGCACAGCAAAGGAAACTATCAACAAAATGAAAAGGCAACCTACTGAATGGGAGAAGATATTTGCAAATCATATATCTGACAAGGGGTTAACGTCCAAAATATTTTAAATAACTCAATAGCAAAAAAAAAAAAAAATCCGATTTAAAACAGAGGTACTGAAGAGTCATTTTTTCCAAAGAAGACATACAGACAGCCAACAGACACATGAAATGATGCTCGACATCACTCATCTCCACAATGCGAATCAAAGCCACAATGAGATATCACACCTGTCAGAACAGCCTTCATCAAAAAGACAAGAAACAACAGGTGTTGGTAGGGATGCGGAGAAAGGGGAACCCTCTTACACTGTTGGTGGGAACGCAAGCTGGTGCAGCCGCTCTGGAAAGCAGTGTGGAGGTTCCTCAAGGAGTGAAAAATAGAACTAGATCCAGCAATCCCATTCTGGGTACATATCCACAGGAAATGAAAATAGGATCTAGAAGAGATATTTGCACTCCCATGTTCATTGCAGAATTATTCACAATCCAAGATATGGAAATGACCAAAGTTGTTTGTCCACCGACAAATGAAAAGGTAAAGAAGGTGTGGCCAGTGGAGCTGCCGACGGGGGGAGCCCCAGGACTTGATCTGGAGGCACAGGGAGCCAGGACTGTCCTCCTCAGCCTTGGTCTCCGCTCCAGGCACCAGTCCACATGGTGCTCCTCCTCCACGTGGTGCTCCTCCTACCCCCACGTGGGCTCAGGCTCCCTTACACCAGTTCTAGACCAGGACGGGGGTCTGCAGGAGCCACAGACCAGGATAAGCTCTGTCTCACTCCTGGGGTGTGATGGCCAATCTTATGTGTCACCCGGCCTGGACCACAGGGGCCCAGGTATGTGGTTCAACACTATTCTGGGCGGTTCACACCTGAATCTGCACACTGAGGAAAGCAGTGAGGGTGGGGCTCAGCCGTCCACGGAGGCCTGGATAGGGCAGAAAGGGGAGTGACTCCCTGTGTGCCTGACTGCTGAGCGGGACAGGGTCTTCTCCTGCCCCCGGACCAGCAGGTGCCTCTGCGCTCTGGCTCTCAGGGCCTATGGCTCAGACCCACCCCCAGCTCGCAGGTCTCCAGCCTGCCCACTGCATTTCAAAATGTAAAACAATGTCCCTCTTGTCCCATCAGATTTTTTTAATTTTGGAAAATATAGATATTTTTATTAAAAGATGTCATTTATAATAGCATGTAATGGTTTATTATTCTCATTTATAAATAAATAGTTTCCAATTTCTTTAATTTTTAGGATGAATATCTGTAGCCATAACCTGCATAAACAAAAATCTGTGGGATCCTCAATAATTCTTAGGAACAGAAAAGAGGCCTGACATCAAAACTCCCACTACTAGTCTTGCAGTACAAGTAACAACCAAGTGCTTCTTTAGTGGGCTCCTTCTGTCTGGTCCTGAATGGTGTGACGTGTTTGGGGCCAGGTGGGGTGGTTCTGTAGGGCGGCGACGGCCAGGCCGGACTACCTCTCGCTGAACCGCGTGTCCGGCGTGTTGCTGGTCAGGGCCCCACAGACAGGACCCCCTGCTGCAGCAGCTCGCCCGCGGCCCTCACCTGCCAACCCCTCGTGGGCTCCGGCTATGGCCCGCTTGCCCCAGAGGTGTGTGTGTAGCTCCCTGGTGAGAGGCCCTGACTTCCGCGGGACGGGCATGCCAGCAGGGGCAGAGGCAACGAGGATGGACGAGTGTCCCGTCTGCTCTCGTGGGCTCAGCGTGTGTCCGCTGCTGCCGTCCTTCCCTTGTATCCGCTTCAGGCCAGCTGCACATCCCGGGAGCTGCAAGCTCCAGCCGTGCCATGAAGACAGCTGCCGTGGCCATGCCCCTGGGGCAGCCACTTGTTTGTCAGCCCCTTGGGGTCAGCAGGGCGGTGACCAGAGCTGGCCGACGGCGCGACGAAGAGCACGTGCAGACACAGGAAGGCGTGGAGGGAGGCTGTCCGGGGAAGACAGGATGATCTCCTCACACTGACGTTATAGGTTCTCGCGTTTGGGCTCCTGGTGTCCCCTGTCCCTCCAGAGGCTGCCATGACCAGAGGGTGGCACGCAGGGCCGGGCTGCGCAGAAGAGGCGCCAGCAGGCCTCCTCTGGAGGAAACTCCTCAGGCTGTCAGGTGGAAACACATCTGCTGGCGGGTCACGGAAGCTGGTGGAAGGTACCTACGGTGTCGTTCTGGGCATTCGTGCAGGACAGACGGCCTCAGTGGGGAACAAACCTTCACAGGCACGTCTACATCCTACCTTCCCGCCCTTCCATCATTCGCTTTCACTTTTGTTTCTCGAGTGTTGGTTAAGCTGAGTGGCCTCCAAGTGACCAGCACACGTTCTATGGGCAAATACACACATTTTTCTATTCGAGGACTGTATCAGTTACCTAACGCTGCATAACAAGTTACCCCAGAACAGAGCAGGAGACCAGCAAGCGTTTATTAACTCAGAGAGTCAGAGGCTTGGAACGACTCAGCCGCGTCTCTTTGGCTTCGGATCTCTGTAGGTTCCAGCAAAGCAGCGACTGGGGCTGCGGTCATCTGAAGGCGTGAAAGGCTGCAACATCTACGTCTAGGCAACAGCCACTTCGAAGTCAGTCGGATGGCTGCTGGCCAGAGGCCTCATCAGGCGGGATGGTCCGCAGGATGGCTGTGGCCACAAGGCAGCTGGCTTCCCCAGAGGACAGAGCCACACTAGTGCCTTGTGTAGCCTAATCTCAAGGGGCACAACATCACTCCTGCCACACTCTGGACACGCAGGACAACCCCACTGTGAGAGGCTGACACATGGGGCATGCATCCCACAAGGTGGGGCCACCGGGAACCATCATGGAGGCAGCCACTGGGAATCCATCCAGGGAGAGACGGAATCATGACTACACAATCCCCAGGCAAAACAATTAATGATTCTTTATATTTATTCATTAATACTTGACTTTCATGGGAAAAATTGAGACATCAGCAAGGGAATATTATCATTTCTATTTTGCAGATAAGGAAAATAAAACAAAAGAGATCTTTGCCACCAGGTTACAGTGCACCAGCTGGGTCCAGAACTCTTAGCCGACTGGGTTCCCCTGGTATGCCCATCACAGAGTGAGGCAGTGAGAGGCGGGGATGCAGCTCCCCACGGAAAAGGATAAGGAATGGCCAGCAGGCAGTCGATAAAGAAGGGCTTCCACTCTTTGAAGAGAACTCCTACACAATCCTCCCCAGCGACTTGTAGTGAGTGGTTCTCAAACCCTGCCCCCTCTCCCTGCCCTGAACGAGGTGTCCTGCTGATAAAACTAAATGGTGCCAATTTTTTGCCCCTTCGTATGCATACACAAATATTGGATAGAATTTTCCCAATTTTGAGTTTTTAATCCTACATTTTTCCTAAAATCTGAAACCTGGTACCAATTATCCAACAAGAGCTGGCAGAAAACAAACGAATGAATAGCAAATGACTGTTAGAAAAACCAGACACAGCAGGACATTCCATGAAATGCCTTGTGGTATTTCGTGATGTGTTTTCACATGTGCCCGAGATTACTTCACGGTATGCAAATACACATTCCTAACTTGTATGTTTCATTAAATGAATTGGTGTTTCTGGTGGTTCACCAAGGAGTCCAAGACCATCTGGAGGTCCACTTCCTGAGCAAGATCACACCACTGAAGATGAGACTCATTCCAGCTCACTACAGCTCCCTCCTAATAAAACGCTGATCTTTGGCTTCCATGAACAAATATGTTGGGAGAAATTTAAAACATTCTTCCCCAGAAGAGTACAGATTAGGACAATGTCTGCCTGGTATTCCCCAGCCTGCTTAATTTTCTAGGACCACAGAGCTCTCCTCCCAGTGAGCCATCCAAGAAGGAGAGTCTTCCCACCACCTGGAGATCTGTTACCTTCCTGTCTGACAATGTCATGGGCAAGCCTGTCATCAGCAACCCTGAGAGGCTATGGGCTCTTCCAGGGTAGGAATCCTACATCCTTAGCTCCACACAGTACCTGATACAGAGTACCGGGGCGTGGAGAGGCAGCTTGTAATGACCTGTTAAAATAACGACTGGTTCAGAAGTCTCTGAAGGCTTGATCCTATTCCCCATCCTTTCTCATTAAAGCCCTCTCAATCAGGATTTAGCCTACAGGCAAGTGATCTGAAGGACTGTTTTTCTGTTTTCCCAAGAATGCTCCATAGCTAGTGCCCTGTAGGAAGAGAGGAGATAAGCTGATTTTTTCTTTTTTTTAGAGAGAGAGAGCGTGTAAGCAGGGGGATGTGGGGGAGGGGCAGAGGGAGAGAGAGAATCGTAAGCAGGCTCCGGGCCCAACACAGAGCCCAATGCGGGACTCGATCTCACGACCCTGACACCATGACCTGAGCTGAAATGAAGAGTTGGACACTTAACTACCTGAGTCACTTAGGCGCCCCGAGATAAGCTAATTTACGACACATGTTGGTTGCCTTAGGGCAGTGGGCTTTATTCTAGCGGGCATCCTTGTCGAGAAGGGCCCACTGAGGTCTCCCAGCTAACCTGGCTTGTGGTGGGAGCACACAGGGTGGGCTGGGGTCTCAGCTCTGCCTGAGAAGGAACACGGAACCACGCTCGAGCTCCCTCAGTGAGCACAAAACCTAAACTCCACGAGCACAGAAAGTGGACCCATGCTTGCCAGACACTAGGGGCGAGGGATGGGGAGGACTGCACACGGCCACAAGGGACCCTTCTGAGGCTCTGGAAATGTTCTAAAATTGGATAATAGTGGTGATAGTTGCACAACTCTATAAATACACTAAAAATCACTGGGGCTGTACACTTAAAACAAGTGAAATTTTATGGTATGTGAATTTTATCTCAAAAAAGCACTGTAAGAAAGAATATATTTTTCCATAAACATCTACTGTAGAGACTCTAAGCAGACAGATGTGAAAGGAAAGAGCTCAGGATGAAGGGAACCACAGGCTGACTTAGGGCCAGAGTCACACCATTGCCAAAAACAAAGATGGTGAACACAGCCATGTAGTAATACAGATTTTTTAATGTTCTCACTCCAGCGGTTTCCTCACCACATCCTATAAATGTGTTCAATTAAAAAAAAAAAAACAACTCCCTCAAAACTATCTCCCCTCCAGGCACCACATACCTACTTCCAGTCATGGCCAAGCTTCTCAAATGTCTCTGTTTTCAATTCCTACTGATCCATGCAATCCTTTATGCAACAAGTATGTAGCAAACATCTATCCTGTGACCAAAAGTTTCCTCAGCATGTAGATAAATAAAATACAGAACCTATTTACTCTTAAGAAACTCACTCGTGGGTGATGAGAACAAAAATTGTCAGAGTAAGGAAATCCAAAAATCCACATCTGCATAAAAATCAATGAAAAAAAAAAAACAGGCAAAATAAACTCATTTGGAACTCTAGAATCTACGCAAAACCATGCAGTAACCTGGGGGGCACTTATTCCAAAAAAATGCCTGAATCTCCATAAGCAGCATTTCATATTACCCTAGCCCATCCCCCAATGCGTCAATGAGTGTTAGCCTTTAAAATAACAGTCTGCATCCCTGGGTCAGGCACCAGAGGGGGAAGAATGGACCTTATTTGCAAAGAATTGCCATTATTTGATCTGTCTGGAGGTTCCCTGGGAGACATGCTCTAAAGGCTTGGATTTCTGGCCTCGTGATAAAGCTGCTATCTGGGGCCATTTGTCGAAAACCTTTCTAGGCAAATGTTTTAGTCACTGATGCATGAGGTAGTGGATAACAGATCACAATAGATTGGCTAAAAGGTGGGGGTGGAAAGACCAGGGAATGAGGAGCTCTGGGTATTGGAATAAGGGCTTTGAAAAGCCCCCACATATTTCTGGGAATCTAGAAGGCCACATGCATGCCCAGGGCCGTGTAAAGGCTCAGGAGAGACCATAGCTCTCACCTGTGGCTGACCTTGAGGCTCTGTAAAAGCTAAGTTAAGCTAAGGTGTAGTTGTGAACTGTCTCGTTGATTGTTGAAGCTATGCCCCAACACAGAGCCCCTCAGCAGAGACGGGGAGGGTTTTTTGGTCCCGGTCATCTAAAGAATCTCTGCTGAATGATCAGCCGACCACTGAGCTAATAGAACAGAGAGACTCCAGCGGCCACACTGACAAAGAACACAGACTTTACAAAATTAGTTCAGAAAAGTCACCAAACAGACAACCAGTACTACAATAAGAAGCAAAAACAACAAACCTGGGGAAGGGGGAAAATCCAATGCTGTCCCATTATAACAGACAAAATGTAAAGTTTTCAACAGAAGTTATAAGGCATGCCAAGGAACAAGAAAGTGTAGCCCAGGGGCACTTGGGTGGCTCAGTCGTTAAGCGCGTCTGCCTTCGGCTCAGATCATGATCCCAGGGTCCTGGGGTCGAGGCCCGCATCAGGCTCCCTGCTCAGCAGAAAGCCTGCTTCTCCCTCTTGCACTCCCACTGCATTCCTCCTCTTGCATTGTCTCTCTATGTCAAATAAATAAATAAAATCTTAAAAAAAAAAAAAAGTATAGCCCATACGCAGATGGTTAAGAATCAATCAGTAAGAACTAACTGAAAAAGTCCAGATGTTGGACTTACTATTAATAGCATAAAGTCAACTATTTTAAATATGCTCAAAGAGATAAAGGAAGCACTGTGTGAAAAAACTAGAGTATGGGAAGGATGGCCCATCAAATAGAGACTATCAATAAAGAGAAAGAGATTATAAAAAGAAACCAACCAGAAATTCTGGAGCTAAAATTAGTACAATAACTAAAATGGGAGATTAAATAAAATTGTTCAATAGCAGACTTGAACAGGCAGAAGAAAGAATCCATGAATTTGAAGATAAGACAATTAAGGTTATCCAATCTGAGGAACAGAAAAGACAAAAGACTGAATACAAATTAACAAAACCTCAGATATTTGGGGGACACCATCAGGCACACCGACATATGTCTACTGAGATTCCTAGAAGGAGAAGGGAGAGAGAGAGAGGTAGAACATTTACTGGGAGAAATAATGGCTGCAAATTTCCCAAATTTGATTAAAGATGTGGATCTACCGACCAAGGAGTGCAACAAAATCTAAACAGGATAAATTAAAAGACAGCCACACCAGATATATCATAATCCAACTACTGAAAGCCACAGACAAAGAATCCAGAAGCATGAGAGAACTGACTCATCACATGTAAAGCATCCTCAACAAGGTCAACAGCTGATTTATCATCAGAAAACAGAAAGGCCAAAAGATAGTGAGATGATGTACTCAAAGTACTAAAATTTAAAAACTGAAAAGCAAGAATTCTATATCCAGTAAAACTAACCTTCAGAAGTGGAGGAGGAGACTTCCGGTTTCTGATCCAGCATATAAGGAACCTGGAAGCCATCACTCCTATCCTCACAAGAAGAAACTGAAAATCGACAACTGTTCTTAGGCCGATCAGAGAATTGAGGTCATGGGGCAAAGCACTGCTCAAAAAATTGGAGATGGGCAGGAGCCATGCCAGGTTCTCACAGTGAAGATAGAAAAATCATCTCCTGCTTATGACAGGGTGAAGGGAAAGTAGCAATTCTGAAATACACCCAGAGCACCTGTTCTTTTTTTTTTAATTTTTTATTTAAATTCAATTTAGTTAACATATAGTGTATTATTAGTTTCAGGGGTAGAATTTAGTGATTCATCAGTTGCATATAACACCCAGTACTCATTACATCATGTTCCCTCTTTAATGCCCATCATCCAGTTACCCCATCCCCTACCCACCTCCCTCCCCTCCAGCAACCCTCAGATTGTTTCCTAGAGTTAAGAGTCTTTTACTAAACTTTAGCACACTAAACTTTAACTCCCTCTCTGTTTTTTTCTTATTTTATTGTTCCTTCCCTTCCCCTATGCTCATCTGTTTTGTTTCTTAAACTCCACATATGAATGAAATCATATGGTATGTCTTTCTCTGACTCATTTCACTTAGCATAATACCCTCTAGTTCCATCCACATCATTGAAAATGGCAAGACTTCATTCTTTTGATGGCTGAGTAATATTCCATTGTGTATATATACCACATCTTCATTACCCATTCATGTCAATAGACATCTGGGCTCTTTCCATATTTTGGCTGTTGTGGACATTAGAGCACCTGCTGTTTACACACCCAGTCCTCAAGAGAAATTATATCACCAGATCTAACTGATGTGATTTCCCAAAGCTTATCACTTGGGGGGATAAAAACACACCACCACAGCCAGCTCTAGCCTTCCACAGAAGAAGGGGAATACCCCAATCCAGCTCCTTCTGGCCTGTCTCATCTAAGGGGGTAAAACCCAAAGAACACTTGTAGAGATCACGGCCCTGGGGCAGAGGTAGGGGGGAGCTCACTAAAAGACTGAGGTCTAATCATAGGATTATAAAATTTTCTCTTATATAATAACTGAGGAATACAAGGGAAATAACTACATCTTTCAGGTTTTATTTAAAAAGAGTCTCTAGGGAAACCCAAACACACAGGAGAGACAACAACAGGGACACCAGAGGAACTATCAGCCTCTGACAGCTACAGCAAATGGAGCCAGTAGGCACAGCCCGACTCCTAGTCAGAGAAACATGAAGCTGCACACTAAACACCCATTTGCCTCAGTTCCTTTCACCCAGTACAACATGTCCAGCTTTCAGCAAAAAATCACAAGGCATGCAAAGGAACAAAACACAGTTTAAGGAAACAGAGCAAGCATCAGAACCTGACTCAGATGTGGAAGAGATGTTGGAACTATCAGACCGAGAGTTTAAAACCATGATTACTATGTATAACACTCTCATGGAAAAGGTGAACGACATTCAAGAACAGATGGCAATGAAAGTAGAGAGATGAAAACTGTAAGAAAGAATTATTTTAAATAGCAGAAATCAAAATAACACTGTAACAAAAGTTAATGCCTTTGACTAGTGATCAATAGATCAGAGTGGCTAACGAAGGAAGAGACAGTAATAAACTTGAATAAATGCCAATAGAAAATTCCAAAACTGAAATGCAAAGAGAAAAAAAGTAATAACAAGGATGGGACGGGCTATCCAAGATCTGTGGGATAATAACAAAAGGTATACCATGCCAATGATGGGAATGCCAGAAGAGAAGAAACAGAGAAAGAAATGGAAGAACAGAAAAAATACAGAAGGCAGGGTGACTGAGAATTTTCCAAAATTAAGCAGAGACACCAAACCACAAATCCAGACAGCTAAGAGAGCATCAAGCAGGGTATATACCTTTAAAAATCTATGCCTGGGCATATCATCTTCAAACTGCAGAAAATCAAAGACAAAGAAGAAATCTTGGAAAAAGCCAGAGGAGGAGGTGGAGGGAAACGTTACACATAGAAAAGCAAGAAAAAGAATTACACAGGACTTCTCTTCAGAAGCCATGCAAGTAAGAGAGTGGAGTAAAATATTTAAGATGTAAAAAACAAAAAACAACACCAACCTAGAATTCTGTATTCAGCAAAATTATCCTTCAAAAGTGAAGGAGAAATAAGGATCTCCTCAGACAAACAAAACTGGAGGGAATGTGGCACCAAGAGATGGGCCTTGCAAGAGGCATTAAAAGATGATCATCAAAAAGGAAAATATAGGCCAGAAGCTCAGGTTTAAATAAAGCAAGGAAGAGTGTTAGAGAAAGAATAAATGAAGGTAAAAATAAAATATTTTATTTTTCTTATTCTTAATTGATATAAGAGAGAAAGAACAGTTTGTTCAAAATAATAATAGCAACAATAAATTTAGTGACTGTAGTTTACCGCTCAGTGAAATGAGTGGCAGCAATGTTATGAAGGGTGTGAGGGGAAATGGGAGTACTCTGTGTAAGGTACTGGCAGTACTCATGAAATGGCACAGTGCTATTCAAGAGCAGATCTGGATTAGTTAAAAATGCGCATTGCAAACTCAAGGGCAACCACTAAGGAAAGTAATAAAAGAAGTATAATTGAAATTCTAAAAGAGAAGGCAATTAATATAAGTAAATGTTCAATTAAAACCAGAGAATGCAGGGGCGCCTGGGTGGCTCAATCAGTTGAGCGGCAGGCTCTTGATTTCTGCTCAGGTCATGATCTCAGGATCCTGGGATCTAGACCCACATCAGGCTCCATGCTTAGCAGGGAGTCTGCTTGAGGATTCTTTCTCTCTCTTTCTCTCCCTCTCCCTCTGCCCCTCCCCCTGCTCATGTGCTTTCTCTCTCTCTCTAAAATAAATAATCTTTAAAAAAAACAGAGAATGCAGAAAAAGAGTGGAAGACAAAAAAACAAAGAACAAAAGCAACAAATTAAAACAGAAACAAATATGGCCAATGTTAATCAAACTATATAAATTACCCTTTTAAACATCCATGATCAAAATATACCAAATAAAGTACTGTAGGACGGATTTTAAAAATAAGACCCAACTACATGTTTTCTAAAAGAAACCCACTCTAAATACAAAGACACAGATCAAATAAAAGTGAGGGGGCTGGGGCGCCTGGGTGACTCAGTCCGTTAAGCACCAGACTGTTGATTTCAGCTCAGGTCATGATCTCAGGGTTGTGAGAGTGAGCCCCATGTGGGGCTCCACACTGGGCATGGAGCCTGCTTAAGATTATCTCTCTCCCTCTGCCTCTCCCCATCCCTGCTCAAGCTCTCTCTTTCTCTCAAAAAAATAAAATAAAATAAAAGTGAGGGGTGGATAAAGAGAAACCATGCTAACACTCATCAAAAGAAAGTTGGAGAAGCAGGCACCTGGGTGGCTCAGTCAGTTCAGCATCTGCCTTCAGCTCAGGTCATGATCCCAGGGTCCTGGGATCAAGTCCCCCATCAGGGTCCCTGCTCAGCGGGGAACCTGCTTCTCCCTCTGCCTGTTGCTCTCCCTGCCTGTGCTCTCTCTCTGAAAAATAAATAAATAAAGTCTTTAACATAAAGAAAGAAAGTTGGAGTAGCAATATTAATTTCAGACAAAGCAGATGTCAGAGCAAGTAAAATTATCAGGATAAAGAAGGGCATTCATTATATGATAATAAAGTAGTCAATTCTCCAAGAAGACACAATAATCTTTAATGTACGTGTACCTAAAAACAGAGAGTCAAAATACATGAAAAAAAACTACTAGAATTAAAAGGAGAAATGAATGAGTCCACTATTGCTGTTGGACATGCCAGCATGCCGCTGTCAGTAATGGACAGATCCAACGTGCAGAAAATCAATAAGGACACAGTTGAACTGAACAACACCATCAATCAACTGGATCTAAAGGACATTTAAAGAATACTTTACCAACAACAGCAGAATATACATCCTTCTCAGGCTCAAACAGAACATGCACCAAGATAGACCACATTCTGAGGCATAAAACACATCATACATTTGCTCTCTGACCACAACGTAATGAACTAGAAATCAGTAACAGAAGGGTAGCTGGAAAATCCCCAAATGCTCAGTGATTAAAAAACACACTACTAAATGGCAAATGGGTCAGAGAAGTCATAGGAGAAATTTTTTCATATTTTCAACTAAATAAAATACAACTTATCATAATTTGCAAGTTGCAGGGAAAATAGTATTTGAAGGAAAATTCATATTGTTGAAAGCTACACTATAAAAGAAGAAAGATCTAAATCAATCATCTAAGCTTCCACCTTAGAAAACTGGAAAGAAAAGAGAAAATTAAATCCAAAGTAGTAAGAAGGAAAGGAATTGCAAAATTAGAGCAGAAATTTATAAAATTGGACAGAGGCAATCAATAAAGAAAATCAACAAAACCAAAAGCTGGTTCTTTGAAAAGATCAATAAAATTGACAAACCTCTAGCCAAGTTACCAAAAAAAAAAAGGACACAAATTACTATTATCGGAAATAAAAGAAGGGCCATCACTATAGATCCTATGGACATGAAAAGGATAACAAAGGAATACCATGAACAACTCTCCAGCCCTAAATTTACTATCTTATATAAATGGACCAAATTCCTTAAAAGACACAATTAACAAAAACTCACACAGTCTGGAAACCAATCTGTACCATATTACAGAGAAATGGAACCCAACCACATGCCTAGGCACTGAGATTACTGTGTTAGATCAGCTTGCACATGGACTGAAGCTGACCTTTGATTTATCTGGCTCGCCTAACCCTGGGGGTGGTGGGGTAGGAGATGCTAAATTTGAGGCAGGATACAGGCAGAAGCCCATCAACCTGAACTACCACAACACCAGGCCTTCAATTCAAGGTGCTGTGTGCTGAGTTACCAGGGCTGGCTGGCTGGCCAGCAGATGAATTTTGAGACCACAAAGTCCCCAGTGACCCAGAGCAACTTTGCAGTTGGCTACAAGATGGATGAATTCCAGCCTCGCATCAATGTTAATGACAGGACAGAATTCAGCAGCTCCTTTTGCCAGAAGGTGAACAGGAAGTTGGAAACCTCTATCAATCTCGAATGAACAGCAGGAAATGGTAACACTCACTTTGGAATAGCAGCCAAGTATCAGATCGACCCTGATACCTGCTTCTTGGCCAAAGGGAATGATTCCAGCCTGATAGGTCTAGGGTATATTCAGATCCTAAAGCCAGGTATCAAACTGATGCCATCAGCTCTGCCATGAAGCAAAAATGTCAATGCCAGTGGACACCAGGCTGGTCTGGGACTGGAATTTCAAGCATAAATGAATACTAGACAGTTGTTCAGTTTAAAACTATTTTGCAGTATACTTAACTTTGGAACATAGTGTACCTTTTAATATTGTATGTCCAGGATGCAATTTTGTTGAACATCATATTAGACCTCCAGGTTAAAGGTGATTTAGCTTGAAGGTTACAAAGGTACATAAGAAATCCGATTCCAAAAACATCCTTTCACCTGTAGTCTTGGGGGGAACTTGGTGGCCACTCTAAAGAGCTCAGGTTTATTTTTTAGAGAAATGGCTGCCGGTGGAAGCTGATAAAATATAGGCACTTTAAATCTGTATTGAGTAAATGAATGAAATTGTGACTTTCTGAGAATCAAACTGGGTTTCCTGCCCTGAATGAGGTGAGGCTCATTGTTTGATGCTGTGCACAAACTCGTCTGAAAGGAGTTTTTAGACAGAATCTTCATGACCTCTTTCTACCCTACATCACCACCTCTTACTCCATCCTCCTCAAAGTGGTCGTCAGGGAAAGTAGCTGTTTCCTCTGTGCTGTTTTGGGGTAGAGAGGGCGGACGTGATGAAAGCCACGACTCAGGACTTAATTCTCTCTCTTACGGATCTGCTGCCTTTGCACCAGAGTCTGACATAGCTGCCAAGAGTTCCAGCTGCAAGATGGGAAGAGTGTATCACTGTAGTCACATGGTGACAACCTTTGGGATCTAAATCAGACTTCTGTTGCATGATCACCACTCAGCTGGCTTTTTAGAAGTTTAATGGGTTCATTTTAGTCTTCCCTTTTGTTTGGAATTAGACCCTCCTCCTTCAACTGCTTAAATTATCATCACTTAAAATAAAACTTGAATAAAATATTAAAACTGGAGGAGAGCCTCAGGATGGTCACTCTCACCACTCCTACTCAACATGGTACTGGAAGTCCCATCTCGAGCAATCAAGCAAGACAAAGAAAAAAAAGGTTTTCCAACTGGAAGTTTGGCATTGTTTTCAAATGATGTGATCTTGTATATTGAAAATCCCAGACTCAACTAAAAAACTGTTGGATAACCAATGAATTCAGTAAAGCTGCAGGCTATAAAATCAAAACAAAAACAAGTTGCATTTCTATACACTAACAATGAAATATCTGAAAAACATAAAACTATCCCATTTACAGTAGCATTAAAAACAATAAAATACCTAGAAATAAATTTAACCAAGGAAGTGAAAGATCAATACAATGAAAACTACAAGACTTGTTCGAAAGAAATCAAAGAAGACACAAACAAATGGCTCATGGATTAGAAGAGTTAATATTATTAAAAGTCCCTGATACCCAAAGCTAGCTATAAATTCATTGCCATCCCTATCAAAATTGCAACAGCATTTTTCACAGGAATAGAGTAAACAATCCTAAAATTTGTATGGAACCACAAAAGACGCCAAATAGCCAAGGCCATCACAGAAAGAACAAAGGTGGAGGCATCACACTTCCTGATTTCACACTACTACAAAGCTATAGTAATTAAGACACCACGGTACTGGCATAAAAACAGACCTGTAGATAATGGAGCAGAGCAAAGAGCCCAAAATTGAACCCCTGCTTGTCTGGTTAGCTAGTATTTGATAAGGGAGCCAAGAACATCCAATGGGAAAAGAACACCACCACAAATGGTGCTGGGAAAACTGGTTAACTACATGGAGAAAAAATGAAATTGGACCCCTGTCTTACAATACTCACAAACATTAACTCACAATGGACCAGAGACTTAAACAGAAGACCTAATACCATAAAACTCCTAGACAAGCCCCTCGACGTTGGTCTTGGCAATCACTTTTTTGATATGACTCCAAAAGCACAAACAACAAGGGACTAAATCAATAAGGGGGGCTACATCAAACTTCAAAGCTTCTGCACTACAAAAGAATCAGTTAACAAAATAAAAAGGTAACCTAAACAGTGGGAGAGAATATTTATAAGCCATGTATAAGATAAGAGATTAAGATCCAAAATTTACAAAGAACTCATACAACTCAATAACAAGAAAACCTAACAATCTGATTAAACAATGAGCAGAGGAACTAAATAGACATTTTTCCAAAGAAGACATCCAGACAGCCAACAAGTACATGAAAACGTGCCCAACATCCCTCATCATTAGGGAAATGCAAATCAAAGCCCCAATATCACCTCACACCTATCAGAATGGCTGTCAAGAAAACAAGAGATAATAAGTGTTGGTGTGGATGTGGAAAAAGGGGAACCCTTGTTCACTGTTGCTTGGATTGTAAACCAGTCCAGCCACTTTAGAGAGAACAGTATGGAAGTTCCTCAAGAAATTAAAAACAGAATTGCCATACAGCTCAGCAATCCCACTTGTGGGTATGTACCCAAAGGAAATGACAACAGGTCATGAAAGAGACATCTGCACCCCCATGTTTATGGCAGCATTATTCACAATCACCAAGATACAGAAACAATGTAAGTGTCCATCAGTGGTGAATAGATAAAGAACACACACACACACACACACACACACACACACAGTGGAATTCTGCTCAGCCATAAGAAAATCACATCCTGCCATTTGCAACAAAACAAATGAGCCCTGAGGATGTTATGTTAAGTGAGATAAGTCATACAGAGAAAAACAAATCCTATATGATATTCCTTGTATGTGGAATCTAAAAAAAACCTGAACTTAAAAAGACAGAGTGGAAGAGTGGTTACAAAGGCTGGGTGTGGGTAACAGTGAAATGTTTAGAGGTTGTTCAAGGATGCACACTTGCAGCGTCTAGATAAATAAGTCCTAAAGATGTAATTAATACCCAGTACAGGGGTTACAGTCTCCCCCCCAAAAAACTATTATAAAAATTAAACTTGATAAGAAACTAGGTCTTAATTATTCCCATCACTAGAAGAAATGGAAATTATGTGACCCAGTAGAGGTGTCGGCTAATGCCAGTGACGGTCATATTACAGCATAATGGCTTCAAGTTAGTGTACTACACACCTAGACTCACACAGTGTTGTATGGCAATTATGTCTCAATGTAAACAAATAGGAACACAGATCTTCCTCCCTCTCCCCGCTCTGTCCCTTACTCCCCTCTCCCCCTCCCCTTCCCTCTCCCGCTCTATCCATCTCTGCCCTATACTCCTCCCTCTCCCCTCCCCCTTTCCCCTCTCTGCCCTCTCTCCCCCTCCCCATTCCTCCCACCCTCTCCCCCCCCCACCCTCCCTCTCCCTCTCACCCTCTCTCTCCTCTTCACTCTCCCTTTTCCCCCCTCACCCACCTCCCTCTCCCCGCAACTCTCTGCCTCCACACATGCCCCAAGGAAAGGCTGTGTGAGCACAGAGAGATCTTGGCCATCAGCATTCAAGCCAGGAATAGACCTCTCACCAGACAGAACCTGAGCACATACATGCTTCTTGTTCTCCTCCTGCCTGTCCAGGAATTTCTCCTCCATCTCCTCCATGAGTCCCCTTTGCCCACCCTTGGAGAAGTGTCCTGTTCTCACCCCCTAATGTCTCCTTGGACCCAACTGGCCACTGCTTGGTTCCACTCCACCCCTCATACTATCTATCTGGGGCTTCTCCCTTGCTCTCCTGAGTCATATGTCTCTCTGCCCATAGGATGATGCAAACTGGACACTCCCAAGCTGTTCAAGTTCAACACAGCTGACGTTGGATTCCTCATCTTCCACTGCAAACCTCCTATTCTGCCCACATTCCCTGAAACATGTAACAGAAGAACTACAAACCTATTATTAAGCCGTCCAACCCCGTCATCCAAAGCACAACCCTGGAAGCCTCTGCTGCCCTCACCCTCATCCTCAACACTCAGTATCCAAGGGGCCACTGAATCCTGTGGATTATTCTCCTGATATGGCCCTTGCTTCATCCAAATCTTCATCATTTCTTTCTGGACTATTATTTTAGTTGCCTACATGGATTTTCCTTTCTTCTCCCTTCAATTCATTCTCCACATTGCAACCGAAGTGATCTTTCCAAAACCCATGTGATCTTGTTACTCCAAAAAATGCTACTGAAGACACACACATATACATGTGCCTGCACACAGGTGCACACACGCATATGTAAGTCATGCCAAACACACTACTTTAGTGCTTAAACACTGCTGAACACTGGAAGGCTAAAAATGGTGCTTAAACACCAAAGTAGGGAAGGCTAAAAATGGGTTGCTCCACTTACCCACCAAGTAGTGCTTTCTTCCAGAGCCAGCAAAAAACCCCACTTTTTGTAAAAACTTCCCTTAAAGTTTCTCTTAAAGCCCCATAGACATGATGATACCCTTTCTTGGGCCCCAAACCACCCCTCCAAGCCACATCTCCTCCCTCATACCTTGGTCAACCCCTAAGCTATCAACATCTCCCTCAAACTCCAAGGCCCTTGAAGGATGGGCTGTCATGTTCATTCCTATGTACTCAGTGCCTACATCACTGTCTGACGTGTGGTGCGAAAGAGCTCAAGAGATATTTTGGCTTTATTAATGGATTGTTAATGATAAGAATATTATCCCAGACACTAACAGCAGAGCCTGCTACTTGTTCTGAGAACAGCATGGTCTCCACACCACAACTTAATCTGTGTACAGAGAACTCGGAGAAAATAAGAAGAAAATATCTGAAGTTTTGGGAAAGGCTAAAAGATCATCTTCAACTTGAGAAATGGAGTCTGGGGAGGGATTTAAATGTATCTTCAAATGAATTCCATATGGTGAAAAGAAATGCTCTTCAGGCCCAGGAGACCAGGCCTCTCTGCTCCCAACCATCTGTGGGAACTTGGCCTCACTGGGCCCGTACTTCTGCTCCTGTTGTATCACAAAGCTGTGCACTGAGCTCCCTTGCAGCACTGGTGCTCTGTGATTCCATACCTACACTTTGCAAACAGTAAATATATACAAATATCAACTATTGCATTGCACACCTGAAAGCAATATGATGCTATGTCAATTATACCTCAACTTAAAAAAACAGGTGAAAGAAAAATATACAACTGTCAGCACAAGGGACTGTTAGATGCAAGAAAGCCTTTCCCTGGAGCAAAACCTGTTTAGGGTGGAGCAACCTGACAGGGTCATGGAGAATTGTTTCCTGAGGCTCTGATTAGCAGCCATCCTGAAGGATTTGTGTTGTCTTCTTCCTGGAGGTGGTGGTGATGCTGACAGGGTAGGGTTGGGGTGGGTGGGGGAGTGAGCCAGATTCCCCAATCCTGAACCTTTCTGATACTTTGATAAACTTTACATGTCAGAGAACAATCAGTAAGATGAGTCATTATGGATGAATCTCTTCTGACAAAGAAATCTAGAGGACAAAGTGAAAGAAGAAGAAATGGCCAGTTCTCAGGGACTGCTGACATTCAGGGATGTGGCCATAGAATTTTCTCAGGAGGAGTGGGGATGCCTGAACCACACTCAGCGGGAATTGTACAGGGATGTGATGTTAGAGAACTACGGACACCTCCTCTTCCTGGGTCTTATTGTGTGGAAGCCAGACCTGGTCATCTTTTTGGAGCAAGAGAAGCAGCTCTGGGATGTGAAGAGAAAGGAAACAGTAGCCATCCATCCAGTATATTTAGTGGTCTTCATTGAACTGAAGCTGGATTCCATGCAGCCTTGATTCAGTCTCTTGGTTCCCATATGAGGTGTGCCTCCTCCTTCTTTTTCTCCACCACCTAGAAAGGAATCATTTTTATCACTCTTTGGTTAAACCTGAGAGATAAATGAGCTGTATCTTCAAATGGCACCCAGAATTTCCTGCCAAAGCTGTGCATAGAAGCTTCTTTCCAAAACGTGGCAGTGGGTAGATATAAATATAGTGCCCTTGACAATTTACACTTAATGATAGACTGGAAAAATGATGGGGAGAGTGAAGGGCATGAAAGATATCATGAAGGACATATCCAAACTGAGACAACTGTCCATAACATGAATCTCACTGCCCAAAATGATGAAGGATATAAAACACTTTGGAAAACATCCCTTCTTAATCCTGCTTCTTCTGCAAAGCAGTTTGTTTCTGTAAGCAAGGGCTTAAATCAAATGGTCAAACATACATATCTGGAGAACGAAAAGTTGGAAAATCTGGAAAGTTATCTAGTTCATGCTGAAAATAATTATTTGAACCATTTTGAAAGTAGGATTGGATTGACATTTGAGTCAAATATTTCTGAAAATCAGAGATTTAAAAATGAAGAACAAAGTGCTATGTGGGATCCATTTGAGAGGTCCTTCACCAAGGAGTTGACTCTACAGAATTACCAGAACATATTCAATGAAAACAGAATTGCTCAATGTAGCGAATCTGCAAAAAAAATTTAACCAGTGTTCAAATGTTTATAAACCTGTGAGGACTCATTTTCCAGAGAACCATTTTAATTTTGATAAATTTGAGGAAGTCTTTTATCAAAGCTCCAACCTTATTATATATAAGAGTATCCCTTTGGGAGAGAATCCTTATAAATATAACGAATATGGGAAATCTGTTAACCAGTCCTCCAATGTTGGTGATTATCAGAGAATTCACATGGAAAAAAACTCATACAGATGTAATAAACCTGGGAACATGTTTAGCCAAGCATCAGGACTAAACATACATAACACAGCCGCTACTGGACAGAAAACTTACATTTGTGAAGAATGTGGCAAAGCCTTTGACTGGCACTCAACACTATCTCAACATCAACCAATGCCTACTAGAGAGAAACCTTACCAATGTGAAGAATGTGGCAAGGCCTTTAACCAGCTCTCAATGCTTACTCGACATCACAGAATTCATACTGGAGAGAGACCTTACATATGTAAGGAATGTGGCCAGGCCTTTATCCAGCACTCACACGTGCGTCAACATCACAGAACTCATACTTGATGATGGAAACCTTACCTAAGTAAAGAATGTGGGAAGGCCTTTAATCACTGTTCAACCTTTACTCATTACCACAGAATTCATAGTGGAACAAACATTACAAATGTAAAAGAATGTGAGAAAACATTTAAAGACTACTCACCCCTTACTCCACATCAAAGAATTCATAGTGGAGAGGAACCATAAAGTTGTTAAGAATGTGACAAGGCCTTTAAGCAATGTTAAACCCTGCTTCCTGATCAGAGAATGTATGCTGGAGTGGATTTTGCAAATACAAAGAATTTGGCCTTGCCTTTAATAAGAGGTCCAGCCTCATTCAACATCACAGAATTCATACTGGGGAAAAAGTTAGAAATGTAAAGAACAAGGGAAACTTTTAAACTGCTCAACCCTTTTCTGTATCTCAGAGTTTATACTGAGGAGAAAGAGTGCTCGCTTCGGCAGCACATATACTGAGGGGAAAGATTACAATATAAGGAGTGTCACAGGCCTCTAGCTGGAATTCACAAATTGCTCAACATCTTAGTTATCATACAGGATAGAAACTGTAAAATGCAGACAAAGTTGCAGTGCCTTTAACTGGAATTCAGTCTATACTCAGTATCCCAAAATGCATCCTAGATTCAAACCCTAGAAACATAATGAATGAGGAAAGACCTTCATTTTAAATATTCACTGTAGCAAACACCAGAGAATACATAAATGAAAGTAACTTGAAAGATGTAAATATTTAGAAATGTATGTAAGTGAACATCAAATGTCAATATCACAGAAATCAAGTAGAAGGCAGTATGGGAATTAATCTATTCAGACGTTACATAAAAATATTCCTTATAAGGAATAATATAAAGTTAAACACTTAGTGTATGTGCTATTATGCTTCAAAGGTTTAAGTGGATGGATTTTTACATAAGTATAATTAATTTCAATATGTGCTTTTTTTTTCATTGATCCTATCTGGGATTTGTGACTAGCAAATATTAATGTATTTGTACTCTCAAATCATTTCATGAAATTCACTTATTCCTAGTGGGTGTGTGAAAGTATGTGGCTAATTGTTGCTATATCAAAGATATGAGATGCCCTTCTTCATTTGTTGGGACTCGCATATCTAATTGTCCATGGAAGAAGAAGGACAATATAATATACAATATATGAAGAAAAAAAAAAAAGATGAATCATTATGAGTGGTTCTTGCCATCAAATAATCATGGCTGATAATCCCATAAAGGGAGACATGTAATGGGGTAAGGGAAGAGGGTACTTTTTGTGGGAAAAAAAAGGTAGAATTTTGTCTTAGAATTCTATAAATCCAGATACAACTAGGGATGTATTTTCATAGCAGCTGAGCTTCCCTCCAGAAATCAACAAGGGATGAACCCTCTGCTTTGTCTTAAGGGAGCTGAGTGCCAAGATGAATTTGCCACTTTCTGAAAAGGACACAAACACCCAAGAGGGGCTGTGGCTTCTGTCGATATTCTGCCATGACTGCTCTCCGAGTCTATATCTGGCAAGATCTGATGGAGTGAGCTCACATGCCTGGAGCAAACTCAGCCCAGAACATCAGCCATGATTCACTTCCAGAGGCAGTAATAAACCTCCCTGTTGGAACTATATTTGGTTGCTGCTAGCCAGGTTCCTTGTCCATTTGTATTATGCCTCAAAGCTATAAAAATACAAGAATTTAAATGGACAAGAGATATCTATTTCTATATACCTATCTGCTCCATGGATTGCATCCTATAGAAAAAGATCAAGCCCTTTAAAATATTAACTATGGTCATTTGTTTAAGGATCCATACAATGGAAAAATAACAGCTTCCAGTAACCATCTACCTCACTGTGGTATTTCCCACTGAGAGAAATAAATTCTGAATTTCTCGCAGCTGTTGAAAATGGCAAATTCCATCACAGCAGCAGAAAAATAACCCTAGTAGGTAAAGATATTTGAGCCAAGTTAGACTTTGGGAACTCAGTGCCCTGGTCTTGGGATGAGGCCAGGGAAAATGAGCTCCCTGCCCATTTATGGCAACTGAGTTTGAGCTTGGTAGGGGATGTGGGCACATGTTGGACGTGACAAAGTTGACATCTGCATTCCAGTGAGCATAGCCTGACCTATCCCAGGGTGAAGATGTGCCCTTCCCCAGATGGCGCTGGGCCCTCTGCCTGCCTGGATGAGCATCCTTGCTCCGGGATTCCAGAAGGGCAGGATAAGAGAGGGACATGTCGAACCTGGACTGGGTGAGGCCAAGCTGCTTCATTCAGTTCCGAGGCTTGTGTCCATTCAAATGCAGCTCAGTGTTCCTTCCCAGGCAGATCTGAGACCCCAGCCCACCCTGTGTGCTCCCACCACAAGCCAGGTTAGCTGGGAAACCTCCATGGGCCCTTCTCGACAAGGATTCCCACAGAACAGAGCCCACTGCCCTATGGCCACCAACATATGTCATCAATTAACTGATCTCCTCTCCTCCTGCAGGGGCACTATTGTCCAGCACTCGGGAAAACTGAGAAAACAGTCCTCCAAATGACTCCCCTGGAGCCTCCTTCTGGCTGTAATTAGAAAGTCGCAGGAACGGGATCAGGCCTTCTGAACTTCTGAGCCAGACCCCAGGCTAGAGCACAGCTGGAGATTGGGGCTGTGTTCTGGGCCTTCTCCAGGCTTGGTGTGGAGGTCATGCCTCTTGCCTGCCAAGATCTCACAGCAACGGCCGACTCTGCTCTCCCCATGCAGACCCACCACCATATCCCTCCTGCTGCCCGGGGGACCCACTCATATCGATGAAACATGTTATTGCTTCATCCAGTTTCTATCCCATATGTGAGAAGTCAGGGTGAGCTCCACGCTGGCACAGGTAAGCTGAAAATCTTGGTCAAGGGCAAGGATTTATACACAGATGTGCTTGTAACATTTCTCTTTTAAAAAATGCTCTTTTGGGGCACCTGGGTAGCTCCGTCGACTAAGCGTCTCTTGATTTCAGCTCAGGTCATGATCTCAGGGTTGTGAGATTGAGTCCCACATCCAGCTCCGTGCTGAGTGTGGCGCCTGCTTAAGATTCTCTGTCCCTCTCTCTCTGTTGCTGCCCGCCCCCTGCTCACACTCTCTCTCTATCTCTAAAAAAAAAAAAAAAAAATTGCCCTTTCAATGGCTTTGTGGTGTGGAGGTTACAAGTATAGGTCCTTGAAACAGAACTGAGTCTCGCATTGCTCCACATCTTATACATCATGTGTTCTCAGAAAAGTTACTCTGCCTCTCTCCCTTGGACCTGAGGCAATGAACAGTGTACCTGAGAAGTGGAAAACCAACAAGGTGAGTCCTCCAAGGACTGACCCAAGAGAGTTATCAGACATGAGTTATCAGACATGAAGACAGTCCCAGGAGGAGGAAGCTTGTGGGTTTCCTGAACTGGAGACGTTGCTGGGAGTCCAGGGAAACAAAGGTGGCTACAGTTCACAAGACAGGGGGCCAGAGAGAAGAGAACAACAGGCAATTCCAGAGACCTGCAGAGGGTTGCCCTGAGCATCCATCACATGTGCAGGACACTCCCCAAGGCTGGTTCCAGGACTGAAGGTGGGCAGCAGGGCAAAGTTTACTGAGCAAGAGCAGAAAGCTCCCGGAGAGGGAGGGGGGCCCGAGTGGGTTGCCCACAGAGTTTCTAAGGGTAGGGGTTTTGAGGTGCTCTTTTGCAGAACTTTCTTAAGCAATCAGGGTATACTGAGTCGTGCCAGTTGGGGCTCTGGTTATGTATCTGTCTACCTTTTAGGTTCATGTCTACATGCTGATGGTCTTCTTCTTTTTTTTTTTTTTTTGCTGACATCTGGGGGCTTAGGTCTTAATTGCCCCTTGCCCGTGATACTGACAAATGCTTTTGTGGCTAACTGTCTTATTTTGGACATTTTGCAGAAGTCATTTCTGCAAAGGCTGCAAACAGAATGTCAGTGCAGTCCTGTCAAAGCTGCAGAACAGGATGGCAGCGCTGTTTTATTTTAGCTGTCCTGACTCCATGTTTTCTTGTTGGGGACCCTGACTACCTAACTGTCCAGCTCACTCCTAACAGTCACCAGAGAAATCCTATGACTTGAGGGTGTCCCGCAGGACACAGGGTGGCCGAGGAGGCTGCGGTGTCCACACAGATGAGACCTGGGGGTCAATCTCCAATCTCAGCTTCCCTCCCAGTTTCCACTGGAAGCAGGAGGGTAGCACAGCATCATCCCCAGTGGATGCTATACATACACACACCCGATATACACAGTACTCCAGAGCGGGGCGTCTAAGTCCGAAACTTGAGGCCCATTTCCCTAAGGTGACCCCAGAGCAGGACGTGAGGTCCAGCAGCACCTGCCCCACAGCGCAGTCGGATGGACGGATGGGTCCAAACCCAACCACTTCCTTGGTGTGACGTTCTGGGCACCATGTCCACCAATTTCTGCAGAGGGGGCTGCGGCAACGTGTTGTCTCCCGGTTCAAGGAGGACCCATGGTCTGGATAGACACAGGCTTCCCTTGCTCACTTGTACGCTCTAGTTCAGATCTGAAAGACGAGGCAGGAGGACATCGCAGGCCATGCAGAAGGTTACCAGTAAGAGATGACAGCAGAGCACGGCCACATGCATGTGACCCACACACTCCGAGTGTCTGCAGGGTCTCACATCTGGACAGGAGTTCTCACGGGGTCGGGAACTGGGGAGATGTAGACAGAGGCGTGTGAACCCCGGTGAGGTCGGAGACAGAACTCTGCTGCCAAGCCACCATATTTGCAGCCTTGCAACTAGATGTCCCCAACCTGAGGGATCTTCGTGAGGTTCCTATTTTTTTTTTTTTAATGTAAAGGTCACAACTTGTCCCCATTAGCAACACACTAAGAAGGCCCTTTTGGTTCCTTTCTGGGGTTAATTTCAACACGTCACAGTCAGTCATCATGTGGGTTCCCATTGCGGCCATAATAGAGAACCAAACACAGGGTCTTAAAGAGGGGAGATGTGTCCTCACTGCTCCGAGGTCTGTGCATCAGCAGATGAAACCAGGTACACCTACGCCAGAGAAAATTATCCAGCCTTGGAAAGGAAGGAAGTTCGGACATGCGCCACAACGTGGATGCTGGACAGGATGCTAACTGGAAGAAGCCAGTCACAGAGGGAGAAATCCTGCATTTTTCCACCCAGATGAGGCACCTGGAGCTGTCAGTCATAGAGAAAGAAAGCAGATGGTGGCCCATGGAGGAAGGGGGATTTGGTAGTTGTTTCAAGGGCATGAAGTTTCAGGGTAGGAAGGAGAAAAAAGTTCTGGGCACGATGGTGGTGATGATTTCACCGAAAAGTGAATGTACTCAACACCACGGAGCTGTACGCTCAGAAGTGATTAACGTGGTAAATTTATGCCATGTGTATTTCACCATAATTCAAATTTAAGAATCCAAATAAAGTATGAAGTTTCGTTAATAACGAAGTAGATCAAGACAAAGATAGAGGGCAAACCCCACCCCCCAACACACACACAAAAGTTCGACATTTTCGTAGAATCCAAGGGCAAGTGTCTGGGTGTCCACTCTCAATATCTCTGTATGGTTTTGGGTTTTTTTAGATTTTATTTATTTATTTATTTTAGAAGAGAGAACACGAGTGGAAGCCACGAGGAGCCTGAGCTCCCAGGAATAGTCACTGATGCCCAACCCGTGGTGGAAATGGTGTGGCCCCCACGGAGAAGCTGGGTCCTAGGCAAGGACTGCCCCAGGCGCCACGTTGGGAGGCAGGCACAGTCCTCACGGGAACCACAACGTCCCCATCAGTGCATTCAGTTCCCCATGCTTGGAGGACACCGCCGCCCCGTGGCCACTGCAGATGCTTAGCAAGTGCCTGGCAGGCCGTCGTGGTCCGAATGCTGGGTGGTTGGCTGGTTGGTTCGTTGGGAGAGCAGTAGCGTTGTGTGAGTAACCACGGTAACACCCATCAGCAGAGTACGGCGGCCCTTTCTCTCCATATTGAGATAGAACTGACACGCAGCATTGTGTTAAGTGTAAGTGACAGGCCTTCCCTTGGCCCCAGGATGCTGTGCACCCACTTTCTTGGAGCACCTGCCCCTCCTGCTGGCGGGGACCAGAAATGAACAACCCGGGACACCGGGACCAGAGCGCCCACACGCACCGGAGAGCTGGGGACAGGGCCCCCTTCCCCCAGCACACACGCACACCCAGGGGTGTGGAGGCCTGGACCCCGCCCCACACCCCGGGCTGCGGACCAGGGCTGACCACCGTCATCTGTGCACGCCTGTCTGCCTGGGACAAGCTGAAGACTCCAGAAATAGTGTCTCGGGGGAAAATAAACTTGCAGTTTCTGTTAGCAACAGAAGGGGCTGTTCCCTGCCTGGGGGCAGTTTTAAATCCCATTTGGGAAGCACATTTCTGAAGGTGGATCGTGTTCCAGGGATCAGAGCATGGTGGGGCGGCGGGGGGGGGGGGGGGGGAGTTGTTCAAAATTAGAATTCGTTTCCATTATCGTCATTGTGAGACTTTCAGTTACGTTTAGCACTTTTGACTACAAGCCTGTTTTACATTAGTATTTATTCATTTCAATAAATAAATATTCCCAATGACGACCAAGCCAACGTGCTCCTGTGAAGGGCAGAAGGACAGCAACTGGAGGTAAAGGTGGGACCTGAAGTAACAGGTGCGGGGGAGGGGAGGCAGAGCAGAGGCGGGCGCTAAATCCGGCAGGAGGGGCGGGGAGGGCCCACGCAGACATGCGGAGGTCCCCTGTCAGGTGCAGCAATGGCTCTTTACCTTTCTCGGGGGCGCTGGGAAACGTCTTCTCCCGCCGTTCCCGGACACGTGGCAGGGAGTGGAATCTGTCTGCGCTCACACAGGACACACCCAAGGGACCTTGTGCTTCCGGAGCCCGAGAAATGAAATCCCAGCAGTGAGAATAGACTCGGTGACCGCAGAAAACTGTGTGACTGTAAAGATCTGCTTGGGTTCATGAGAGTATTCACACGGCTTCTCGGGGGAAATAGCTCCGGATAGGATAATTGCACAGAACTGACCATTTTCCAAGACAATGACAGAATTTCAGCTTCATCTAAACTGTAAGTGCAATGTCTGGCTCAGAAAAGCTTCTGGAACTAGTTTGTCGATGGGACCTTTGTTGGTGCCAGGACACGTTTCTAATGTGGACCTGAGAAAGGACAGAGTGACGCAACACGGACGTGATAAAATGGGAGACTGCTTTCTCCTTATTGTATTAACCATTTGGTGCTTAAAGCCATATCAGCGGTGGCTTTTGTCTCTCACCCGTGGCAGACAGCTTGCCAACAGGGCTGATAAGCTGCCTCCTTGCGCTCAGGCCCTCGGGTGGCCTCCCCCACAGGACTTTGGGCAGAACCTCAGGTGGAAAGATAGCAAATGTGACCCGAGCAGAGACCTGAACAGAGCTGCACCTGCTTGGAGTCCCCAAATCCCCATGAGAACGAGGCCAGGGGTGCCTGCTGGGGGACAAGAACCACGTGCCCCGCCTGCCTGCTGCCCACCGGCCAGAGCGCACGGGAGAGCCCAGCAGAGGCCCAAGCAGCTCTCAGACTTGTAAGCTGAAGAAAATGGGTGGTGTTTCACGCCTCTGCACTCTGCAGCAAACGCTAACACCTTGCAGACCCCACCTAAGAAGAACACCCTCCCCTTCCCCACACAAAATGCTGCTTCTATTTACAAAGACGTGGCCAGCTCGTGGCAAGGCGCAAAACCTCTTCAACTCAAATACCGTACCAGAGCCCAGGTGAAGGACAGAAAACCAGTGGGTGAGCACGCACAGGGGGCCCTAGGGTGAAGGGGTAACAGGAGAGGAAGTCAGGGCCTCCATAAGGACGCTCGCCAAACGCCGCCGCTCCCCGCAAGCCAACGTTCCCTGGAGCCAGCCACCTCCCAGCTACGGAGAAAAGCTTCTAAGTCACCAAGTGCTGTGCACAACGATGACGTCCATTTGAAACACGCTTCTGTGGATCTGCAAACAATGCATCCACAAACAAATGGACTGGCAAACAGTCCCTTCACTTAAATCACCTGCAGGCAGGGCGTCTGGGGGGCTCAGTCGGTTGGGCGTCCAACTCTTGGTGTCGGCTCAGGTCATGATCCGTGGGTCATGAGATCAAGCCCGGCACTGGGCTCTGCGCTGAGCACAGACTCAGCTTGAGTTTCTCTCTCCCTCCCCCGCCCCTCCCGCTCGTGCTCTCTCTCCCTCTTTCAATTAAATAAATAAAAATCTTAAAAAAGAAAAAACCACCTGCATTCACTCTTAGGACCAGAAAAGAGTGGTGCTATTTTTCTTGATTGTCTTTGACGCCCCCATTTTGGAGCTTGTGAATTGGGAACTGACCGTGAGCCCAGTCGGCCCCCTTCTTTCCCTTGCTCTTCAGCTGCATGTGTCCCCTCCCTGCTGGCGGGGTCTGAGGACAGAAGCTCCTTCCCAAGGATGGGGACGAGGCTGCGGCAGGCTGGGGAGACCCAGCGTCGTGTCCCAAGTAGCGCGTTGAGACGCACACTCATTACACAGAGGACGGGGACAATGACAGCCTTATGGACAAGCTACTGACCCACCTCAGCGTGGGTCAATACAAGCGTGTTTCCAAGGATCGACGCCGTGGCGTGCGCCCATGCATCAGTCCCTCTGCGGTGGGTGACAGCACAGTGTACGCGGACCACGTTTTGTGCATGTTTGTCAGTTGATGGTCTTTGGCGTGTTTCCACCGTCTGCGAACATTTATGAATATTTGTTTATGAATAATGCCGCAATGAGCATTTGTGCACGCGTTTTCCCGTGGACATACGTTTTCAGTCCTCGTCAGCGTGTATGTACGAGTGGAATTGTTGGAACACGCAGTAGGTCTTTGTTAATGTTTTAATTATCAAACTTTCCCAGAGAGGCTGTGCCATCTTGCCCCCTGCAGCAGCTAAAAGGCTCCCGCGGCCCCAGTCCTGGACACCTGTCACTCACCGTTACTCACCACAGCCGCTAGTGGCTGGGAAGGGGCAGCTCGCCAAGCGCCGTCTATTTCTCCCCTGACGAATCATGGTGCGCGTCTCTCTGGGTACCATCGACCATCTGTGTATCGTCTTTGGAGAAACACCCATACAGATCTTTTGCTCTTTTAATTGTGGTAAAATACGCCAAACCCAAATTTTACCATCTTAATCGCTTGTAGGCATACAGTTGGGTAGGGCTCGGTCTGTTCGCATTGTGGTGAACCTTCCGCAGAACTTCCTCACACCCGTTAAACAACCCCCAAGCCCCCAGCCCCCAGCCCGCGGTCGTTTCGAGGAGAGGGCCGACCTGCTGTGAGCACGCTAACTCTCTGCACTCCCCCGTTGCATGTTCCCGCACAAACACTTCCATTGTATTATGGCACTCCTGTGGGCACTGACCTCTCCACGGGAGTGTTGCTCAGACGTTACCAGAGACATCGTGGGTATTTCAGACCCAAGATTATTGCATGTCTTTTGGTTGTGACGGCATTTCCAACCACGGTCTGACAGCAAGCTAGTCCCTGCCCCTTGGATGAAAACTCTCCAGTCCAGAGTCCCAGTAGAAGCCGGTGGATGGTGCTCACAGGCTTCCATCATGGGCCTCGTCTACACCCCACACCAGGTTACATTCTGTACCAGCGCTCCAGTGTCTAATTCACACCATTTGGAATTAACAACCCATGAGGGCTTGGGCAGCTTTACTGGTTCCCATCCACACGTCCAGTTAATCTGCCAGCAGGACGGGTTTCCCGGCCTCCTGTGTCACGACGCCCCTACCCGCAGTCAGGGAAAAGCCTGCGCAGACTCACCTGATTTGTCCGAATGCTCACCCCCATCCGCGGGCACCTGCATTCCTCACTGTAGGACCTCACCAGCACAGGGGGAAGTGGTCTCCAGTCAGATGTGATATCCACTCCCAGAAAACTTAGAGTTTTCACACACACAACCAGGTTCCAAGTCCGCCAGGTGCCTCATCAGCGTGAAGGCCGTCCCACCTGTGGGCCCCAATGTTCCTGCCCACACGCGGGGACCCTTCCACGCACCTGCAGCTCAAGCTCCGACCATCTGAGGCCATCAAGCTGCAACTGGGCTCCGCCAGTGAAGCCTGGCATTCTGTGTTGTTAACAAATGAATAATAGCATTAATTGTAACAATAGCACTTACATAATGTTTACGGCGTGCTGGACACTGGTCTTAGAAGTCTGTGTGTGTGTGTAATCTAATCTGCTCCCCAGCAGCCGACGAGAAAGGTGAAGTATCTAGTTTACAGATGAGCATGTGTGCATTTCTACACCTTTATGGGCGAAGATGCGCACAAGAGTTTATTTCTAAGCAAAAGACTGAACCCCAGGTGGCATGGCTCCATATTCTCTATTTGCCGAAAGAAAAACACATCTTTGAGAAGTACGAAACAAGCAAAGCCCAGAGTTCTACCCTATGTAAGGCCACCCAGTGCACACCACACAGGCGAGTGGACAATGCCCTGGATGGGCACCAAAGTCTGCAGAAGCAGGCGGCACATCGTGGTGCGTGGTGACATCGGGTTGTGCGATAGGGCTGAAGAAATAGCACCAAATGAGCAGTGTTATAGATGAATATCTCTGCAAATAGCCTCAAAAAACATTAACAAATTTAATTCTAAAGCTCATTAAAATAATAATAAGCCTTGGCCAAGTAGGACCTATCCCTTAGAAATGCAAGGATAGTTCAAACTGGGACGTCTAGTCACCGAATTCACCATGTGAATAAGTCCAAGAAGAAAAACCACATCATCGTCCACAGAGAAGCTAAAATGGCATTTAAAAAAAATTCAGCAGGGGCACCTGGGTGGCTCAGTAGGTTAAGTGTCTGGCTTGATCTTGTCTCAGGTCTCGATCTCGCAGTCCTGAGTTCAAGCCCCACAGTGGGCTCCGTGCTGGGTATGCAGCCTACTTAAAAAAAAAAAGAAAAATTCAGCATTCATTCCTGATTAAATTTTAAAAACACTTACCAATAAGTGGATATTTTCTTTTTATGGTAAAAAAAAAAAAAGGATATCTTAAACCAAAAAAAGTATCAAACGTGAAGGTGAAGAACCAGAAGCATTCTCACCACGTCCCCACTGTGGTTACCAGTCGATATAAGGAGAGAGACGGGCACAAGAGAGACAGATCGTAAGGAAGGAGGCAAAGGGGCCGCTGCTGGACGCCGGTGCCCCCGTGTGCGCTGAGCGCCGCGGGAAAAGCAACACGCCGGCTGAGGACAGATCCACGTGCCGAAGGGGCCTCTTTTCTATAAATGGAAACCAGTTACAGGGAGAAAAAGAGAGGAAAGCGTTCTCTTTGCAAAGGCAATAGCACCACACACATGGGAAAAGGAACAAGGGCTCAGGGCTGCTCGGGGAGAGTCGGAGAACCAGCGGATCTCAGCAGCTTCTCCTAGCTCGTTGTGGAAAAACTACATACAGGAGAATACCCAAGAAAATTCTGAAGAGTAAGACAAAGCCAGGGAAATTAGCCCTGCCAGGTGTCACTGACATGGCAAACGAGAGTGTGCTCTGTGAGGCTGGGAAGACCGAGTACGCGCAAGCACGCGGAGAAAGTGGGGCGGGACGGCCGTCCGGGTCCTTGGCAGCGTCCCCGGTCCTGCGGGACTAGCCGCAGGCCCCCTCAGAGCCGGCGCCGCGGCACCAGCGGTCTCCTAGGGACGGCCAGGGGACGGAGTCTGGGCTGCCGAGTGTGCCGTCCCTGGCGCGGTCCCAGACATAGCCGTGAGGCGCAGGTGGCCACTTAATGGGATATAAATTAATTACAATGAAACATCGCCAAACAGTTCACGGGCACAAGCCACACCACAGTGTGCCTGATGCACTGAGCGCCTGGCCAGCATTTCCCCAGGCTCCCCTGGCCCGAGGCCTGGCCCAGCGTGGCAGGGGCCACCTGGAAGGGGCACAGGAAGGGGCGGCCCTGAAGGCGGGCTGGACATGGACAGGAGCACGCAGGCAGGCTCGGGGCTCCGAGTCAGGGAAGCAGCAGGTGCACCTGGCCTCGGAACAGCCCCACTGCACCGTCCCCCAGACTAGAGACGCCGGAGCTGTCCAAGCACAGCTGACTAACGCAGCAGGAGAAAGGTTATCCCCTACATGGTGACGGAACAGGAGCACGCACCTCAGAAAGGGATGGACCGCTCACCCCTTCGCTCTTTACCAATTCATGCGCACATTCACTGTGTCCAACAAAGGTGCTGGGAGTCACCTGGACAAGGGTGCTCATCACAACAACAGTTAAAGACCAGCATTGAGTCCACTGACGTGCGGCCGGACACAGTAATCTACAGGGTGCCACCCACGATCCTGCTCAGTAGACATTAGAGTCCAGGAAGTCAGGGGCGCCTGGCTGGCTCAGGTGGTTGAGTGTCTGACTCCTGATTTCGGCTCAGGTCATGATCTCAGGGTCGTGGGATTGAGCCTCACATCAGGCTCTGCGCTCAATGAGGAGTCTGCTTGAGGTTCTTTCCCTCTCCTTCCCCCAGCTCATTCTCTCTCTCTCTCTCTCTCTCTCTCTCTGTCTGTCTTAAATAAATAAATAAATAAAATCTTAGAATTCAGTCAACAAATAGTCATGGACATCAAGTACATACCAGTTCTATGAACCATATATGAATGCAGTTTCTGCTCTCAAGTAGTTACTTGCTGGTCAGGGAGAAAGATGTAGATAGACATGATGGGTGGATGGACGGATGGATAGATAGATAGATAGATAGATAGATAGATAGATAGATAGATGGGTGACGGATATGACACAGACACGATAGAATAGGCAGATCGATGTGATAGATGCTAGATATGATGAATGACTGACAGACAGCTAGACAGACAGACGGACAACCCAGAGAAGGCCGTCCACACCAGTGACACACAGAAGGAGCGGGGTGCCACCTGGATAGGAGGGTCAGGGAAGGAGCCTCTGAGGAGCCACGTGGGCAGCGTGAGCACGGCGAGGAGGTGGCCAGGACACTCAGGGAGAGGAAGGATGGGGCGTGTGTCTGGGAGGAGCAAGCGGACGCAGAGAAATGGGAGGGCGGTCCCAGGAGGACCTGGCCACAGTCTGAAGTGCTGGGAAGGAGGGACAAAACACGACCTGATTTCCACGTGAAGGATGGGCGTCATTGCTGTGTGGACGGCACATTCCAGGAGGTGGGGAGTGGACGCCCTGAGCCCAGCCAGGGACCATGGTGGCTGTCTAAGTGACAGGCAGGGAGCCCCCTGTGGCCCCAGAGCTGCCCCTCCTCCAACCCTCGGGGCCCTGCACTGACCCTCTGGACCTGTTCAGCCAACAGCCCCGGGGGGGAGGCAGGCAGGCGCCCGGCAAGTGGAGTGTGTGGAGCGTGCCTGAGTGGGGGAGGCTCACGGCCACAGGGAAGGCACCTGTCCCGGCTGACGGTGGGTAGGGATGCAGGAGAGAACATCTCAAATCCTTCGATTCTGCACATTGGGATGAGCTCTGACAGCAGAGGTGGTTTGTGTTCGTGTGTGGGTTTAACCAACTGCACTGTTAGAGCCTCCCCCAGAACCCGGAGGCGGTGGGCCCTCCGGCTGGGACCTCCACTGCAGAAGCCTTGGGGCGCCCCACACACACTGGAAGGGGAGCCCCTCGAGTCCGCAGGTGCTGGGTTCCTTCCAAAGCTGGGAGAGGGAGGAGGAGAGAGGGACCCCACAGGGTGCAGAGAGCTTTGCCATGGCTCTGAAAAATGTTCTTCTCTGGCCCTGTCGTCCAGAAGTCTCACGATGCTTCTTCCTTCCCCCAGAATCTGCTCCGTGGACAACCCCACCCCATCCCCTGTTGTCCAGCTGGGCCTTTCTTTCAGCCAGTGGGTTAGGGTGACTCTCCGGGGAAAGCCCGCCGGGCGGGATGCTTGTGAGTGTGTGCTGAGTGGCGGGCGTGGAGCCAGGCCTGCTGCCGGACACCAGGTGGGCGCCGTCCCGGCGGGCTTTCCCCGGAGAGTCACCCTAACCAGCAAGGGCCGCCATACTGGCATCGCGCCCCGGCTCGCGGCCTTCCTTCAGTGCGGACGATCTCCTCTGCCCAGCTCACAGCAGACGGCTGCTACGGCATGGAGAAACAATCACCTCTTGAAAGGCCCCAGACCTGCCTCCCGCTACGGAGTTGAGGTCTCAGTTGAAGGTGGAGTCAGGTGACAGCTGTCCCTGAAGGTGCCACCAGGACCCCGCCCGGGCGGCCCAAGCCCGCACCCTGCCCGGGTCCCCACCACCCTCAGCACAGACGACACCCCGTCGCGCTTCACCTCTGCCCGCCCAGACCCCTGCCGAATGAATTACCAACCCAAACCCTGTATTCATGGGACGCGTTTCTCCCCAGACCAAAGATGATTATTCGTAACAAGAAAACCAACATCATAGCGCAGACGTAAGGACCTCCCTGTGGCAGAAAGAGAAAGCAGAAAAGCAAAAGAACACGGGTGAGAACGCGGCCTCCGCCCCCTGGTCAGCATCCACCTGGAACAGTAAGAGATCTCTTCTCTGAAGCTTAGCGGAGGCAAGCCCAGTCCAGCCCGCCTTCTCCCTGGAACCGCAGCGGGAGAGCCTCTTCTCCTCGCCCCTTGCGACGCGCTGCCGCCCGCGGCCGCCAGAGGTCCCCGCGGCCACCAGGCCGCACGCCCACCCGAGATGCAGCATCAGAACCAGGAAGCCTGGCGGACCGAACCCAGACACTAAACGCACCGTATGAGAGGAACTGAGAGAGGACGGGCAGGGGACAGAGTCGCAGGCTGCCCTCGCGGGGTGCACAGCGATGCTGGCGGGGTATTTGGGGGGAAGCAGGTGGAGTCTGAGACGCGCAGTCTCGGGAGGCAGGTAACCAGTGGAAATCCTACCGTCTCCCAGCTGCGGGTCTCTGGTGGCGGGACTGAGCCCGTGAGCCACGGGCTGCAGGGGGGTCCCCCGTGGGGCAGAGGGACGTGGTCCAGGATTCTGACCCCAGGTCTGGTCGAGCCCCAGCCAGATTTATCCCTCGGTGACTTCCTGCCACCCCACCCTCGGTGTGCAGACACAGCCCTGCGCCACGCTCCTGCAGACAGGGAACACGCAGGTGCAACTGGGGGCCTTGTAAGGATGAGAGATGCAGCTTAAGGCAGAAAAGGAGACTCGCACAGCACATGGTCGGGTCACTAAATTAAATAAAAATTTAAAAAGGAATGTTCCTGGCGGTGTTGTACCTTAAAATGAACTCTTCTCACCGCTCACACAAACCCGCGGGTTTGAACACGTGCTTCACGGAGTGAAATCATAGTAGGGGTTTTAAATCTTGGGAAACAGAAGAGCGAACATAGTAGGACATGCTGGGAGGCCTGGTGGGAGCGGTGGTGCCAACCCCAAGGCCCACAGCCGTGCGAGCCAGGGCCAGCACCGTGGACGACTGACCACTGCCGGAGGTCACCAGACCACCCCAGGGACACCCTCCACACCTGCGCCCAGAGGTGGCAGCAGGGCCTCTCGTGCTGGCGACGGGGCTGGGGCAGGGAAGCCCAGGTGAATCAGAGGACTGCGCCTAGAGGACTGCGCCCAGGACACCCAGAGGAGCCGTGGCCAGTCCTCTGCCCACAACAGGACATGGGAGACATGTCCTGATAGGCGTGGCCAGTGCAGGAGGGGTCACCTTCAGAATGAACCAGCAAGATCACTCTAGAGGGGAGCTCAGAACCCAACCCCACTGTGTCTCACAGTCCCCCAACCCCACAGGGGCCCCTTCGGTCTCTGAAATCTGCTGGGGTTCTGCTTAGTCCGCCAAACCCACCAGGGTCCCCTGTAGTCCCCCTAAATAAACAAGAGGGGAAAGAGAACTCAGGTTATCAGAAACTACACAGAAAAAAAGACATAAAAGTACTGTTACTGTCCTGGGGCACCTGGGTGGCTCAGTAGGTCGAGCATCTGCCTTCAGCTCAGGTCATGACCCCACGGTCCTGGGATCGAGCCCCGCATCGGGCTCCCTGCTCCGCGGGAAGCCTGCTTCTCCCTCTGCCGCTCCCCGTGCTTGTGTTCCCTCTCTCGCTGTGTCTCTCTTGAATAAATAAATAAAATCTTAAAAAAAAAAAGTACTACACCTGTCCTGACAGACAGACAGACACTTCCTGTGCTTTCATGGACCCAGCGCAGGACGCAACGGAGGAGGGAGGCGGAGAGGGGCTCAGGAGACACACGTGGGGCGTGTGCTCTGTGCGTGTGTTGTTTGTATTACGTGTGTCTGTCCTGTGGTGTGTGTTTAGTGTGTGTGTGTGTGCGTGCGGTGCTCTCCGAGGGACAGCCGTGCAGCAAATCCTCAGCCCCGGGTCCCAGCAGGTGGGCGGGTGGGAACCGGGCCAGAGGGGACCCGGTATTTCCCGACCCCAGGCACGGGAGTGACAGGCATTGAGGGGAGGCAGCGCGAGGGGGGCAGGGGCTGGTGGGGGACCCCCGACAGAACCCCTCCTGCTCTTCTTTGCCAAGACAGCGCGTGGGCCTCTGCTTCGCTGAGCCACCAGCAGCTTTTCAGAGATGTGCATCGGATCCTGAAGACCCGAGCCCACAGCCTGGGAAAGCTCTGGGACTTCGAAACACAGAACCAAGCGCTTGAGAACGGTATTCCCGCAGCACCTGTCTCTCCTTGTGAGACCACCTGGTTTGCCGCGAGGAAGAAGGAGATCGGGGGCTCCGCTGGAAACAGGTTTCTTTATTAAAGCATGTGGATTCCGCAAACCTCAGTAATAAATGCAGGGGTGAGAGCAAATCACCAACACAAACAGAGCTCCAGACGTATCAATAAATATATTATCTCACCTGAAGAGCGGGTATAAATACACGTTTCCACAGATTTCCAGGAGCTCGACGTGAACCTGCTCAAGCTCCCGCGGAGAAAGCTATGCTAAGAATAATCACAGTAACTCCTCGCAGGCTGTGGGGGGCACTCTTCCTGGGCGCTGTTTTCATCTCTGCTCCAACATGAGCTCCCCCGGGGCGGGCAAAGATTGGAAACCAGCCCGCTCCCCTTCTCCCGTGCTCGCGCACCTGCCCCAGCCTGGAACCCCCCAAGTCATCCGGAGAAATTCTGAAAGATGTTGGCGGCCTCCACCCAGTTCTGGAAACAGGCCAGACCCCGCTCGCGGACCTGCTTCCGCCCTTTGTCGGTGATGACCTCCCCGCTCGGTTTCACAACCACCAGCCTGGGGGTGACTGAGATGTGGTACCTGGTCCTCAGCTCGCTGCAGGAGAGAAGAGGGAGGGGAGGGCCGGGTCAGCAGGGGGCCGGGCGGACCACCACGTGCACGTCGGAGGGGACCAGGGCCTCCCTGGGCTGGCAGACCCTGCCAAGCCTCAGCACCAGACCTGCCGGTGCGCCCTCCCCCACGCTGGCCTCCTCGGCACCTGCTCTCCCTGCTGCGGGCCTGTCCAAGCCAGCGCTGTCCCAGAGGAGCGTCCGCAGGGAGGGAGCAGCTCTGAACCTGAGCTGCCCGAACCGACAGCTGCGTGGGACCCCGGAGCACCCGAAAGGTGCTACAGGCCTGAGAGAATGAATTTTTCATCTCAGCTAATTTAAATTTAAGTAGCCACATACTGGACAGTGCAATTTTAAACCCACAGATCCCCCCCAATAAATTTATATCCCTCCTACATTCAAGAAGCAGAAAAACATCAGGTCCACACAGTGGTCCAGGTAAAAACTCCATGGGTTCTAGACCACTGCAAAGCCGTGTGAGACTTTCTGCCCAGCAAACTCAAGGACAGGCTGATCAACATGATGACACATTTCTTGGCTATGTTTCCTGTCAGGTGCAACCCTGTGAGAGACCTTTTTACAAAATTATTTGTGTTCATTTAGGGGAAGGAGCATCCACCTTCTTGGTTTCTCCCTGTAACCGTCCGCGGGATTACTGTCCTCAGGGTAGGACCGCTGATGAAAAGCCCTCCCCATTTCCAAGGCCAGCCTGCTCGGGCCTCCCATAAACAGTAACCTGATTTCCCTCATCTTCACCCTCAGGACTGTGGGTCTGCGTGGAAGGAAGAATGTACCTGAGACCCTCCTGCTACCACATCTCCTGGTGAGACCCCCACCACGGCCTTCCTGCTGCTTTTGGGGAACCCAGACCAACACACACGCATAAATCAAGCAGGAAAAAATATATCCCACCTCCCCCCAACAAAGAGAGATGGCCTCGTTTTCAAACATCCGTGAGGCGGTGACAAAGCCAGCATGCTCTCAGCCACGCAGGGATCTTAATACATCTCAAATAATCAGGGGCGCCTGGGGGCTCAGTCGGTGAGGTATCTGCTTTCGGCTCAGGTCATGATCTCGGGGTCCTGGGACTGAGCCCCGCATCGGGCTCCCTGCTCAGCGGGAAGCCTGCTTCTCCCTCTGCCTCTGCCCCTCCACCTGCTCATGCTCGCTCTCTCTCAAATAAATTAATAAATCTTTAAAAAATAAATAAATTTCAAATAATCAATAGCACACAGACCACTTAACCAGACCATAACATAATGGAAATTGGTAACCAATATGAAATAATCTTTGGAATGAGTTTAAAAACTAAATATCCATATGTTACCCGTAAAACAGCAACTCATGACTACAACCTAATTAGAAGAGAACGATGCAGAATACACTCTGGATCCCCAGCTGCAGACACCACTAGACGCAGGAAGTTGTGGTCTTAAACACACTTTTCTGAACGACAGGCCTCTGTGTAGACGAGCCGTGGGTTTGATCCGAGAAGCGGGCCCGGTGCCAATGCGCAGACACTGGGAAAGGCACGCCGAACACAGAAGCCACGGACAGACAAACCGGACCTGGCCCCAGGGAAGGTGCACAGAGCAGGGCCCTGACTGCCCGAGGGAGAAAGGAAGACACGGGAGCATCGGGAGTCAGGCGGTGGCCAGTCCCGGCCCGCGGTGGACCCTGCCCTGCTCGTGGACGCCAGTGCCCAAAGGACCCCCGCACCGGGCTGGCTGCCCCTCCAGCAGCTTCTAGAAGCCGGTCTGCACGGCGTCCCCTAGTTACTCACGTGAGAAGGAGACACGAACGTCTGAGAGAAACAAGTCAGCTATTATACAAACGTGAGCGTTACTGAAACAGACACCAGGGCTGACAAACCCAAAGCACGGTCATGGAGAGACGCCAACCTGGGGACCAACACGGGCCTCACTCACGAGCCCGCAGGTCTGGCAACTCGGGGGGGGTGCGGGGTGTGACCCAGGTGACTGCGGGGAGACATCCTCCCCAGTGTTTTCAGAATCCCGCACAACCCCAGAAATTTGCAATGCCTAAGAAATTAGCTTTCCCCCAAAGCATAAAACAAACACGAAGAAAAGAGGACCCACCCAGTAGCCCTTGGCGTAACGGCTGCAGGAAACGGCGGTGGCCCGCGAGAGGCTCTGTCCGGCAGCCGGGGCACATAGGTTCTGTCCGGGCCTCCGCTGTGAACAGCATGGCAGGGCCTGCAGCGCGCACCCCGTCACCACGGTCCCGCTGGGGCTTACCCCCAAGGCCGGGCGGAGGCCCTGGGGCTCCTGGAGGTGATGAGGGGACCCCTTGGCGGAGCCCACACGCACTCCTGACTCTGCATCCACATCCCTGCCAGGCTCCCCGTGTGGTGACTGCGGCTTGCTGGTCCAGGCCCCACCGTGGAGTAGCTCATCTGCAGGAGCGGTGCTCCAGGCATGGGGTCCCCAGACCAGCAGGAGCCACCCCACCAGGGAGCGTCTCCTGCCCTGGTGGTGGGGGTGGAGCCCCAGTCTCCCAGGGCCACCTGCACCCCCCTCCCTCCGCCGTCCAGGGACCCCGGGGAGGGAAGCTGAGAACCATGCCCTTGACAGTCTGGGGGGTACAGCCTGCGGCTTGATGCCCAGCGCCCACAGCCCTGCACTTTCTGGCATGAACTGGCTGAGGGACTCGGGCCAGCTAGCCACTCCTCCCCGGAGCCCTCACCTACACGGTGGGAGAAACAGAACCCACCTCCCTGGGTTGCTGGGAGGATGAGATGGTGAATAGACATACGGCACAGCCAAGGGATGGGCACAGAAATGCTCAAAAAACACTGGCTGTTACCGATGGGGGGCCCACCCCCCAGTTCCAGCTGGGCTGTCCAATGCAGCCCAGCCATGCTGATGGGTACCCGGCAGACGCAGAACCCCTGAGACTCCGCAGAGCGCTGGGTGTGTGCTAGGAAAGAGGAAGGCGTGAGGATGTGCAGCCTGAGACGCGGCAGCCCCTCTGCCACCTTGAGGGGAGACTGGACTTGCCAGGTGGCCGCTGGCTGCAGCCTGAGCGCGGAGCACGCTTGGCAGAAAGCGGAGGAAACTGTCCTCTCTGGCCTCCCCCGCCCTCGAGACCAGCTCCTGGCTGCAGGCTGTTTAAGTTAAGCCAATCAACAACCTTCACAGTTTAAGCTTTGGGCCGTTGCTGTTCTTCTCATCCCTCGCGACATAAAATCAGCTCTGACACCGTCAGGGGGGCGCAAGGCAAGCCAGCCGGGCTTAGGGGAGTGAGGTGGAGTCTGGAATAGACGTTTGCTCCAGAACATCTTCAGAGTCAGCCGTGTGGGCCCTCCGATCCCCGCCCAGGCAGCCTCTGCCTGGGGACAGCCGTCACCTTGGAGCCACCCGGCCGAGAGGCTCATAAGCACCTGCACCTGCTGCGGGCGCTGTGTCCCCAGGGAACAGGCTGTGGCTTGGAAAGGAGAGCCCTGTGGCCGTGCACATCGCGGGTGTGAGAACTCTGGGCGCTGTGGCTGTCTGGGGGGATCCGAGTTCCTCCCTGCCCTGGGCATGGGGCGCTGTTGCAATCCTGGATCCCTTCCTCCACCGAACACAGCTCGTCCTCCTCCCCGGCACAACCCTTCTGGGTTGCCATGGCAACTCTGGTTCTGGCCTCTTCCCATCCTGGCCACCGGCAGACTGTTGGCCCAGCCCCCACCCAAGACGCAGCCCCCAGACAGCAAGCAGGGAACCGTGTCTGCTCCAACCTTCAAGACTGCAGAGACGCTCCTCACACGGGCTGGCATCCCCAGGGGCTCGGGGGAGGAGCTGGGGCTGCCAGGAGGGGAAGGGGGCTCCAGGGTTTGGAGGTGGGAAAGATATGGGGTAGTCTGGAACACCAGCTGCCCTGTCTGGCTGGAACACGGGTGCAAAGGGGGTAACGGGGTGAGTGTGGGCAGACAAGACATGGACTGAGCCCCGGAAAGCTGGGGTATCCCCGGTGGGACCAGACTGCCTTTGACGAGAGGAGGCGGGTTCCAGAACAAGAGTCCGTCAGATGTGGACACTGAGGCGGGGGGGATGAGTGAGAACATGCCAATGGTCCAGGGCCTAAGGGAAGGAAGTAGCAAAGAGGAGAAACCCAGACTCGGCAGAATCGGTGCCTGACAAGGACGTGCTGAGTCAGGAGGCCGGGGAGCTGGAACACAGGGCTGGGCAGAGGGCAGGGAGCACGGGCCTGTCGAGAAGCTCGGCCCCACCGAGTGGACAGCTCTAATGGAGCCGTTCTCTACCCGAGAAACGAAGCCACGGCCAGCTGTCTTCTCCATCCAACCCCAACCTGTCAGCCTGGAGGCTGAGGCATCATCCGCCTGGCCCATAGCGGGGGCAGTCGGAGCCGAGCGGACTGGAGGCAGGGAGGGTCAGAGGTTCCAGAGCCCAAGTGGGCCCCAGTGTTGTTAAGAAACAATCATAAAGGGCGCCTGGGTGGCTCAGTTGGTTAAGCGACTGCCTTCGGCTCAGGTCATGATCCTGGAGTCCCGGGATCGAGTCCCGCATCAGGCTCCCTGCTCGGCAGGGAGTCTGCTTCTCCCTCTGACCCTCCCCCCTCTCATGTGCTCTCTCTCTCCTCTCATCCTCTCTCTCAAATAAATAAATAAAATCTTTAAAAAAAAAAAAAAAAGAAACAATCATAAAGTCCAGGAAAATCACGATGGAGTGGGTCTTGCATGTGACAGCAGGAGACAGGAATTCCTCCAGGCAGAAGCAGAAGCTGATGCTTGGGTGCTGGGCCCATAACAAAGGGCAGGAAGACGGGCAGGACACCCCGTCCTCGGTGCTGTCCCCCCGCTCAGGCTGCTCACCCACCTGCACACAGGCACCCGCCACAGGGACATCAGTAAGCAATGTGCGCCCAGGCAGAAGGGCTGTGGTCCCTGCCAGCCATCCGGCCACCAGCCATGCCCAGGGCACCCCCGTGGGGGCTCTCTGCTGAATTCCCCTCCTCATCCTGGGACTCAGTGGGTCAGCAGTCATCCAGCGGGTGGACCCTGAGGGAAGACAGCCTGGGGTCCCTGACCATGACCGACCTAGCGGGGCCCAGGTGACTCCTGTCCTGGCCCCACCTCCCCAGGGCACCACGCAGAGCGCCGAGTTCCACACACTTCCGGAAACTTCCCCAAAGGCCGCCCGCATGCATCCCACATTCCTTAGTGCTCCATGCTGGTGGCTATTTCCATGGGGTTCGTGATCTGATTCCATGTATCCAGGCTGCAATGAGCAGAGCTTAGGGCGTAGCTCCAAATATTCCCACTGAATAGCCCATTTCCTACCATAGAAACTGCAAGGAGAGCTCATGAGGTCTCTTCTGGAAAGCAGAAGGGCAAGGAGCTAACCTAACGGAAGGAAAACAGAGGCTGGCTTCTTCCGGAAACCAGGCTGGCCGCCCGGGCCCTAACCTCCTCGGCTGCAGGGAGTGGACCTCAAGGGCTGTGACCGCATCCCAGGAGAACCAGGAGGAGCTGGGCCAGGCCCTCCCGGGGTGAGGCCGAGCAGAGGGGCTGAGGCTTGCGGTCCCCTGGGACCCCTCGGAGAGGGAGAGGAAGAGGATTGCCAGGGCAGAGTCAGGTTCCAGAGCCCGGAGCACCGGCCTGCTCAGTGCCTCAGCGACACATCTGTGAAATGGACACAACCACCACCGCGGCTCCAAACTCACGAATCGGGGCAGCCCACGTACGACACAGGAACGCCATGACCCCAGGCAGCGAATGCCTCGCCTACGTCACCGCACGAGAAACCCCAGAGCTGGACTCTGCCCAGACCCCCAGCTCTGCCTGATTACCAACACGGTCCCCCTGTCACTTTCAAAACTGAGTGTGTTTGTTCAAAAAGCTGCTCATGACCTGAGTGCTAAGCGAACCAGAGGCACTAGAGACCCGACGATGAATCCTTTGCCGAGCAAATCCCTGAGATTCATCCTCACTAAATTGCCACTCAGGTTTATTTTCACTGTCACGCAGACCAGGCGTCAGTAAGACTTTCCCAGAGTCGGGCGCCCACCTGGAAGGCCTGAGGCTCACCTCCTCAGCATCACCCACCCCGTGTGTTAAGGCGGAGGGGAGGGGAGGGGAGGGGAGGGCACTTGTTACACCACTGAATAACCGCCCCCAGAGAAAAGAAGCATGCCCCCAGAAAACACACCCAGAAACTCATTCCACATCTGTTACAGGGGTGCCGGGGTAACACAGTTGTGAGGAGCAATGTACACCCAAGTCTGGAGCCTGTCACCACAGCACAGACCCCAGCGACAATCAGTGCCCAGCTCACTCCAGCCGGCCAGCCCTGCTGATCCTCACCATGCTCCGTCCTGCCTCCTCCCTCCCACCTTCTCTGTCCTCCCTCCTCCCTCCCACCTCCTCCCTCCCACCTTCTCTGTCC
>NW_022589740.1:445737-446919 GCF_004348235.1 Phoca vitulina | reverse complement strand
CTCTTCCCTCCTCCTCCCTCCCACCTCCTCCCTCTTCCCTCCCACCTCCTCCCTCCCACCTCCTCCTTCCCACCTTCTATGTCCTCCCTCCCACCTCCTTCCTCCCACTTCCTCCCTTCTCCTTCCCACCTCCTCCCTCCCACTTTCTCCATCCTCCCTCTTCCTTCCCACCTGCTCCCCACCCCATCCTTCCTCCTCCCCACTCAGGTCCCCCCTCCTCACCCCTCCCACCTTCTCCCTCCTCCCCTTGGATTTTCATGGACTCTGTCATTAACTCCGCTGGAGTCCAGGGGCCTGGTTCTTCCTACAGTTGGGAAATTCCAGTAGAACCGCACCCGGGCCAGCAGGGAGGGGCTTCGCCCAGCCTTGGAGTCCCTGCCGCCCTCCCCCACCCCGCACATGGCCCCCAGCCCCCTGACGGCAGCGCACGCAGGGTCCCCAGTTCCGACCCAAGCCTTCAGAGGCTCCCTCTCCCGCTCCCACACTCCTCCCCGAGCCCCTCCGCGGGTGGACTCCGCCGCCGCAGCAGCCTCGGCAGCCGGGCTGGCTGGAAACCGCAGACCCGCGAGGCAAGGTTCGCCAAGCCCCGGGGCAGGTGGCAGCTCGGCTGGAGCGGCCGGGAGGCTGGAGCGGCCGGGAGGCTGGAGCGGGGAGCACGAGGGCCGCGGGAGAGGCCCGCCCGGCCCGGGGACCAGCTCCGCGCGGCCCCAGCCCCGTCCCACTCACTGCCGGAGGGGGTCGTGGAAGGGCAGCGCCAGCCAGGCGCCGTGCAGCTCGCGCATGAAGTCCAGCATGTCCCGCTCGCTGCCGTCGGCCGACACGAACACCACCTCGAAGGGCGCGGGCGGCCGCGCCTCGGCCACCAGCTCGGCGTAGAAGCGGCAGAGCAGCGGCGCGAAGTCGCGGCTGGACGCGCACCGGCCCGCGGCGAAGTACAGCGCCACCACCTTGTTCTGCAGCGCGGCCTCGGCCTCCACCCACGCGCCGTCGCGGGTCAGCAGACGCCGGCCGCCCAGGACGTCCACCATGGCCGGATGGAGGGGGGACACCTGCGGGGGGCGGGGGGCGGCGGTGGGCGCGAGCGCAGACTCCTGCGTGGGACGGACACCTGCGGGGGCGGACACCTGTGCGGGACGGACACCTGCGGGGGCGGACACCTGCGGGGGCGGACACCTGTGCGGG